>NC_045429.1:146204303-146553053 GCF_902635505.1 Sarcophilus harrisii
TGTTCTCTGTTTCACTGCACTCTAATTACATGACTATGGAACTATAATGGAATGCACTCAACATAGATCCTCACAAAAATGGACAGGCAAGCTTGGATACTGTATTCAGCAATTTACTTGGCATAGAATCAATAAGAAGAATGAAACAATACACAATAAAATATGTATCACACCTTTCTATTGGCAGCTTCTCAGACTCAGCCATCCCTAGACCTGACATAAATTGCTCTTAATCCAGGATTCTAGAAAATATATGATGGACCCATATGGTTTCACCTTCTCCAAGCAGATAAAGTCATATTTGCTGCATAATACAGATCACAACTTATGTTTATCACAACTTGTATATCCTAGAGGGCTGATATTCAGATAAATCCTTAGGAACTCTAGTAGTCAACTTTGTTTCTGTATTGCTACTTTCTGCATTATGTATTTGGACAAATTGCTTGATCTCACTTTATTTTCCAAATTTTCAAAATAAGGCGAAAATAGATAATAACTTAAATCCCTTCTAGCTCCAATTTTATGATGCTATGATTCTATGTTCTTCTACTGGTCTGGAAACTTTAGGTCTAGTGATCTCATGAGCTTCTATGGTTTAATTAATAGCTTAGTGCAGATCTTTATATTTAATCAGTTTCATGAACTTTAGACTCATCTATTACACATTATAAATTGAATGTCCTAAAAATACTTTAAGTTGAATATGTTTTAAAAAATAACATTATTTTTCCAAAACCTATCCTTCTTATAAACTTCCTTTTTTGCATCAAAAACAGAATGATTCCTCCCTTCTCTCATGATCAAAACCTTGACATTTTCTTTTATTCCTTGTTCTTTCTTACTCCACATAGTTAGTTGCCAAAATATATCATTTAAGTACCATTTCAACCCCTATAGTATATTTACTCATATTTTCTCATAAACCCATTTTCTACAGATCAGATGTTCATCAACTCTCAGAATATTACAATACTCATATAATTGTTTTTTCTGTTTCAGATTCCTCACTATTCTACTATATCCTCTAGAATGCTGCTAAAACGATTTTCCTTCATTCTGACTCAATAAAATTCTGTGGCTCCTATTGTTTCTAGGTACAAATATAGCTTTTTAATGCTTTAAAAACTCTTTACATCTTGGCCATGACCTATCATTCTGACCTTATCATATATTATTTAAGCTCCCATGTTCTGAAATCCAGTCAAACTGGTCTTCTCTTTATTCTAGGTATCCAATCCTCCATCTCCCATCTTCATACCTTTGCAGTGTTAGAGAATAGCCACATATAGATATGGAAACAATATTCTATCTTTCTCAAAGAATCTTTGCCTTCCCTCAAAATGCAATTCAAGTACCTCTTTCTATATATGAAAGCTTTACTTCATTCTCCAATTGCTTTTATTCTTCTTCCTAAACTAACTAGTATTTAATTACTCTTTATTTATTCTCTGCATATTTCATAGAACCTGAAAGTTGGCAGGAACTTCACCAGTCATCTATTTTTAACTCATTAAAGAATCCCCCCTATAACATGCCCAACAAGTAGTTACCTAGTCTTTACTTTTAGACCTGAAAGGAGAAGAAAACCATTACCTCTATAGACAAGCCACTAAACATTTGTTATTATCGTTGTTGTTGTTTAGTCATTTTTCAAATATCTCCAACTCTTCATGACCCCATTTGGAGTTGTTTCTTGGCAAAGATATTGGAGTGATTTATCATTTCCTTCTCCAGATCATTTTGCAGAAGAGGAAACTTGAGACAAACAGGATGAAATGACTTGCCCAAGATCACACAATTTTATGCTGAGGCCAGATTTGAACCATAAAGATGAGTTTTTCTGATTCCAGAACTGGCATTCTATCTACTCACAACCTAGCTATTCCATTCCACTTTTGGAAAGATTTAATTGGTAAGAAGTTTTTCCTGACATCAAGCCTAAGTGTGCCTCTTGGCAGCTTTCTTCCCTTGTTCTTCATTCTGCTCTCTGGAGCCAAACAGAACAAACCTAATCACTTTTCCACATAACAGCCTTTCATATACCTGAACACAACAAATGCAAGTCTTCCTTTTGCCAGACTAAATATGCCCAGTTCCTTCAATAAACCCTCATATATCATCAGCTCAAAACCTTTCACCAACTTGGTTTCTCTTCTTTGGACACTCTCCAGCATTTTAATGATCTTCTGGTTATGTCCTTAATACTTAGAACTGAACAAAATATTCCAGACAAGGTCTAAGAAGGGCAGACTACAGTGGGATTATCACCTTCTTCCTAGAAGCTGTACGTCTTCAAATTTACCCTGAGACTTTTTTTTGCCTGTCCCATGACACTGCTGAATTATATTGAGTTTTAATGTTCTTTCCTATCCATTCTTCTTTCATATTTGTAGGTTTGATTTTTTTTATATCCAAAAGTAAGATTTTACATTTATCCCTATTGAATTCAATTTTAATGAGTTCATCCCAGTGGTTTAGCCTATCAGTGATCTTTTAGATACTGACTATCATGTATTGTGTTAGTTCTCTCTTCCAACTTTGTGTCATTCGTGTATTTGATGAACATGTCATATATGCCTTTTATTAAAGTCATTGTGTAAAATGTCAAATAGCAGAGGACCAGGCCAAATCCCTGGGGAACTATACTGGAGATCTTCCATACTGATGCTGAATCATTAACTCTTTAAGTCCAATTACCTAGCAAATTCTGATTTTATATGGGCATATCATCATTTAATCCATATTCTCAATCTTCTTCATAACAATCAATAGCTTTGCTAAAATCTAGGGAAATTGTCTATAGTATCTCCCTTATCTATATTAGTTCAGCAACCCTATCAAAAAAAGAAATTATGTTAGTTGGAGTAAGACTTCATCCTTATGAAGCTTCTTTATTATCACCAACTCCTTTCTTTTCTTTATGTTTTCCCACCATCCCTTTAATGATCCTTCCCAGAATTTTCCCAGCAATAACTTCTAATGTGTAGATTCTATTCCCTTCCCTTTTTTGAAAAATGGGACATTTACCCTTCTCTTTAATTCATCACAGACAGCTAGATGTTTTGTTACTACCTCCTCATTAATCTTGGATATAAATATGTAATTATTGTATTCCCTGGTAAATAATGTAGGCTCTCCAAGAACTGGTATTGGTTTATTCTTTATATTTGTATTATGAGTGTCTAACATATTCCTATTAATTAGTAAATGCTGAATAATGCTTGTTGATTGATGGAAAGTGCAAAGTGAAATTTCTCTAATTTTTGTTTGTTTGTTTTTTGGCTACATATCTTTTGATTGGCAGAGACCTCCAGTTTCACCCAGCTACAATTGGGTTACCACTTATGAAGCAAGAGGGGAATGGATTGAGGAGTAGGCACCAGTTAGGAATAAATCTGCACTACAATCCATCCTAGGTATTTTTGACCTAGAGAACTTCTGAGGATGGTTTCCTTGACTTCATATCCTCAGGGCTTAACACATAGTAGACACTTAAAGATGCTAGTTGGTCACTGATTGCCTGTAATCTATTTCACAACCCCCTCTAGGTCCCTCAGTCCAATGAATTTTGCAGCCCTTCTCACTTCCTGATAGATGTTCATAATTTCTGTAGCACACTTCCTTGCATAATTCTTCATTTTCTATCCATTGGCAAAGACCCCATGGAGTGGTGGAAGGACACTACTACATGCATTTCTATAGAATCTGTCTGTCATAGTTTTTAGGCAGCTTCAAAAGTGAATTTCTTCAAACAATAAATAATCTATTATGCTGGAGAAAGCATAAAAGAAAAACAAGAAATGAGGCACTGGGATGCACAGGAAGGAAGAAGGATGGACATCAATCCACTTTCTCCAAATTCAGCTGGATGATCCATAGTAATAGTTTATTATTAGGTGCCAATAATAATATTAGGTTGACTGCCCCAGACCCCAAAACCAGTTCATAAGCAAATTCTCTCAGTATCTGGCCTGCTTGTACAGTGCTAATAAGAGTTTTCTGAGGAAAGGAATTTTTCAAATGAATGCTCAGTTTCAGATGGGAAAAAATAGCAGCACAAAGAAAAGTAGAGATGTAGTTTTCAAAGTCTAAGGAAAATAAGTTGGATGGCCTTGGTAGAAACTGAGTATTGGACTCAAAGAGATATTTGCCTTATTTTTTGGATATGAGTTGGTGACAGAAACTAATGCTTGGAGAACAAGAATAGTAGGTTTTATATGAATTTATATGAAACATTCCATTTTCATTCTCATTGTACTAGTGGTAATTTACCAATGTTGGTTTTAAATCAATCCATGCATCTGATTCAACTAGAAATCAATACACTATAAGCGACATAGCAACTGTTGACATCTCCCTTTCCCCTAGAGTGGATAATAACTGATAATGTTCATGTGCATGTAATGATGGAAGTTTTCAAAATTGAACTGGAAACTCATAGAGATATAGGGAGCAAGATACAATGACTATGATGGACAGGATATTCTTTGAACACATCCTGCTATGGTTTGGTATTTATTAATAATTCTTTCTCCCTAAGGTATACCAGATGGGGTCACATTCTGCCAGGCCTGTGAGACCTTTGTCTCCCTGTCCATGAAAATTCTGGTCAGGAGTCACTGGAGAGAGCTATAGGGTTTTTAAGACCAGGAATTAAGAGGAAGTAATGACAGCTAGAAATCATAATGGATAGAACGCTGCTCTTGAAGTCAGGAAGGCCTAAATAATGAATTCCACCTTAGAAACTTCCTACCTATGTGTCCTGAGAGAAGACACTTAAAATCCTTAACCCCAATTTCTTCATCTGGAAAATGGGAATAATAATTGCTTTGACCTCACAGGGTTTTTGTTTTGTTCTGCAAATCATCAAGCACTACATAAATGCTTGGTATTATACTGACCATGGGAAACTTCTTCATGAATTGCTGACATTGAGGGAAGTTTTACTTTTGGCCTTGGAGAAACAAATAATTGCAGGAGAAGCCACTATTCTGAAATGAGTTTTATCTTAATGCATAGTTTTATTATGCATTTCCAGATGCTGGCCAGATGTTACTTCATTCTCAGTAGGAAAAGAAATGGATGGTTTCTGATCTCTCAATGATCTTTAAGGTAATTAGAATTGGCAATCCAGCCATCAAGATATGGTAGCTTTTATGGTCACCGAATAGACCAGTCGTTATTCCAACATTCCCAGTTTCTTTAGAATGATTGCAGGAGCCAGCTCCCAACCTTTCATATGTAAAAAATTGACTGGCAACGAGGTGATTTGCTTTTTTCTACAGGTGTTGTGAATGCTTACTAATGATGTACTTTCTCGACATCAAGAACAAGTACAAATTATTCTTGTTCTTTACTATAACTTGAATTTTTTCAGTGACTATATTTAAATAGAAAAAGATTGTATTGAGCAAAGACTAAGGCAAGAGTATGAACCTGAACCTAGAAGAAACTCTTGGGAATAAGAGGAAGATAGTGAACTTGTCTGAAATTAGGTGATCTTTTAGCCTTCCCTCTGATACCCCTAATCAGGAAAGGCATTTTTATTATTAAGAGAGAAGCTCAATGAGATCACCTGTTTCTTTCTCAATCATAGCCAACATGTTATTGGTCCTCTTTGAGAATCAAGGATAAACAACAGCAACAATAAAGGTTCTGAACTATAAGTGCTATTGACAGAGAGAACCCATGACTTTAAAATTATCTTCTCAAAATTTGCCCTTTTATTGTGGGTATAAAACTCATTTAAAGAAAACCAAATGAGACATTGCTGTGTCAATATGAGATAGCTCTTGGGCGTATGGCACCATTGGTGACTTTTTTTTGGTATCTCTGTATTCCTCTACTTTGAGACAAATCTGCTGATGTCCCCATCATATTGTTCTCTGCTGTACATCTCCACTAAATTAATCTTCTTTTCCCTACTACCACCTTTCCTGTGAGACCCTTTTGAGGTCATCAATTGCTCTCTGCTACCATCTATGGGATTATAACTATTATCATTCCAACCTCCTCTCAAGCTGCATAAGGGAATCATGTCTAAGCTTTTTTAGCCATAGCCTAAAGCTACAGCAGCCAAATCAAGCCAACCATGCACAAACCAAAAGCCAGCAGAAGCTTTTGGATACCTAAATTAAATCTTTCTTTTCAACTCCTTTTCTCCTGCTACAACTTAAAGTCCTTCTATTTAAATCCTCATTTTAGTAATGGTTAAATTTCCTTTTAAAATTCCAGTCACATTCCTTGAATGTTTGTTTGAGTCTCCTTCAAATCATTCCAAGGACTTCTAATGGCCTCAGCTTCTTCAGCTATAAAATGGAGATAACATTAACACCCACTTACCTGGTTGTTGTGAGCATCAAGTGAGTTAATACAAGCAAAATACTTTTAAAATCATAAAACACTAAGCAAATATAGATAGCTATGTGGCACAGAACACTGAACTTAGAATCCAGAAGCTCTGAATTCAGATTGTGCCCCAGATACTAATTATATGAACATGGGCAAGTCACTTAGTTTCTTTCAGCCTCAGCCTCAGTTTCCTTCCCTATAAAATGGGACTAATAACTCTTGCAGAATAGTTGTAAATGTCAAGTGACATAATAGATGTTTTGCAAATCTTAAGATACTGTATCAATACTATTTATGATTATTATTACTCTTCATCTGCAAAGAACATGAGTTGAAGGGATTCTTTTCATATTGCCTTCTATCACCACCCCTATTCCCTTAATATTTCAGATTGCCATGCAAATTCATTCAAGAGGAAAAGACTGAAGGGATGGGGAACTGGGGAACTGATTATTTTTGTCCTACTTTCAAAATTGCTTGCCCCCTGTAGATGCTTCTGGGCAACCCATCTACAGGACAGATGTTTGAAAAGCTTAGAAGCCATTTTCTTTCTATATAGCAGCAAGGACTAAGGAAACAGAATAGCAGGGAAGTTGTCAAGCCACTGAGCATGTTTCTTTTTTGTTTTGTTTTTTGCCAGAAAGATATTTTGGAATTACAAATAAAAGCCAGGGGGAGAAAAGAGTTAAATATTGTCCTTTAACTAAAGATACTTGTGTCATTTCCTTCTCCTGTCCTGTTAATGTGATTTAAATAGAAGTATTTAGTTTTAAATCACTCCTGGAATCAGGATGGGGAACATGGACTTTGGCACACTTCAGGTTTTGAAGAACTCTCTTTGTCTGCAGCATCTGGAAGTTAATCATTCTGACCTCCGGCTTGATTTTTTCATAATGTGAGATTTGGCAGGGAACAAATGTCACAGAGCCGGGCTTTGATGGGGGACTCACTGCAGATTTGGCAGCATGAGGTGCAGGCTGATAGAGAGGCTGGAGCTGAAGAGGAATGCTTCCAAAAGACTAAAGAGAAAGCAGCTATTAATTATTAATGCCATTGCAGAAGGGCAGGCTGGTTTATGTGTGTCTGTACACAGGCAAGCTTTGGCAGTCATTTTGGTGAAACAGATTTCAGTGCAGTATTCTGTCTTAAAACATTTCTCCTCTGATCCCTTTGAAAGGATTCAAAGCAGCTCTATTCATAATAGAAAACAGCTCATGAAAATACACATTAATAATTTATTACATGCATTTACTTATGTAAATGTTCACATACACAAATGCATGAACATATATACATGTGCAAATGTATTTGCATGCACATGCAGAAAGTAACATTTGGTTGCCTAGGAAGTATGAAATATTATGGCCTTAAAAATAATTCTGAGGTATTTAAGAGATTAGGCAATATCAGAATGAAGTAAGTCCCAGGTAGCTTTGGGAGAATGAAGTTAATTTTAATTTTTTTTCTTTTTAGGATAAAATTAGTATTTTGCAGGCAACTGTGGCTCAGGGGTTGAAGACAGGAAAATCCAAGTTCAAATTCAGCTTCAAACACTTACTAATCCTGTGACTCTAGGCAAGTCATTGTCTCAGTTCCACAACTGTAAAATGCTTTATTATCATTTTAGATAGATAGATAGATAGATAGATAGAGATAGAATCAGGAAGAATTGAATCCAAATACAAGCTCAGATATTTACTCTGTGTGATCTTGGGCAAGTCATTTAATAATTGTTTGCCTCAATTTCCTCAATTGGAGGCTGGGGATAATAACAGTACAACCTTGCAGGGTTTTTTTAAGTCTTCAATGAGACAATCTTTGTAAACCATTTGGCCCTAATGTATAGAAGATGCTATATAAATGCTTCTTCCTTTTCCTTACACACACACACACACACACACACACACACACACACACACACACTCACTCACTCTTACATGCACACATTTCTCCCTCCCTCTCTCTCTCTCTCTCTCTCTCTCTCTTTGTGTTGTGTGTGTGAATCTCTCTTCCTCTTTGTGTCTGTCTCCCTCTCCCTCCTACTACTCTGTCTTGCTGTCTCTCTGTCTCTGTCTATCTCTGTCTCTGTCTCTCCTTCTGTCCCTCTCTGTCTCTTTTTGTCTCTGTGTGTGTCTCTGTGTGCTTCTTTGTCTGTCTCTTATTTGTCTAACTGTTTCTTTTTCTCTCTCTTCTTCCCTGCTTCCCCTCCTCCCTTCCTCCCTCTGTCTTCTCAAATTCAGCAGCAGAGTATTGGTCAATTTATCAAGTACAAATGAAGGGGACTAGGAAATATGGCACAATGTTGGCCAATAGGTACAATCAGACTTCTTGAACTTCTATTTGTACACAGACAAGCACCAGCAAGGAGGCCATGCTCTGGGCACTGCTTTCCTGAGTGTTATGAATGGTTCTGCATCAATGCCAAAACACAAAGTAGAATTCATTTTCTTGGTGTCCTTCAGATTTCTTTATAGGGTACTATAGATTTCTTTGGCTAAAATAAATAACAGACTATATTCAAATCTTTTTTTTTTTTGAATGGTGCCCATTCCAGCCCTGAAAATAAATGCCATCTCATAAGCCCAAGGCAGGCCTAAAAGGAATCAGAGAGTGGATTTAATGAAAATAAGTCATCTAGTTCAAGAGAAATTTAATATACTCAATCCCTTCTCTCCAGTTCTGATCCCTTTTCCTGGAAAGATTAGAACAAATTAACTCCTTTTCTCTTCACATTCTTTGCCTCTGAAATCTTATCTAGATAATAGGTCCCAGTTCAAAGCCTATATTCTCCAAGGAAGTTTCTCTTATTCCCAGAGCTGGAAACGATTTTTCCCCTATCAGAACTTTTATAGTATTTTGAACTTCTCTTATGTCCTTCTCATCTTCTATTTTCTATTATAGTGGCAGTTGAATTGTATATAGTATATCCCTATCTTAATAGATAAAAAATCCTCTAGGTTAAGGACAATATTCTTTTAAAAACCCCTTTTTATATAATTATTCCCCAATGACATGTAAAACATTTTAACATCTATTTTTCAAATTACATTTTATTTTAAATTTATAAACAAAACAAGCATTTCTACATCATAGTATAATAAAATAATTGTACATGAAACTGCAAATCTTCATGTATAATTTGCTATTCCTTTTAAATATACAAGTAAATTGTCATGTAAATTTCTTTTTCCCCTTTTTTCTTCCCTCTTCCCATGACCTAGAAGTGGCTTCATTAGACTATCTAATCTGTCAGTCTATATATATAATTATTTTACATCTACTTCCATTTGTCTGGTTTTTTTAAGTGGATACAGATAGCATCTTTCTTCATATTTCCTTTATAATTAATTTGGGTATTTATATAATTTAGGTGTGTGAGAGAAAATAGTTGGCATTTATAACCAATTATAAAATACTAAGATAGCTCACAACAGCTATCTTAGGTAATACAAATTATTATTATTATTAATTTAATTAATAATCTCAAACAATCAAGTGCCTCAGTATAAAGGCACTTTGGGATTATGCTCATTGTGGGTTATTCTTGACAAATCTTATTTACAAGTTTTACAGAATATGACAATATTGTTGTTACTATATAGAACATTTGATGATTCTGCTCATTTCACTCTTCATTATTTCATGCAAGTGTTTCCATGTTTCTTTCTAAAATCATCAAGCTCATCATTTGTATATAATAGCACATTCTTTTTTTTTTTAATTTTTACTTTTAAATTCTCTCTTTCCTTTCCCCTATGCCTTGAGAAGTTAAGCAACATGTTATTAATTATACAAGTATAACTTATTTGATTATGCTATCTACTTTATTGCACTTCACAGATAACTGCAATTTTGACAAGTTGAAGGTTTGTGACAACCCTGTGTCAAGCAAGTCTATTGACACCATTTTTCTAACATTATGTCTCTGTGTCACATTTTGATAATTTGCTATTTCAAAATTTTTCATTATTGTTATATTTGTTAATGGTGATCTGTGATAAGGCATTTTGGATGTTACTATTCTAATTGTTCTGGGCTGCCACCTGCCTATATAAAATGGCAGATAATCTATAAATGCTATGTATATTCCAACTGATCCACCGACAGCCATTCCCACCTTTCTCCCTCTCCTCAGGCCTCCCTATTTCCTGAGTCACAACAATTTTGAAATTAAGCCAATTAATAATCCTGCAATGCCCTCTAAATGTTTAAGTGGAAAGAAGAATCAATCAATGCAGCAAACTTCAGTGTTGTCTTATTTTAAGAAATTGTCATAGCCAACCCAACCTTAAACATTTGCCACTTTGATCATTCAGCAACCATCAATATCATGTGGCAAGACCTTCAACAAGCAAAAGGATTACAATTTATTCAAAATTCATGTGTTGAACATTTTAAATAATATTTTTATTAAAAGTATTATATTTTTGACATAATACTACTGCACATTTAATAGATAAAGTCACTTCACCCCATTTCCTTCAGTTTCCTTAAATGTAAAATGTCAAACCATTCCAGTATTTTTGCCAAGAAAACCCCACATAGGTCATGAAGAGTCAGGCAGAAATGAAATGACTGAACAACATTAACAATATATGTTAGGTGCTGGGCTAGCCTCTGGGAGATACAAAAGGAAAGAAAAGAAACAGTCCTTGCCCTTGAGGAACGTAGTTCTAAAAAAAATAATGTACTCAACTAAGTAAATACACAGTCATTGGCTAGCAGACAGACCCCAGTTAGATTTCCTATTGGTTTCTCCATGGTGTCCTTCCTTTTTACCCTACTC
Source organism: Sarcophilus harrisii (assembly GCF_902635505.1). Lineage (NCBI taxonomy): Eukaryota > Metazoa > Chordata > Mammalia > Dasyuromorphia > Dasyuridae > Sarcophilus > Sarcophilus harrisii. The sequence continues at coordinate 146,215,444 of NC_045429.1, forward strand.
CTATCTGAAGATATACTCCATAAGATATACTCCATCCTATTTTTATGAGATGATAATGATAATAATTTATATTTGCATAGTTCTTTAAAGTTTGCACAGGCAACTAGGTGGAACCCTGAATAGAGTGTTAGCTTGAAATCAGGAAGACTCATCTTCAGTTCTTCAAATCTAGTCTCAGACATTGTGTGACCCTAGGGAAATCTATTTGCCTCATATTCATTTGTCAAAAGAGCTGGAGAAGAAAATAGCAAATCACCTTTGTCAAGAAAACCCTAAATGAGGTTATGAAGAATGGGACATGAATAAAACAACAACACAACAAAAAAGTATGCAAAGCACATTACACAATTACTTCCAGATCAACTGTAAAAAGCCTTGTTTGATGTTCAAGGTGCTTTATAACTTGGACCCTACTCCCATCCTTTCCAACCTACTTAACAACTTATACACCCCACCCATTACTTTGGCATCCAATGATTATGACATTTCTTGTAATTCTTCAAATATTTCACTTCCTCTCCCAATGGCAGGCATTTTCACTAGCTATCCTGTGTACCTGGACAGCTCTCTCTCTTCATCTGCTTTCCTTGACTCTTAGCTAAAATCCCACCTTCCACAGGAAACCTTTCCCTTATTCTTCCTAGTGCCTTCCCTCTGTTGATTATTTCCAGTTCATCTTGTTAATAGTTTATTTGTAGAAAGTTGTTTGCATGTTGTCTTCCATTATGTGAATTCCTTAAGTGTAGAAAGTATCTTCTACTTTTTTCTGTAGTCCTAGTGCTTAACAGACTTGCCAGTCACATAGTCATCAGTTAATAAATATTTTTTGATTGATTGCGAGATGTTACATGCATTATTTTCCAATTATATGAGACAAGGTTGAGGATTAGTTTTGCTATAATATAACTAAGAAGTATCAAAACTGGAATGTGAATATTTCTTGATTCAAAATGATTTGAATGAATGGAAAAAAAAACACATTTATTACATACTTAATATATGCAAAATATATCCATAAGGATTGACAGAACCAGGCTTTAAGATGGGAGATAAACAAGAGTGCTGCTGTTCCAATGTTGTTTGTTTTACTTGACTAGAAAAAAGTTGGCAGTTTACCAGTCTTTTTTGGTATTTTTTCCATTGATGGTGATAAGAATGGTTGTCCTCTTCTCTCTACAAGGATTGCTCCACAATGGTTGTCTGTGAAGGCCAATCTAGAAGCAAGGCTGATGAGAGGAGAGGAATACTGTAATGTCCTTGGAAATCTGTCTGATAGTACTGAATTTTCTACTGGATCATGATATTATAATTCAGTTCCCTTGTTGCACTTCTTTACATCAGAATTTCTCAGCCTTCATTTATTCCTTCCCTCCTTTCCAAGGAACAAAATTCTATATATTGATTACATATACTTATTTCTACTACATATACATATAATTAATGGTTGTTGTTCAGTCATTTCAAATATACACAATGCTTTGTGAAAGGACTGGACAGATCAGTAGTATACTGGTAAATATTTAACCAACCTGTTTGTTCTTGTTCTCTCTCCCTCTCTCTCTCCTTCTCTATGTCTTCCTTCCCTTCCTGCCCCACCCCCAGTCTCTCAGTCTCTTTGTGTATCTGTCACACATACATACACACACATATCTAATATATCTTAAAACTTAAACTATTTTACTAATATTTTCTTCATCATTTACTTAAGTCTAGAAATCAACAAAATAACTCAAGCTCTGATTTGGAGTGTTTACCAATTTTTCAGGTATAATTGTTTACACTGAGAATTTAGCAATTGATTCTCATGAGCCAGTTTGAGCCAACCTCAGAACATTCCTATACCCAACTTTCCAATCATTTCCAGAAATTTGTAACATTAACTATCCATTCCTTCTTTTTTATCTTTCATCTTCCCCTTTCTATGGATTCTAATCTTCATGTGAGTTGTTAAAGGTCATGTAATTCATGGAAGAAACTAAACAAAATTCCAGATCTCCCTACCCTTGATCTGTTGATCATTCTATCAGTCTACTTGTAGATAACTATGTTCATTGTTTCTGGAGTCATAGTATGTGGGTTCTAATTATGCCTCTGTCACATGATATTTGTGTGACCTTGAAAAAATCATTTAACTTCTCTGGTCCTCAGTTTCTTTATCAATAAAGTGAGAGAACTGGACTAGATCATCTGTGCTCCTTCTGATTCTAGGTCTACAATCCTATTTTGAGCTACAAAATCATTTCCTATCCTTTTTGGAATACATATTCTATCATTTTCCCAATTTATCATTGTCAAGAAATAGTCTTATCATCTAAACTGTGTGCCCTTAATATGTGCATTTCTCCTTTTAGTTGTTTGCAAAATTCTTTTTTTTTTTCATCTTGTAACTTTGGAACTTGGCCACCATATTTATCAGTGAGTCAGATTTTAAGCTCCTCTACACCAACATTATATGGAATCTGTCAATCTATATTTTGCCTTCTGTTTTCAGTATTCCTAGGGTGCTATTTTGTTTTTATGAAGTTTAATATGAAGACTATTTTTTTTTTTGCTAGAAGAATAATTGTCAGATTGTCTTGCTGAAGTCTGTCTTTAAGGTGAATGCTTTTTGCTTATATAAGGCAAACTTTTTTTTCCCCAAAGTTGTTGTCTTTTGCCTTTGTTCTAATATTTCTTTTTATAACCCTAATTTTTTGGCATCTAGCTTCTAAAATTTTATATTTCAAAAAATCTACAATTTCATTAAAATTTTAATCAATTTTTTTCTGAAATCTTTTTTTTTTAAAGTTTAGATTTCATTCACTGCCTTTTCCTTTGTTTTCTTAAGCTTTTCACCACTCTGATTCGTACTTATCTACTCACATTTCTTAGATTCAGTCATAATAATTACAATATCCTTTCTTCCATTTTTAAATTTTTTCTTCATAATATTTTAATTTATAACTAGATATTATGAGTGAACTTTTTTGCTTTACTCATTTTGTAAGTTTCTTTGTTTATTTTCCTATGGCATTCTCTTATGATGATTACTTTCTTCTCTCCACCCTTGTCACTTTTATTCTCTAATTTTACTTGATATAGTATGTATTTTACTGTTTTGAAGTGATTATTAAAAATTATGCTTAACCACAGTTATTTAACTTTTGGAAAAAGCTGTATGTACTTTGTCTCATATTATTTTTCCTATTTTACATGTGAATACATTAAGATTAAGGTTGTTTAACTAGTCACATGGTCATAAATATATTTGAAAGGCTTTGAACTCAGGTCTTCCCAACTCCAATTCTGATATTCTGTCCATTATGTTATAATATTTACCTTATTCAAAAAAATTGTAACTGTTTCTTCTTAATAACTTCACAGAATTTTACTCGAACTTTTCAATAAGACCTCTACTTTATTAAAAGAGATTCATTTGGCAAAATTTTCTTTCATTCCTGTTTTCCTCAAGTATTCTGGCATAATTTTTACATATGCATGGTGGATTCTTTGGTAAAAGAAAGACATTTAAGATGGTACATTGCTCTATGTGGAGTTTCCCAGACTATGCAGGGGACCAAATCTGCCTTCTACCTGTTTTAATATGGTCCTGAACTAAGAATAATTTCTGCATTTTAAAATAAAGTTTTACAGTATTTTAAAATGTAAAAAAAAAAAAATTCTGAGAGGTTATACAAAACAAATAGTGGACCACATTTGTTCCTCACACTGTGGTTTATTTATCCTTGCTCTGTGGGATCAAGTGCTATTTGACAATCTAAAGACATAAGCACAGTGAGATATAGAAACCTTTGAACTTTTCAGCACAATGTGATATTTTAAAGAAGTCGATCGTAGAAAATCATTTGTTTAAACCTGCTCTACTCAGACTTTATTGAAAGACATTTTGATGTATATGTATATATTTTCATAAAGCTGTTTTAGAGATAAGAAAGTAAGAATACAGGAGATGTTTATTGATTGATGCTTTTTCAATTTTCTTTTGTCTTATTCTGGGGGAGAGCATCTGATTTTTCCCTACAGATTTGGTCTTATCTACTTTCAGGTATCTTGAGATAAGACTTCTAGTGAACTCAAAATTATATTATCCCCAACATGGATAATCCTACTCTGTGAACATTTGGTTTTAGCCAGCTGTTCTTCCTGTCTTTGTTTCATTTTTTTTGTTCTTTTTCATATAGTATATCAGAAACATTCGTATTAAAATCCAAATGTAGTGGTTATATTATTATTTAGAGGGAAAATAGTTCCTTATTTTACCTTTGATAAGATTTTCTATTTTTCATATGCTTGTTGTCTCCTTGTTTCATCCCTAAGAGTTTCTAGAAGACATTATCAATTATAACCAAACTTTATCTAAATTTAATAATATCTCAAGTAGCAGGAAATATTTTTAGAGTTCCAAAGAATTAACTTTTGAAATTTTGCATGCTAGTTTGAGAGAACTATTTATAAAAATTTCCCTGATTTTTTTTCCCTATGAACCTGCCTTATTTAAAATGTCAGTTTGGGTAATTAATTTTTAAAAATAGTCATCTCATTTCTTTAAGTTTTCTAAGGTCATAACTAACAGCATGACTTGATGATCATCTTAATTTTTTGTGAATTAATATCTTTCTTTTTAAAAAATTGTGATGTTATTAATTTATATTTCTCTTTTTATTTTTCATTAATGTTTTGCCAAATCTGTAGAGGTTTTTAATTTTAAAAAACTTTTAGAAGCTTTTAGTAGCTTTAGCTCTTATTTCATTCATAAAAATCTTTTCTCTCCTATTCACTTATAGTCAGTCTTAATAACTTTTTAATATTCATTTATGCTATTCTTTTAACTTAAAAATTTTATTTTTTATGCTACATGTTTTGCCTATAACTAATAGCAATGGTTCTTGTTTCTTGCTGTATTCTATAATTCTTTTAATGGAAAAATACAGATTATGTACATTTATTGTTATAAACAATGCATTTGAAGTTTTTTTTTGTTATTATTGATATCATTTGGGTAAAATAAAGACTACTTTAATATTTTATCTGTTTCAATTACTGAATTTGAAATGAAACATGTGAGGGACTATGTGGCATGATAGGGAGCTGGCTATTGAGTTATGAAGATTTTGATTCATAGTCTGCCTTTGACCTGTGCAAGGTGTGTGACTCTGAAAAAAAAAAAAAAAGAAAGATATTCAGTGTTTCATTTCTCTAGGCCATTCTTTGAGACTATAAATACAAATAGGTGCCAATCTGTATTGGTTGGCAATAATTCTGCCTGTAAAATCACGAGTTATAAACAATCAAATAAATGAATAGAAAATGAACAAAGAAAATAATAAAAAAGATATATAAATGAATGAAGGAAGGAATAAAATGGATAGTTTTAGAACCCAATTCTTACTATTCCCTGAGTTTAATCCCCTTTTTATTACATGTAGGAATTTTGCCTTTGGATTTGCAAATTGTTTTCTCTTTTCCTCCTCTCTTTAAAAAAAAAAAAAAACAACTGTTAAATATATTTTTGTTAGTATATATATATATATATATATATGCATTTTAGTGTTATTTATCCCTTATGTTAATTGTAATATACATTTTAACTCAAACTAATTTAAATGTTACTACTATAGTTAGAATAGAATATGTTTCATTCTTACAATTATTTCTGTATACACACACATAATATATACATCTATGCCTAATTAAGGTTAATGCATGTTAAAGTTTAAACCTAAATCATTTTGTTGTTTTTAGGAACTCATTTAATCAGCCATAAATTCCTCCTGTATTGTATATAACAATCTCTTAGGGTTACAGATATAACTTTTTCTAGGATTTTTTTTTGTTCTTTAAAAATATTCTTTTATTTTCAAATAATATGGACCTTTTGTGGGATTGTAATTTGTGATAAAATTTTATGTTTTAAATACTTTTATGTATTATTGATTAGCTTTATTGTAATCTGTTTTTTAAATGTCAGATGATAATCTAATTGATATATTTAAATGTAATTTACTTTTTCTTTCTCAATTCTTGTAGAATTTTTACTTTATCCATATTTTGGTAGTTTGACAATTATGTGCTTTGGAGAAATGTAGTTAGAGATCCCATGTATTCTCTCTTGCAGCCTTGTGGCTATGGCTATTCTGGAATTTTTTTTTTTTTTCTGATGAGTTCCCTGAACACAAAGTTTAGATTGTTTTTTCTTCTTTGGTGCCTTCTGGAATCCCAATGAATTTAATTTTTTTAGTTGTTGTCTTTCAAATATGTTACTTTGTCCCACATGTCTATTAGTTGAATTTGAAGTTTTATTCATTTCTAGGTTTGTTTTCCAGTCATCTTGTTTTTGTCTGCTTTCATTTATTTTGATATTTGCTGCTCATCTCCCCTGATGTTTTTATAACTGTCAGTCATTTTGCAATTCCCTGATAAAAGCTTTTATTTTTTCTTTTATTTATTCACTTATGTGTTTGGGCACATGTGTGTTATTAAATTAGATGAAATATTTATTCAAGTGATGCCTTGCTCATGTTATTCCATATCCTCCTAAGTGATCTTCTTTCTTTCATTTTCTATATCTTTCATGCTGTCCTAAGATTATTACTACATTCATTTTTCTAAAGCTCAGATAACTACCCTGCTCAAATATATCTATTAATTTCTCAATATGGAGTGTTGTGCTTTTTAAAATACAATGATATGATAGATGCTGGACTTGGAATCAGGAAAGATCTGGAAGTACACTCTGTCTCCAACACTTGTCTGTTTTACTCTATATAAAATGGGATGATATCACCTGTTGGGTTTATCTCACAGTGTTGTTGTGCTAGTCATATGAGAACATCAATGTAAGGTGCTTTGTAATCTTCAAAGAACTATATAAATATTAGTTATTAGATGATAAATATGAAATGAAGCCCCAATTACTTCACCTTCTCTTGAGAAAGTCCTTCTCAATTTCTTTCTTCCACTTCTTTCTTTAATATACTATATGCTCCAATAAATATAGACTTCTTGTGTCTCAATAAGCATGCATTCTGCTTTATTCTCTATTTTAATACATTTGCTTATTCTGTCTTTTTGTATTGCATTTCTTCATTGTCTCTGCCTAAGCAATCCCTGCCCCTCCTTCAATGACCAGATCAAATACTGCCTCCTTCAGGAAGCCTTCCTGAACTCTTCAGAATGGAAGTAATATATCTTTTAATTCCCAAAATACTACATATCTCTTTTCTTGTATTTATGTATTCTGTTTTCTAATATAGTCATTTATAAAATTTTTATTTTCTACTAAACAATAATTTCCATAATGGAAAGGATACTGACAAGGTCTGGATAGGCATTCTTCAGTTGGCATCTGTGATGAGAGAATGTTGTAAAAGGATTTTTCTCAGTTGGCCACTTGTTTGTGGATATGCAGGGTCATACCTAGTTGTTACAGATTGAGAGCTATAATATTACTTGTGTTTTCCCTGTTAATTTTTTTCTATTTCTTGATGTTCTAAGGCAATTGGGGCGCTCTCTCTCTCTGTGTCTCTCTCTCTCTGTCTCTCTCTCTTTTTCTCTTTCTCTCTCTGACAATTGGGATTAAGTGGCTTGCCCAAGGTTACACAGCTAGGAAATGTGAACTGTCTGAGATCACATCTGAACTCAGGTCCTCCTGACTTCAGAGCTGGTGCTCTCTCCACTTTGCTTTCTCTATGCATTTCTCTAAAGAAAATGTCCCTTTACCTTCCTTATTTATTTATTTGTTTACATGTCTCACTTTCATTAGCTTCCCTGCAGCCCTACAGCCTAATTTTTGGTCCCTGGAGTGAATTTTTTTCCCTTTCTATTTTTAAATTGTCCTCCTGCCTTTACATCCACTTTTCTGTGATCCAGTGAATGTTTCACAGACAAATACAGCATCTGTGTCTTACACAGAGATGTTCCTCAGGGAATGTATTGTGTTCATGGGAACAGTTCTCTTGAGACTCATTAGAGGATGCACCCACGACTTCCTTCAGCTTAAGGCAGTAAATCTAAGTGGAAGCCAGTCACTTGCAGATATGTGATAATACAACCATGTACATGTGAGCATAACACAGCATTCACTGTGTTTTTTGCATATGCTTAGAACCTGCCACACCATATTGTACAATTTGCAGAACATAACCACTGAGAATAGAGAAGCATTGCCTGATTTGTATTATCTTCATGTTCTTATAGTTTAATAGATTTTCAAAAATTAGTTTCATTGATTTAAAAAATGGGGAAGGCAGGGCTATACAAGTCATCCTACAATCACAGTTATAGGAACTGTGGTAGGCCACAAGCTCCATATTAGTCAACAATGTACTCTGGATGCTTAAAAAAGTTAATGGGATCTCGGACTACATTAAGAAAGGCATAAATTCTGCAAACGGATAAGAAGATGATCATCTTTATTTTGCCTTGTTCAGCTGAACAAGCTGAAGTATTGTTAAGTTTTCATACGCATATTTTAGTTAATGGAAAGTTTTCTTGGTCTTTTGTTATTTTGAGGTTACTCACTCTTTCACTATAGGAACAGTCTACTTTTTACAATAAGAAATTTCTGCCATATCAAATCATCTTCTCTGCTGCTTCTAGCCTACAAATTATCATCGGCAATATGTTGTCTCCTACTTATTCTAGAAGCAAAATTGCCCGCCCAACCTTCCTCACCTTCCCCTATATGCCTATAAATAAAAGGAATATACAATCAGATTGCTGTACTAAGACTAAACTAATCTAAGTCCCAAACCAATCAAACAAATAAATCAGAAACAGACTGAAAATGGTAAAAAATCAAGTTAAAATAGTCTCGAGCTTTGGGGAAGCTATAGCTAGTCTCCACTCTGCCATTAATTAACTCTATGACTCTGGGTAAGACACTTCCCCTGATTTTAATTTCCTCATCCATAAAAGCTTCCCAGTCAAACATTTTCAGGATAACCTTATGTTTCATGTACAAATACATATACACAAATATCATTTGATTTGCATGTGCTTTCTTCGCTGACATGTACCTATACTAGTATTTTCACTGTTTCTGTTGCTATAATTATGTTGCACTTATATACAACCTTCTCCCTCCCATTTTTTCGCTGTCCAAAATGATAGGTGTTTCCATCACTGATTCTGCAAAAATGGGTAGGGCACACTATAAAGGAATGGAGATTATGATGAAATTTTTTTATGCAGAGTTTGTTAGGGAACCATGGGATCCATTTAAACCTAAGCACCTTGAAGGCAGGTACTATTTTTCATTGTTTTTTGTATGCCAGGTGATTAGCATGATGTCTCAACAAATGGCAAAGGCTTGACAAATGCTTCTTGTATTGAATTTTCCCTTCAAGTAGGAAACATGATGTTTATTTGAAGTTATTCCACACTCTACCTGACATAAACCTAGAATATTCTTATCAAATAGGAAATTAAAAGGAGTAGCTCATAGACACATACAGAAGATGTAGCCTCAATTTTAAGTCTATGCGATGTAATAATAACATTAAAATTATGTCATTTTCACATCCATTAGTTTATTTGATCATCACAATAGCTCTTGGTGAAAAGGATATTATTTTCTCCACTTTAGAGATGAGGCTCAGAGGGAGACAAGAGTCAGAGGGAGACTTGGGACTCAGTCAAAAGACTTAAATAAAAATAATCCCTGTTACATTTCTCCCTCTCTAATCTTAAGCAAACCCCAATCTTTTTTACTCTGTAAAATGAGGAGCTTGAAACAATATGATCACTGTTATTTTTTCTGGTTCTAGATGTTATATGGTTCTATGAAACATGATAGCCTCAATGAATTTTTTTTTTCTTGACTGAGCTCTGAAACATCAAAAGATAATTTGGGGTTTTTATTCGGAGAAACATTTTGTACTTAACCCATTGACTATGTTCTTTTCAGAAACCCAGGTACTGCATTTCAATATGTAATCTCAACTGATTTTCCATGTTTTTCATATTTAAATTAGATCTTATAAGTAAATCAAATATTTTCACAGCATTTGGCACCTTTGCTGTAATAGCATAATTACCCACTGTGCGCCTGCAGATAGATGCTGTGCCTGGGTACACATAGCACTGCTGATGAGGAAGGATGAAAAAGCGACTTAACTGTGTGTCTGCTGGTCTAATGAGAATCTCACCATTGGGGGCACCTTAACTGAGCTGTCTGTCTCATTACCAGAAAACCAAAAGCAAAACAGCTAAAATGCAGAGTGTAAATTCAAAACCAGAATTGACTTTGACTCTAAACCCAATGCCATGACTCAAAAAGCCCTTTTTCCCTGAGACCCTTGCCTCTTCCAGACCTGGAAGACAATTCAGAAGTCATTTAGTCCAATTCCCAGCTGAGTATTAATGGTTGGCACTCTATGACATCTCCAAAACTTGACTTTATCGGGTACAATTGCATCATCTGGGGCCAAACATGCTAAATCACATTCCTCTTCTATAGCACAGAGCATTAGGTATTAAATACACATCACAGTGTCTGCCTTCTTTACTTCAGGTTAAACACTGAGTTCTTCAGCTGATCCCCTTATTCTGGTGGTTCCCAATGTTCTCATAGTACTGCTTACATTGTTTTGGACATCCTCCAGCTAGTCAATGTCATTTTTAAACATGGCACCCTAAACTAGACATTGAATTCTCTGGGCATTTTCTCAGGCTGTTCCTATCTCTGGAAAATTCTTCCCTTCACAAATCTGCCTACTGATTTCCCTGGCTTCCTTTAAATCCCAGCTAAAATCCTCATTTTTTTATAAATATTTCAGAATCTTTCTTAATTCTAATGCTTTCCCTATGTTAATTCTTTACTATTTATCCTGTTTATATACTTGTGCATGTGTGTATATACACATGCATATGTGGGTATGTATATGTCTTTGTCTTTCCGTTTAGACTGTAAGTTCCTTGAGAGCAGGAAACTGTATTTTGCCTCTTTTTGTATCCTCAGTGCTTAGCACAGTACCTAGTCTGTAATAAGTGCTTAATGAACATCAATTGATTAGAAATTAATACAAATGTGATTGAACTACAGCAGAGCATAATAGAATTATTACCTCCCTTATTCAGAACACTATATATCTCTCTCTTAATGAAGCCTAAATTTGCATTTTCCCGAATTCATTGTTCACTTATAATGAGTATGTATTTTAGTAAAATCTCCAGGTTTTTTTTTTAAATGAACTAGTCATTCCTCCTCCCTGCTATACTTCTGCACTCCATTTTTGAATCCAAACATATCATCTTAAATTTATACCTATTAAAATTTGTTATCATGATTTGTCCATTATCCTAGCCTGATGAGACATTTTTGCATACTAATTTGACTAGTATGCCAGCTTCTCTTTCTAATTTTGTCATTTGCAAATTTATAATCATGACATCTTACCTTCTTCCAAATTACCATTTTTTTTTTTTTTTGCTGAGGCAATTGGGGTCAAGTGACTTGCCTAGGGTCACACAACTAGAAAGTGTTAAGTGTCTGAGACCAGATTTGAACTCAAATCCTTCTGACTTCAGGGCTGGTGATCTATCCATTGCACCACCTAGCTGCCCCCAAATTACCAATTTTTAAAGATGAACAGAATTTGGCCAAGTATAGATCCCTCTGACATCCTAACTATAGACTTCCATCCAGTTTAACATTGTTCTCTTAATTACAGCACTTTGTGTGTATTCACTTAACCAACTGTGAATTCCACTCACTGTACTATTGCAATGTTTGCATTGTCATGAAAGAGTTTTCAAATGCCTGGCTAAATTTCAGGGACCTATGTCCATGGCTTTATCTAAATTTATCAGTCTAATAACCCTACTTAAATTAGAAAGTTGGCTAATGTAGTGTGCTTTCTAGAGCCCCCAAGTTGGGATGACCAACCCATATACCATCTGGACTAGCTCTCTGGAGGACCTCAGGGAGACTCATGAGGATGGTCAAAGATGGAGTTTGTTTATTTCAAGTCCTCTCAGCACTTAAATACCTTAGTAGAATTACATCATTACAGCACACTAAGTATGTGCCGACTGTAGAACCATTACATCACCACATCAACACAGCACTCTGTGCGTGTATTAACTATAAGCAACCTGCTATTGATATGTAATTTTGTCTTACTGTAAGTGTCCCTTGCTTCAAGTAGAACACAGGTGGTCATGCCCTCCCTGACTTCTCAGGAAGGCTGAGAGCACCAAAGGGAGGTGGCCACATACTTCCAGATTTCTCAGGAAGGGAGGTAGGTACCAAAGGAAAAAGGGGAGCCAAACCAGACGTTGTCAGAAGGTTCTCTCTGCCTTTATACACCTTTTTGAAAACTGGCAGATACATTCTCCAATCTTAAAGCATCTTTCCTATTCTTTGTCATTTCTGAAAAATCACTATATATACCAGTTCAGGAGCAACATACCAAAATTATTTCAATATTCTGTTTCATAGTCATCTGAACTTGCTCATCTCAGTTCAACCAATAGAAATAGGTTCTCTTTTATCCTCTCCTTACTTATCTTGGACTTCAATTTCCCATGACCTATTTTCTTCTTTCTTTGTAGTCTAAAGAGCATTTTCCTTGATAAGTTATCTAAAAACAGGGCTACCAATAAATTTTTTTAAAGATAAGTATCTGATAAAACTTATTTCTTTTCAACCAAGATATTGTAGAAATGGTATTGAATAAATTCCATAAATTGAATAATGGCATTTAGAATCACAAGACCTGGCCTTGAATTTCAATTCCATTTACCAGTTGGGGTCAACTTATTTGAAAAAGTTCTATTGCCTTAATTTTTCATTTGTAACATGGGAATAATAGCAGCTGCCCAATCTATATATCAGTATTATATCACATTAATTAATGAGTTTAAATTGTAGGCTTGTCTTAAGGAGCATTCAATTATAAAAGCCCCCACAATTTTGTCCTTTTGTTTTTATTTTGCTCATTTGACTATCATCTCCTATTGCCCTCACTGTTGTATATTCTTCAAAATCCAACAAAATAGTCTTCAAAAGTTAGTAAGTATCTAAAGATGCATTTGAATTAAAATTTTCTTGACTCCAAGTTCATCATTCTATCCACTATACCATCTAGCTGCCTCAGTCATAGAAGGTGACCAGTAAATATTAATTATGTGGATGAATAAATTAATGGATGAATGAAAACTCCCCATGTCTAATCTTCCCTTCAAAATGAGTCTTTAATCTGATACTTAGAGTTCTTTATATGTTCCCTGTTTTAAGTGAATTCCTGACTATTCTGAGAAATATTTCCTTTCCACTTATTCCCTCTTAGATTATTGACAGATACCTCTACCTCGTTATGTCAACATAACCTCAAAAGCAGACATTCGACAAGATTTGTAGATCTAGAGAAAATAGATGGCATTTTTCTATCAGATCTAATTATTTGAGGATGAAAATTTTCCAGATTGTGAAAATATTCAGTATTTGAGAATCATTTCATGTCTAGTACATATCTTTACATGCCATCTTCAAATACAGAATAAACACAAATTGTGCAATTTACTTTCCTAAGCAGTTTTTATACGTTATGTTTATTCCCTCCTTTAGCAGCAGCCACCAGATGCTATCCCTTAGCTTTTTGATCTTTTGGGAGGATTATTTTTGGCACAGGCCATGGAAGACTCTAAAATGGGTAATAGCCAAGGCCTAGTCTTCACCATTGCAGTTCCCTTTACTTCATAATTGCCTTGGATCTGACATATCCTGTCTTGTTCCAAGCCTGAGGCAAACTAACTTAATGTGAGCTGAGGTCAGCAAGCTCATGACCAAACGACCACTCCTATAATTAGAACCTCTTAAAATAGATCTGGTCATTTTTCATGTTAAATTGCTCATTTCTTTTTAGAGAGGGAGAGAAAAAATTTTAAAACTGTGGCTTTACTACCATGGAATAATACTCTCAACTCCTTTCTAGCAATAATGCTAGAAAATAACCTTAGGAGAATATCAAGGCATTTGCTCACCTGCCTTAGATAAATGAAGCATCTCAGGAAGGTCAAAATCAATTCTGTTTCTAAGGACTTCCAAAGATTTTCATACTTTCTTTCTGCAATAACCCATTTCAGTATTTAACACCACTTATTGTCAGAAACATTTTCCTTTTATATAACTTAAAACCCTCATTCTATTATTTAGAGCCATTTTCTCTCTCTTTTTTTTCTGTTATTAGTGGAGGTGGAGAAGATAGCATTTTCAACTTCTGTATTAGCCATAGATGATAGACTTGAGAACCATGAAAATAATAATTCCAGGTCTCTCTCTCTCCCACCTTCATTGCTGTCATTCCCCTACTTCCTTATGCCTAGAGCCAAAAAGTCACATATTTTGAACAAGGTGGGAAATATTAAATAAAGCCATCATTTTATGAGTTGTTCTTTCTTGACTTTTCTTCACATGGATTAATTTGCTCAGCTTGAAGTTAAGAAGACCCTAATGCAAATTTGGCTTCAGACTTTTACTAGATGTGTGACCCTAGGTAAGTCACTTAATTTATGTTGATCTCAGTTGCCTCATATCTAAAATGGGTTAATAATAGTACCCAGGGTTGTTGTGAGTACTAAATGAAATATTCCTAAAATTCTTAGAACAATGCCTGACAGATAGTAAAATGCTTAATAAATGATTATTTCCTTCTTCCCATGTCATACCATGGTTAGTAGCCAGAGATCATATAAACTCATATCTAATCCAACCTTATATGAAGAGGAATCCCTTCTACTATATAACCAACAAATTTTTGTCCAGTCTTTGCTTGAAGACCTCTGTTCAGGGGAAAGCCATAACTCCCTTAGGCAACCGATTTCACTTCTGAATAGATGTAACTATGAAGCAGTTTTTCCTCATATCTAGCCTAAAACAGTTTCTCTACAACTTTCACCCATTGTTTCTGGTTCCCTCAGGTTGAGAAAGAGAAATTCAGTCTTTCTACATGACCGCTCTTTATGTACTTGAAATAGATTACTACTAGAAGAAGAAAAGGTCAAGATTTTAAAGATAGAAACATACAAAGTGAAAACAAAAGACTTAATATGAATATAATTATTGGGAAGAAATTTAAAATACCATTTACTTAGAACTGGAAAGAGGCTGTTAGAGTTAAAAGCAACCTAGACATCACTGAACTAAAGTCATACAGCTAATTAATGGAAGAGTATCCTTATCCCCAAAGAGACTCTGAAAGAGAAACTTTTATTTTCCTTCCATTCTATTGGATGAATATCTTGAGCTGTGGAAGAAATGCACTTAGGTTTGATTCTTACAATTCAGAAAGATAGGTTAACACTAGAAAGGGAAAGATGTCTGGAACCCTGTGCTATCTTCAAAGAGTTGTAAATATTTCCAACTTTTGCTGCTGTGGACCTGGTATTTTGGATAGAAGAAAATTTGGATAGAAGAAAAACAATACATGCTACTTTGGGTCAGTGAAAGACAAAAGTCTCTCCATGAGATTTTTTCCCCTTTCTTTCCAAACCACTGCTTCCCTTTGTGTATTCTGATGTTCATTCCCCCTCCTCTCCTTAAAACAATATCTTGCAAATAGCAGATTTCTTCAGAAGAGATAAAAGGATTTCGGATTTTCTGAATGCAGTACTATATAGTATTTTCTCTTATCAGTTCAAATTCTTCTGTCTTCATTAATTAGTAAGTGCTAACCTTTGGAGAAGATAACTAGAGGAGGCTTTAATTTTCTTCAAGCTGATAGACAAAAGCTTCTGGGCCCACTGAGTTCATGCCTTTCATATTTCTGGGATTCTTTTTACTATCAGATTTTCACTCAGAGATACCCCCAAAAAGTGATACTGTGGTATGCATAATAGTAATTCTACATACTGAAATGAGACCCCTGCCACCATATGTGCCCTGGCATTTACTTGGAAGGAGTTAATGGAATGGTGCTATGCTAAAGATGCCCCTCTGTTCTCAACTTTTGGGTGAAATGTTACCTTATTGCAATGACATGCTAATTTGGTCTTCTATAAGTAGTCCTAATTATCTTCCAAGGACAAATACAGGTCTGATTGGAAAGTAGGATTTCTATGCTAATGCACATACACACATATATTTATATCTCTGTGTGTTATACCCATGTGTCCGTATATATTTGTGTGTGAGTGTGTATGGCAACTATCATATATTGCCTGGGATTACAATTATTTTTATATATCATATCTTTCCTGCTAGATTGTAAATTGCTTGAAGACAGGATTCATATTTTATTTATATTTTCATTGAGTTGTTAATATCTACAAAGTGAAACTATGTTCAAGCATATTGTAAAACCCTGAACATTGTATATAATGACTGACATTTTGTTGTTGATGCCATTGTGTAGAAGGAAAAAAGTATTAGACTTGGCATTGGAAGATAGTTAGTTGAGAATCCTGCCTTGGATGCATACTAGTTATGCAGTTAGGTGGTTCAATGTAGTCGGGAAGAATCATCTTTGTGAATTCAAATCGAGTCTCAGACACTATTTCCATCTGCTCTGAGGAAGGCACTTAACCTTATTTAGACTCAATTTCCTCCTGGGTAAAATCAGTTGGAGAAGGAAATATCAAGCTACTCCAGTGTCTTTACTAAAAAATCCCCAAAGAGGTCTTAAAAATCAGACACAATTGAACAACAGAAGTTCAACCTGTGAGGAAAATCTCAATTTCCTCATCCATTATCATACTTACTTGGCTATTGTTAAGCTTCCATGAAATAATATATGCAAAGTATTTTGCAAATCTTAAAAAAATCCCAGAAAGGCAACTTATATTATTCTTTATGGCTAGAGACATAGTCCATGTGTTCCTTTGCCTTTTTTGGTGTAAAGGATAAAATACTACATATAGAGTTCTTAACATATAATGAGTCTTTGACATATACTAGCCACATGACTCTAAGCAAATCACTTAACTACTCACTCATCTATATAATTCTCTAAGACTAAGTTTCAGAGAAGGGGCCAACTGCACTGGCATAAAGAATTCTATTTTCTGGGGTTCACAGATTCAAGTCATCTCTTCAATCCTATATCTGTAATTTCTTTGACAGGAAATTTTCTTTGTAAAAATTCCTTCCATGGATATAAATTACTTTATTATAACTTAGAATTTTCCAAAATGGTTTGAGGGTATTTGGAGGTTAAATGGCTTTTCTACAATCACACAAGAGTAGAACTTGAATCCAGAACTTAAACCTTTTCCTGACTCAAAAACTAGGTAGCACATTTCTTCCGTTTAATAAATTATCAAACAATTTTAAATAGTTATTTCCTAAGAGGATGACCTTTCAGGCCACAAAGGCCTGAAATGCTATTAATTATATGATCTAAAAGATTTGCTTCACTAATGGCATCACATGGCTCCCAAATGCTAATGGGCTTCCTTTTAGCTCATTAATTTACTGCCGGGAAATTATTTCAATTTTAAGAAAGATAGGTCCCAGTGAGAAATCTTGGCAGGTAAACATGCCAAGAATAATTTGATGAGGCAACTCTCCAAGATAGTGGAAAATAAAACTATTACCTGGAATTTTTAATGGTCATTAAGTAACAAGAAAATATGAAAAAAGTGTGGAAATAAATGAAATGTTCTCTATACAAAAGTTATCATAAAGCTCTTTAAACTATTGTTGTGAGTATTCCATATTTTATTGACCAAGTTAGCCTTTTTCTACCATTAAATTACTGTTTTGCTTTTGTCATTGTATCTCTAGTATAGTGCCCATTACAGCAATCACCACATATACATAGCTTATTACATATTTATTCATTGACAGGTTGATTAATCAATGATAATGATAAAATAAAAGAATTTATAGATTCCAGTGTTAGGAAAAGACCTCAGAGATCATCTCATGGACAAACTGTAAATTCTTACTACTAAGAAGTAGCCATTTGTCTTTTGTTTATATCCAGTGATGACCTTACTTCAGAAGTCATTTGATTTGGTTTTCAGACAGAAATAAAAGTTCCTAATATTTATTTGAAATTGGCCTCTGTGTGACTTTTATCCATCATTTCAAATTAGACTCTTTAGAGCCACATAGAACATGGCTAATTCCTTCTCTTCATCCAGGATGTCTAATTCTTTCTCCAAATGACAACCCTTCAAATATCTGAAGACAGCTATCATGGGATAACTAACAATTATTTTCCCCAAACTCCTTAGTATACATATCCATTGAATTATTAATCATGTTCTTAAGTAGGTAGCTGGGGGAAAGTCTTAAATTAGAAAAGAACATATTTGGCTTTAGTGTAAGGAAAGTAGTGTTTAATTCATTTCTGTCTTTCTCAATTATTATAATACTAGTATTGCTACTAGTAAAAGGAACTCTATTTTGGGTTACACATTGCCTTTTCTTGAAGAGTTTTAAATGCCTACCAAAATTTAATCTAGAAAACATTGTTATATAATAAGAAAAGTACAATTTTGCTGTGTGATGGCAGTGATGGTAGTAATATGAATGATATAGATACCAGACAATGGTAGACACCAAAAATTGGGGTCATGCGAAGAATTCACAATGGCCATTCTCTTTGGCAAAAGGCAGATTTATTTAGGAAAGAGGTTACAGACAAAAATGAAGGGATACAATAGTATATACTAGGAATAGTAAATATGAAATAGAGAGGAGAGCATATGAAAGACAAGTACCTCAATGGTACTCTCAATTACCCAATAGAAAGAAAGCACCTCATGAGATTGGCAGGCTAAACTCTGGCTAAACTAAAAAAGGAGAACTGGGGTTGAGAAGCATAGTAGATTTAGGAGAGATATCATGTGACATGGGAGAGGATGAGGAGAAAGATATCCATGAGGCAGAGTGTCATGACATACTGACCCAAGGGAGAGCAGGGAGAATGGCATGGCCATAAGTAGATTTTATAAGGAAAATTTAATCTCAGGGGCATGTCTGGAATTTCTGAAAAGATATGGCAAGGTGAGGCTGCTTAAGACGCTTACTGAGCGTAAGCCTAAGTGATTTCATATAATTTAGATTTCTGACTGAACAACACCCTCAGAGGATGGGACTAGGGAGGTAAATTGATCTCTATTAGTGCTTTCTCCCTGTCTGCCTCAGGGAACAATTCTTAAAGTTTCTCTCTGCCCTACACCCCCACCATTCAGAATCTCATCAGTATTACTGGAAAGTCTGAAAAAATGTAGAGTTTGAAGGAAACACAAAAATGGAAAATTTTTCTATTCACAGAGGCTGAGCATAGTAGAACTGAATATAAGAACAAACCGATTTTAAGAAACATTTACAATATTCATATGCAAGTCTGATGAACTGCTTAGTTAAATGCTTATCTGATGA
Source organism: Sarcophilus harrisii (assembly GCF_902635505.1). Classification (NCBI taxonomy): domain Eukaryota; kingdom Metazoa; phylum Chordata; class Mammalia; order Dasyuromorphia; family Dasyuridae; genus Sarcophilus; species Sarcophilus harrisii. The sequence continues at coordinate 146,234,777 of NC_045429.1, forward strand.
ACTGCTTAGTTAGGATTCCTCTAATCCCAAAATGTGAACAATTTAATCTTTCTGTGATTTAGTTCCGTCATCTGTAAAATGGGATATTTAACTTTATAATGAGCATTTTGAAGCTTTAACCCCTTGGATCCAAAGGCAAAATTTATCTAGAACAAAACAAAATCTAATTATTATGATTCTGATTTACTTTGCATGAATGAATTCCAGAATATATTTTCTATGTAATTGTATTCCAATGCAGTATATTGATCACAACTACCAAACTATCTTATCAAACTAAACACAAGGATTAACCATGTATATATTTCTATGTTGAAAAGAAAATCAGATTTTATTAATGGAAAGTATTGATAGATGTGATTTTTCTTCTAATAAACACACAACAATTTGTGACAGTTATTTGTAAGTATTCATGGAAGAAAAATAATTTTAGTTTAAAGTCTGTCTTTACACATATGAACAACTTACTCTCAATTTAATATTTAAATAAATGATCAGAAAGAGTTAAAGGCAGATTAATTAATTATAATAACAAAGACCTTCATTTCCTCAAGCAAAGCCATGAGTACAGGTCAGAAATATGTCCTCTCTTTGACTTGAATTGCTCTCATTATAACCCCTGTCTCAGAAAAAGATTGCATAGAAATGCAAAGAAAGCTAGCCTGGAGAAACACCAATCCTTTTTTTATAATTAGGGGGAATAATTATGTAGAAAGAATCCAAATGATTCCTACAAAATTAGAAGGGAAAGGATAAAAGCAACTCATTGAAATATAGTGGTGAAATTTTATTTAACACATTTTCACAGTATTAATTATTATGCTGACTCTCATTCTCATAATCAGGTAGGATCAAGAGTAAAACTCACAAAAATTTTTAGTTTAAAAGCTTTTATGAAACTTGTTAACTGTATTCATAGGCTAATCTGATCTGGATAGTACAATACATAATAAACACACAGAAATAATGCCTGTGTTTGTGAAAAGCCAGAAGTGAAAGGTAAGGTAATTGAGGTATTAGAGGAAAGGGTTATTTATAAGATATTAATCAAAATAAGGCCTGAAGAGCAGTTTGGCTATTGGACAGCAATGGAATACACCAAGATAAAAACATATTCCAAGGTTAAGCAAGAATTGGAGAAAATGGATGTTGAAAGTTGCCTGATCTTATAAAAATTGTCCATAAACAATTATACTTGCCTCAATGTTGTCATTTTCTAGGATCCTTTAAATCACTGGTGTCAAACACAAATAGAAATGGATCCCATTAAACTATATATAAGGATTCCTGTCTGTCGTATATTAAGCTAGAAAGCTACATAGTAATGTTACCTGTGTTTTATTGTATTTTTTTTAATTTTTATTAAGTATTTTATAATTATATTTTAATCTAATTTGGGTTGCAATCAGACTGTTTGGGTCACATGTAGGATGCATGCTTGAAATCTATGTTTTAGAACAAGAGTGCTCTTAAAAGGTTTATAGATAAATTTCAGTGGATCCAGAAAATTGGATGAAGAAAAAGTATGTATTATCATTAACTACTAATAGATTTGACATTTCCTTCAATGATGAATTTACATCTATCTGTATGTATATGTGTATATAAAAATATACATATTCATACATATACAGTTATGTGTGTGTGTATGTTCTGAAAAGGGATCCATATGTTTTACCAGACTGCCAAAGGGATCTGTGACACACATGAAATGTTAAGAATCTTTGCTTTGGGGAATTGCAGCTGATGATTTCAAATGTTATTTCTGGCTTTAGATTCTATAATTCTATGCAGCCACTGTAGTGCTAACTCTAACCTCCTTTGTGGTTCTGAATGTCTTTCAGCTGTGGACAGCTCCTAGTTATTGTTAAAAATTTTCCTGTGTGGCAGTGGACAATTAACTCATTTTGATTTATGTGCCAATATAAACAGAGACATTCATTGGATTTTAAAATAAAATATGAAACGGTAAAATTTTTTTCTGCCATGAATACTTACAAATAATTACCACAAATTATTGATGTGATGAGTCTGATCATTAAAAAAAAAATGTGTCCATTAGAATAAAAATCACTTGTATCAATACTTTCCGTTATTTAAATTAGAGTCCTCAGTGCATCTAGTCCAGATTCTCCTTTGGATATGCACTTGTCTTTTCGAAGTATAAATTAACAACAATAATCACTTATAGAAAGATAAATACTTCCTTTCCAAAACAGAGAAAGACTGATAACCATTGATGACATATAATAAATAGGCACGAAATCTACTAAAACACTTTTGGAATAAGCAAATATCATTTTACTGAGTTATACACTGATAATGTGTATTTATCATTAGATTTGTTTAATGTATCTAACAGTAGTTTACCTTCAAATAGAGCCTATGAAAAGGCCAAAATTCAAGAATGACAATAGTAGTATAAGTGGTTGAGTCTTAAAGTTTTGTTTGTGCAAGTGAAAGGATTTCTGGTGTCAATTCAGGACTGAATCATTACCACTACAGATCAGAAAATGGTTATCCTTAAGTAATTATGGGCTTAGTGATCAATATAGATTGGGGGCAGGGGGACTGTAAGTTGTATATTAAAGTAATTTAAGAACTAAAAACTAAACATCTACTAAATATTTTGCAAGATATGACATGATATCTATAATTCTATATCAGGCCCACATTCTCTTTCATGCACTAATTCAAAAAGCCATTCTGTTTAGTCAAGAAACTATTGAAAAAGAAAGTAGTTCCATTCAAATGTAAGGTCAAAAGGCATATTTCATGAGACTACAAACTGAATTAGAAGAATCAGACTCAATAGTATAAATGATTCTTTGTGGGAGTTCGGTAGTGAAAGATAAAAATGATATAAGGTGACACTTGTGGGGAAATGTAAGTTCAAGGAAACAGTGTTGTTTGTTTTCTGGATGAGTTAGGCCTTGAGTTTGTTTATAGGCAGATGAGAAGGAACCAACAGATAGGTAAAAGGAGAATATGAAAATATGAGGAGTGATTTATGGTAAAGACAAGAGGGTAATGGATTGAAAGGACAAGGAGAATGTCTTTATTTTGGTAAGGGAGAAGGGCAACCTCTTCTTAAGTAGAGGACAAAAATGGTAAAATCCTTCAGAATAGAGGTGTCAAATACATTGAGTACAGTCAGGAAAATTCTTGGGTGTTTCCTAAAAAAGATTAAAATGGAGAAATTTCAGATTGGGAAATATATTTAGTTTTAATTTTTAATTTAATTTTAACTAAAATTTAATTTAATTGGGAAATAATTTAAAATTAAAAATATAGTAGAATACAGATATTATTATGTGATTTTCTGAATCCAATATGCAACTTATAGAGATTCTTTATAGTAGACTCCATTTTTTTTTGAGATAGTAGTTATATTCCTCATATATTTCTGTTAATAGATATAATACTGTTTGTTTAAAGCAACAGATCATAATACCTCCTAAAAAACTAAGTCACTGAAAAGAATTTGATATATCTATTCACAAAAGAAAAACTGAATGGATGAAAATTACCTAGTGTCCAGACAAAGAAATGTAAATATATAATCTGGTCTATAATATATAATACACAGGCATTGTATATGGATAATGAACTGGACATAGAATTGGATAAGAGGAAGAGAATGAATTATTGTATTTTTAAAATTAATGCCTTAATGACCAGACATTTCTCCTTTTACAAAAGTTCATCTTTTTAATTCAAGTATTCTTCCAATGACTCTATATAGTAATAAAAAAATTAATATCACAGCCTACTTGCAATTGGATTTGTTAATTAACTAATAATTGTGAAATTTTCAAATGAAATAAAACTGAGAAGGATACCTGCCACACCTGATTGGGGGAGGGGGAGAGGCAATATAGAAATGCCTGGTGAACATGTATATCTTGTTATTCAGTCATTTTGATTATTTCTGATTCTACATGATCCCATTTGGGTCTTCTTGGCAAAGAGATTGTAGTGCTTTGCCAGTTTTTTTTTCAATTAATTTTACAACTGAGGAAATTGAGGCCAAAAGAGTGACTTGCCCAGGATCATACAGTCAGTAAATGTATGAACCCAGATTTGAACTCAACTCCTCCTGATTCCATTCCCAGTACTCTTCCATTGCACCATCTATATCATAACATAAAACTAGATAGAGGATAATTATAGAATACAAGATAACATTAATCTGTAGCTGAATTTGAATTTCTTTATGGTATATCCAGGAATTTACAATGAGAGTGAAGCAGAACCCAGTAGCTCTTGATCCAGTCTGTTCTACTATGGCATGACTATAACTGTAAGGAAGTTGGGGTTTTTCCCCTTACATCATGCCTAAATTCTCTATAATTTCCACCCAGTGATTCTACTTCTGCTTTCTAATGACAAGCATTATAAATTTGATTCATATTTCATGTGACAGCTTTTCAAATACTTGAATATTGTCATGTAGCCCCAAAGTCTTTTCTACATCATACTAGATATCCCCATATCTTTCAAAATGATCTTCATATAATATGATCAAGGCTTTTCACCATTGTGATTGCATTTCCCTTAATACTGCCCAGCTAATTGAGATATTTTCTCAAATGTATTGCCTAGAATATAATCTAGATGTGGTATGATTCCATCAGAGTCTAGTGGGACAATTATTTCTTTACTTCTGTATATTGTGTCATTTTTAAGGCAGCTGTTGACTTATAATGAGTATGTTGTCCACTGAACACCTCAGATCTTTTTCAGAAAAAGCTGCTGTCTAGACATGTCTCACCCTCTTGTACTTGTCAAGTCCATATTCTGAGATATTAGGAAGATTTTACATTATTCCTATTAAATTTTATTCTATTAGATTTTAAACACTGACTGTCAATTAGTGTGTTAACTGTCTCCTGGATTTTTTACCTGTAAATTGAATCAACATGCCATCTATAACTTTAACTACCACTGAGAGCAAATTTAAACAACATAAAGCTAAAAAGAAATTACTGAGAAACTGCATTGAAAACCTACTTCTACCTTTCAACCAGTTTTTAATCAATTTAACTGTACTATATTTTATTTCACATCTATCCACTTTTTCCCATCAGAATATCATGTGAGACTTTGTCAAATGCTTGATAAAATCTAGGACAACCATATCTACAGCTCTCAGCTACCAGTCTAGTAGTACTGTCACAAAAGGAAATTGGTATAGTCTGACATGACACGTTATTGATGAAGTCATTCTGACTCTGGGTGATCATTATTTCCTTTTCTAGATACTTCCCAACCATCAGGTTAATAAAACATTCTTAAATATTGACAAGAATGAGAGTTGGGCTTCAGTGCTCTGTAGTTTTCAATCTTATTTCTCTTACCATTTTTGAAAATTTGGTTTTTTTCTCTTCTTCAATCATGTGATATCTTTACTATTCTCCATAATCTTTCTGAGGGCTCAGCAAATATATTTGCCAGTTTTTTTAATCTCCTAGAGTACTCAATTATCTTCAAGGGTAGATAGGGGTTTTCTTGGTTTTTGCTGACTTTTCTTGCACACTATTTCCTTATTAGTCTTTTTTGTTTTGTTCTTTTCATTCCAGATGATTATTCTTGGAAAACAAAATTGAAGCAAAATTAAAAAAAAATGGGTAACTCCACTTCATATTCCATGGATTGCTATCTTTATGTCATCTAAATGAAATTGTAGTCTTGTACCTTCTCTGATCTTCTTTTCTTTCAGCAGGGGTATAAAAGCCTTTTATTGTTTTTTTTTTTCAATTTTCTTCATCAGTCTCATTTTCCTGTGCATTAACATAATATTTCCCTTTTCTCTCAGTCAATATTGATTACTTTTGCATCTTTGTTTTTCTTTTTTTTTCTGAAAGCCTCCAGTCCTTCCTAGAATGACTTCTGGAGAATTTTTGATAGTAAAATTCTATCTGTTCTCTGAACTCTTTTGAATTTGAAATCTGAGTTAAAATAAGGGGCTATGCCTAACTTTCCTGAATTCTTATAATGAAAAATAAGATGGAATTATCACTTCTCCAAAAGTCCCCATCATTTTCACAATAGAAGCCATTTATTCCTTATTAGCAAAAGAAAATCAAATCCAGAGTTAAAATCCCTCTTTTTGGTTCCCATATATTATAAAGAATAAAATAATAATGAAAGTCAAAAAATTTGAGATGCTCTGCTATGGCTAAAGAGTTCCTGCAAATATAAAAAAATTAAGTCCTGTTCAGTACTATATCATGATATTTTACTGGATTGTGATATATTTCTCAATTTTTTTATCTTTTCCACTCTTTCTGGTCAAGTTTTCTGTATTACACATTCCAATAATAAAATGTCTTCTATTTTTGCTTATAACATGAAATATATAGCATCAAAGAAAAGAAGCTGAATCAAATATTTGTGGGGAAGCACAGAAATCTATCAACATTTATTAAGTGTCTGCTATAAGCTAGACACTGTGCTAAGTACTGAGGCAAATTTCTCATCCTTCAAGGACTTTACACTCTAAATGTAGAAATAACATACAAACAAATACACACACACACACACACACACACACACACACACACAAACTTTTCTGTATACAAAATAAGGAGGAAATAATTAACAGGGGGAAAGGCCTAGAATTAAGAGAAATTGGAGAAGGCTTCTTATAGAAAGTGAGATTTTAGTTGGGACTTAAAGGAAGCCAAGGAAACCAGTAGTCAGCATGCAAAAGAGAGGATTCCAGGATGGGAAACAGCTAGAGAAAATGCCCAAAATTGTGAAATAGTGAAATAGTCTTGTTCATGGAACAGCTAGAAAACTGTCACTATATCAAAAAGTTCTTGCCTAGGAGTAAGGTATAAGACTAGAAAAGTAGGAGGGAGCTAAGTTATGAAGAAGTTTGCATGTCAAATAAAGCCTTTTGTATTTGACATTAGAGACAATAAGAAGTAAGTATATAGAGTTGGGAGGATCAGTATGATATGATCAGTCTTGTGTTTCAGGAAAATAAAATTTATTTTTGTGGTTGAATGCATGATAGATTGGAGAGAGGAGAAACTTGAGGCAGGCAGACCTACCAGGAGACTATTAAGAAAATCCAAGCATGAGGTGATGAGGGCTAACACTAGAATAGGGGGAAAGGCGGCTTTATATAACAGAGATTTACAACAAATTACAAAAAAAGTTTGACAATAGATATGGGGAATGAGAGATAATGAGAAATCCAGGATGATTCCTAACTTGAAAGAGTGGGGGATAGTGTTGCCTTCTACAGTAATAGGGAAAATAGGTATGAGAAGGATTTAGGGGGAAAATGATAAATTCTGTTTTAATATATTGAGTTCAATATGTCTACTGGACGTCTAGTTTGGTATATCTCAATGGTAGTTGGAGATGGGAACTTGAAGGTCAGCCAAGATCTTGGGGCAGGAAAGATAGATTTGAGAATCATTAGCATAAAGTTCATATTCATTGCTTCCATGATGCAATCTATCCATCTCCTCCTCTGCTATCCCCCTTTTCTTTTGCTTTTAATTTTTCCAACATCAGTATCTTTTTCATTGACTCCTATCGTCTTAGTAAGTGGCCAAAGTATTTAAGCTTCAGTTTCCATATTTGTCTGTTCTACTTTTCTTCTTACTCTATTTGCCAGGAAGTGATGGGACCAGTAGCCATGACCTTAGTTTTGTTATTTATGTTGTTGTTTTTTACATCAAACTTCAAGCCAGTTTTTATGCCATCCTCTTTCAACTTTATCAAGAGATGCAATTGTTATGTAATTTTTCTTCACTTTCTGCTATGAGAGTGTTATAATCCACATATTTGAGATTGTTAATGTTTTTTCTGGATACCTTAAGACTGGCTTTTGGTTTATCCAACCTGGCATTTTGTATGATGTACTCTGCATTAAGCTAAACAAATAAGGTGACAATAGACAGCCTTGTCATACTCCTTTTCTACTCTTAAACCAACCAGTTGTTCCACATTCAGTCTTAACTGATGCTTCTTGACTTGCATACTGATTCCTCAGAAGACAAGTTAGATGATCTGGCATTTCTGTTTTTTTGAGGACTTGCCACATTTTGTCATGAAATAGAAATAGATATTTTTCTGGAACTTCCTTGCTTTCTTCATAATATAGCAAATATTTGTGACTTGATCTCTAGTCATCTTTTGAAAACTGCTAATTCTCAATTCACATATTGCTGAAGTCTAGCTTGCGTAATCTTACACATAACCTTGGCAGTATGTGACATGAGCACACCATTTGGTGATTTGAACATTCCTTGGCACTGCCCTTCTTTATGATTGGGACATAGACCCATCTTTTCCAATTCAGTGGCCACTGTTGAGTTCTTCTAATATGTTGCATATTCTAATGATTACAGCACTTTGACAGCATCATCTTAGGATTTTAAATAGCTCAACTGAAAATTCTGTCACCTCCATTAGCCTTATTAATATATAAAGTAATCACTTAATAGATTCATGTTCCTTTGGACTATAGGAGGGATCCATATTAATTTCAAAAAACTTTGAAATATGAAAGAAGAGATGATGATCATGATGATAAACTATGTAATACAATTAGACTTACAAAGTGTTTTTTCACAACTATCCTTCAAGATAAGTATTAAGTACTAATTGTACCCATTTTATACATGAGTAAAATGAGGTTCTGAGAGGCACTTCTCCATAATTGTATGGCTAGCATCTAAATCATAATTTCAGTTCAGGTGCTTTTTCTTTAAGTCAAGAATTCAATTCAATACCCTGGATGTTATACTTTACTCTTCTGTGATTTACTCTTCTGTGATACAATATCTTTACATAACATAGAAAGAAGGCCAAAATGGTAAAGCAGGGGAAAACAAAATAAAAAAAACCACTGATCCAAAACTCAGACTAGTTGGATTGCATGCTAAAATCATCTACTGAATAGCAGAGTGACCTTAGGTAAATCAGTTAATCCCTCTTCATTTTATTTTACTCATCTATAAGAGTATTAGAGAAATGGTTTCTGAGATCTCTCATAGTTCCAAATTCTTGGATACTATGAAGAATGGAAGCAGTATTGAGCATTTTAGGCAAGCTCAAAAGCAGGTTGGGAAATTTACCTGTTGCCAAGGCATTAGGCTACTTCCATTTGGTTTTTGTATTTTGGTGGGGTTTTTTTTTTAACTGAAAAAGGTGAAAATTCAAAAAATTAAGGTCATCCCTCAAGCTACCAGAAGCGATTTCCTGATTGCATTTGGGGATAGTTCTACCTCAACATTGTACAATATAAGAGATGGGACAATCATCCATAATTGGTCCTTGGCAGGCCTAGTTGGCCCAATTAGAAGGAGCATGGCCCTGGTACAATGACATGTGTTCATGAACAGAAAATCCCAGCTCCTACCCTCAAAAGACTGCCATGAGCATTATAATTTATCCCTAGTTAGTCTTAATCAGTAGATTCCAAATATGAGATATTAAGCATATGTTGTACAGTCACACTGTATTCCCTGGACATTGGCCATTTCATGCTGCCTAATCCGTGACAATTGTAAACTGGCCAACTGCCTTTGCTTTTTCATTAATGTCTCAACTAGAAATTTGAACTTTTTTCTATACCCAGGATGCTCTTTTCTCTGACCTCTGGAGAAAAAGAAGAGATTATAAGCATACCTTCATTAATGTCATTAATTGGAGCTATGAAAATATAGCATTAGGTGAAATAGCAAAAGGAGGGGGAAGCAGTCAGTTCCATGGGAATAGGGTTATAAATAAGATGGTAAGCAAATTGTTCTCTGCTTGAGCATCTGGGGCTCAAATGCTAGCTTAGATCATTGCCAAACATCTGATTTGTGACTTGGGTAGTCAGCCAAATGGCATTACAGTGAGTTTTTGTGATATTACAATGGGTTTCGGTCATAACATATTAAGAATGTAAACAACATTGATTAGAATAATTTTAAGTATGGTCTGTCTAGATATCCTTGATATCAAGAAGCCAGAATAATTCTCTACAACTTCATGATAACCCATAGCCATGAGATTGAGTAAGAGGAATAACTGAACTTTATGGAATAGTATTTATTGCATCACACACCAATTGGTTGGCTTTCAAAAAAATTACTTGTGAACAAATTCTCAAGCACCCCTTCTAATTGTCAGTAAACAAATCAGAATGCCTTTCATTTCTCCTCTTATTTTGGTCCCTTTTGCCCCTATTTGAGAGAACCCTCCTACAAAGGCAACTTAAATTTTTGAATAGGCATTTTGTCAACTATAAACATTTTGTCAACAGCCAGATGAAACCCTAACATATACAAAGATTTTATTTGTTTTTATTTTTGTAGAAGTCTTAAAATTCAGAAATTTGTTTTCTCTTGCAGTTATTTCATTTGGTTGAAATAATTGTGTTTGAAACAGAAAGCTTAAGAATTGTTTTTCCTAGTTTTCTTCTGCCTAAGTATTCCTTCTCCATCTCTTTTGCTAGCTTTTCTTCCAAGTCATACCTAATAATCATGAGTGGTGAACCATATAGGCTCTATTGTGGGATGTCTTCCCTCCCTCTCCTCTCCTCTCCTCTCCTCTCCTCTCCTCTCCTCTCCTCTCCTCTCCTTTCCTCTCTTCTCTTTTCCCTCTCTCTCTCTGTGTGTGTGTGTGTATAATTTTGGTGGTTCAAATATCATCTCTATGCAGATGATTCTTAGATCTATTTATTTAGTCTGAGATTTTTTTTTTCCTAAGCTCACCTCACATTCCCTGTACCTATATTTAGACCTATACCTATATTTAAGTAACCTCATATACTGATTAGAATTTCAAACTAGATGTCAAATATTGCTACATGAACATGTCCAAAACAAAACTTACTATGTTTCACACCAAATCTCCCTCTTCTCCCAATTTTCCTATTATTCTTGAGAGTACCACATCCTTTTGGTCACCCAGGTTCACAACTTTGCCATCATCTCTACTCTCTCATTCAAATTCACCCAGTGTATCCCATCTGGAAAATACTTTTGTCTACCTTCACATATCCTGTATATATTTTCTGCTCTCGATTCACCCAAGCCATTCTGGCACAGATCCTGTTATAAATTCTCATCACCTTTTATCTGGACTATTGCAATAACCTGTCGGTTTTTCACCCTGCCTCAACTTTCTCCCTATTGCAATTTACCTTCCACTTAGCTGCTGAAATGATGCACAGGTGTGACCCACAGAGGTTATTGTTTGTCCTTCTTTCTCAAAGAAGATCATGACTTCAGGGAGGTGATGATATGACAAACAATTGAATTTAAGTTAGGGAGGACTATGCAAAGTTATCTGCCTCACTTTCCCTTCCAGAGACATTTGGGTCCAATGGCCAGATATAGATCAAGATGATTAGAGATGGCCCTGGATGCAATGGGAGGCCTTGATTTTTTCAGGCTAAGATCTTCAACAGGTCTTAGCTTAACTGAAGCTTCACCCATTCAGTAATTGACTAGTTAGCCACTGAAGCAAAGAATTTCCTCTTTCACCTAATCCATAAACAACTACAACAACAACAACAAAAACAAAATAAATCCAGGAGGAAAGACCCTCAGGGTTTATGGTCAAAACAGAAAACATTGCTATTTACATTTAATCTGAGTCCATCAGGACCCAAACAATGGCCAAATGGGGCTTGGCATGGGATCTGTAGATGGGCAATCAATGAGAATCAGAGTAGTTTTGATTTAAGGCATGGTCCTTAAGAAAGTAATCTATCTAGTAAACACCAAGATATCTTGGAAGGGTTCAGAGGTGCAAAAGAGAAAAAAAAATGCTTTTTTGTAGGTAAGAGTCTATAGAGAAAGGAAGGAGGGAAGGAGGGAGAGAAGAAGGGAAGGAAAGAGTCTTCCAAATGACCAATTCTAGTTTGTGGACCAGCTTTATGGTTTCCTGTTATCTTCAGGATCAAATATAAAAACCTAAAGCCCTCCACAATCTGCCCCTCCCTCCCTTTCCTTCTTATACTTTGCTCCCTTCCCCAGATACAAGGATACTAGGCTCTTTACTATTCCTTGAATATCTCCTTTCTACATGTCTTTCAATTGGTAGTTCCCATGCTTAGAAGTAATTCCTTGTCTCTTTCTATCTCTGTGTCTCTTCTTGTCTCTCTTTGATTCATTCTCATTCTTTCTTTCTCTCTCTCTCTCTCTCTCTCTCTCTCTCTCTCTCTCTCTCTCCCTCCCTCCCTCCCCCCTTCCCTCCTTCTCTCCTATTCTCCCTTCTAGCTCCTCTGGATTCTTTTAAGACTCAGCTTGAACTAGATGCCTTCCCTTTTCTCCCTTGCTTTTCAGTGCCTTCTTTTTGAGATTATCTTAAATCTAGTCTTTATATTTCTAGTATGTACATTTTTTATTTGTTTATGTTCTCACCTATTAAAATGTAAACTGCTTTAGGGTAGGAAGTGTGTTCTGCATATGTGTGTGTTTGTATTCTCTGTATGTAGCACAGTACCTGGCACATACCAGTATTTAATAAATACTTGTTGATGATAATGATCATTTACCACAGAGAAAAACTATGATAAACAATCACCAATCACCTGATTTGTAAATCTGTGCCATCAGTGTTCTGGGCCACTCTGTTGCTTATCTAGGGAACATCAAGGGCATTTCCTGGCTCTTTGCCTCTCTAGATCTGCCTTATGCTCTTGGGAACCAAAGGCACTCCACATGACTCTCATCCTCAGGCAAAGAAGCTCTTTTAATTTGTTTTGGCATTCCTTGGGAAAGTGGCCAGAAATTTGCATCAGATTAATTTATGCTCTAGGTTTGAAGGTTATGAAGTCATATCTGCCTATCTATCAATGTAAGAATTTATGCTGACTGTCTATTTAAGTTTGAGTAATACCTGGGACCCTCCTACATATGTGGGCACCCAGAATAGTATTCAAGTTCAAGATACTCTGTGAATCAGCTCTCAACTCAAACCACAATTCACAAGTCCCTAGTGGTGTGTTTTCTTATATCAACCAAACAAATAACATGTGATTCAAAACAAAATATATTTTGAGAATGTCACAGCAAGTAAAAATAACAATTCTCCCTTCACACTCCCCTTCCTAAGAAGCATATCATTTTACAGATTGCCACATCCACAATGTGGGAGGCTATGTACACCAAAAACATTTATGATCAGGAAATATGGGTGAAGGGGTGTGTGCCAGGGAACCTCATCATGAGGGCAAGTCAAACCTTTCATACTATAGAACTGCCAATATTATCTAGTCATGTCATTTTTCTGGTTTCTTCTGTGTTCAAATTGGATACCATACACCCATTCTCTATCATGTTGTTTCTAGTAGGTGGCTGCCCTAGTCTTTTGGTTGCCAAACAACTCTTTGTTACTTTTTGATGACTTTTGTGTCTAATCTTTCAAGCTACCTGGGATTCCTTATTCTCAACCACTGGGGTGCTATGGCTAGAAGGTCTGTCTGACAAAGGAGATCTAACACCTTGTAGGACTCTGAGCCAAATAATGATCTTCTATCTTTTTTTTTTTTAAACTATCTACTTCCCAATGCTGACTTGAGATACTTGGTTCCAGTTATATGTATTCAATGTCACTTGGAGTTATAAAATTCCTTTTTAAACTTAAATTAAATCTCTTCTTGTGAATCTGTAGTTCTAAACATCCTTTGGAGAATATGCTCAATAACCCTTATGTTAACTTCGTCAACGGGCCCCCATGAGGATATTCTCTCTCCCATGATGCTCTAATTAGCCTGAAAATTAATTAGGGGAATGAATAGACTTGATGAAACCCAAAAGGTCATCAACCTGTACACATCTTCCATCTTCTTGCTTATCTTATGTTTTATCTTTTATGATTTTGTCACTCGATCCTTTGTCTTTCGGTTCTCTGGTGTTCCTGGAAGATGGTGTTTAAGGAAAAAATTGATTCATTGTTTCATTTACTATTGTATGTGGCTGATGGGAAAAGTTGCCCCTTCCCTCTGCTACCTCTGTTATTTTTTTACAAAGAAGCACTTAGAGAAATTTACAATCAGGAGGACCTGAGTTCAAATCCAGCTTCTTTGTGATCCTGGGAAAGCCATGTAACCTCAATGGCTAACCACAACTACTAAGATTAGTACCTTACTTTTCTCTTTATTTGTAAAACATTTATACTAAATGTAATACTAAGGGCCACATCATCATGAAGATGATGCTGACTGAAATCTTTAGATAAGTATTAATACCTTCCTTGGGAATATAATTATGAAATATATAAATAAACAGATGAAAATTTGGAGTCCCAGCACTGCACTGGAAAATATCACTACCTTTTCTGTGAATTCCAGGACGATCTCATTCCCTCATCCAATGACCTAGTAGACATCAGGAAATGTGCCAGCTGAGCTCAACCACAATTGTTTGTGAGAAGTAGAATTACATTGGTCAGACATAATTTAACAGAATGAAGGAACATTCTTAGAACTAAATGGTAGGCACAGCCAACCAAAGTAAAACAGAAAAAAAGAATAACTATCTCTAATTCCTACATATTCCTTATGACTTATCTATTTTCCCTTCAGTGTTCCAGCCATCTACTTAGGCAAGCAACAATTATTAAAAAACAAACAAAAAAGCACCCTTTAGATTTTGTCACTGGATCCTTTATCTTTCAGTTCTCTGGTGTTCCTGGAAGATGTGTTTAAGAAAAAAATTGATTCACTGTTTAATTTACTATTGCATGTGGCTGATGGAAAGGCTGCCCTCTCCCTCTGCTACCTCTATTATTTTTTACAAAGAAGCACTTACAGAAACAGTATGGGGACTACTAGATGGTGTAGTAGATAGAGCACCAGCTCTGAAGTTAGGAGGACCCGAGTTCAAATCCAGTCTCTTTGTGATGCTGGGCAAGCCATGTAACCTCAATTGCCTCACAAGAAAAAGAAGAAATGAAATTTGAGATATAGTATTGGTAATGATAGTTATGGGTTGCCTAGGATCACATAACAAGCTAGAACTTCAATTGTCTTGACTAAACTTAGGTTTAGCCCACATTACTATGCAGTTCAATTGGTCCAGACAATCCTCTTTGCTCTTCATTTTCTTGACCTTTTAGATACTTCCCTTAGTTTTGGGAATGTAAGATAATCCATCCTGTGGTTTCGTTTCTATTTAAAGTTTATTTCCTTAAAAAATAATTCCTTTTTTAATTAGCAAAATTTCATCTTCTCATTCATCCTTCTATCATCTTTCATTGAAAAAGAAAAAAAAAAACAAAAAATATTCTTCTAATAAATATGCCTAGTCAAGCAGAACAATTTCCCACATTGATCACGTCCTTCCCCCCCCCAAAAAAAAGTCTCATTTTGTACCATGAATCCATTGACTCTCTGTCAGGAAGTCAGTAGCATATTTAATCATGTCCTCTAGAATTGTAGTTGGCCATGGAATTGACTAGAATTCTTAATTCTTCCAGGTTTTTCCAAAACTATCCCCCTTCATAATTTCTTATACCACAATAGTATTCAATCACATTCATATGCTGTATTTTGTTCAGCCATTTCCCATTGGATGGGCACCCCCTCAGTTTACACTGCCACTTCAAAAAGAGTACTACAAATAATATTATACTTATATGTCCTTTCTATTTCAAAGCCAACCTCTTTAGTACCCCCCTCACTCTTGACCTCCCAAAAGCTTCCTTGTCCCATCTGAATTTCACTGGAGTTTATATAATCCTTATTTCAAACTCTTCTGGGGAGCCAATATCATTCCTAATGATGCTGAATTTTCTAGCTTGAACTACCCAGAATGTCTTTCTTGTTCCCTAAAGAGTTGGAGGGAGAGCGGTCTGGAGAGTGGGAGAGTTCTGGCTGATGGCCCATCTTTAACACTAATGTTTCAATCCTTTTGGAAAGACACTAGAAACCTGAAGCTCATTAGAGGATGGATTTCTGAAATCTAAAGCTTTTTGGAGACCTTTCTTATTTTAGAATAGCATTTATTTCAGAAATGAGTCACTTGAACAGCTCTTTTTTTTTTCTTTTATGAATGTTCCATCTCTCAAAATGATGTAATTGCAATTTAGGATTCTCAGACAGGAGTTTAGTTTAAAATTTGTTTCAACGTGAGGACCAAGGGACATTTCATAGAAGATTTACTAACTTTCATAAATGTGGTGCCTGAAAAAATGGAGAGCAACCTGAAAGAGGACACTAGGGAAAGTTTAAGACTAAGATTGGTCTTGCTCCTTTTTTGCAGACAGATTGCCAACCACCAAGTATGTGTATATGATTTAGGGGATCTATTCCTGCCTGCTGGAACGTCTATTGCCAGGAGAATTTCCTGAAGTCTTAGGGGACACAACATCATTATCTGCCAGGAGGTTGAATTTTGAGGAAAGTCTTGAATAGTCTGATCATCTGCCTCCCTCAAGAGACTTCTCTACAAACAATAATACTCTTCCTGCACTGATTTCTCAGTAGCTAGTATACTCCTGACTCCTTATGTTCTCCCTATCCTGGTGATTCTTAGCCCCCAATTGCTGACATGCAAATCTTTTCCCCTTCTACAAAAGACCATTGTCTTATTCACTTCTGACTCATTCCTTCAAAATACTACCTTTTCTTCAACCTCTTTCCTTCTTGTAAATAACAAACATAATTTTCCATCATGCTTACAATCCAATGTGATCCCTAAACTATTCCTATCATATTCCACTTTCATTACTATTCCTGCAGTGGTAAATTGAACTGGAGAAAAAACTCAGAGAACCACACTAAGAAGTCTATTATAAATGTATTTCATAATACCAATTGGCCCCTTATATTCCTAATTGATTCATTATCCCATTTGCCATAGCAAGAGTTCCAAAATTTCTGGTCTCTCCTTGAAATGCCTATGTTATCCCTTTCCCCATCTGACCTATCATTCTCTGAGAGCTACCTCTTCTTCATTACTCACATACATTTCCTTAATATCTTCTTTTTCACTTATCTCAGATAAAGACCTGGCCTCTCCTCTTACTACAGTCAGTTCCTGTACATATACCCTTATTTCCACCCCCTTCCATTTTCTCCATTAATTTGCCGCTACTTTCATCACTTCTCTAACATTGATCTTAAATTTCTACTAATCCATTCTCTGACACTTAAAAAACTGCTTATGTTTTCTCCAACCTCAAAAGAACCTTGTTCTATCTTTGATAACTATCATGCTATGTATTTCCTCCTCTTCCCACCTAAATTTCTTAAAGAACAAAATCAAAACCAACTGTCTTCATTAAGTGCCCACCTTCCTCTCCTCTCACTTTAAATCCTTAGCAATCTTCTGACAGCATCATTCAATTGAAACTGCCTTTTCTAAAGGTACTAGAACTCTCTTAAATGACAAATCTAATTGTCTTTTCTCAATTCTCTTCTTCCTGATGTCTCTACAGAATCTAATACCATTTCCTCCTTTCCTTGAATGATCTTTCTTCTTTAGATTTTCTTCACATTATTATTTTCTTATTTTTCTCCTTTCAATCTGATTGCTCCTTCTCCAGCTCCTTTAATTCACTTCCTACTAACCATGAGCATCCCTCAAGGATCTATCTTTTTTAAATTTGTACTCATGAGTTCCCAGTGGTATAGTTCCTATTGATTATTAGTCAGGAACCTCAATTCATTTTTAACAAAGAAATTTACTAAGGATTAAAAGAAGAAGAGTTTGTCTAAAGCATCTGCCCAAAGTCTGGGTTATACTCTCCCACAAATATACAAGGTCTATGGCAAGAATAAGCTTAATCAGAAATTACTGGTAGGGAAGCACACATAAAGAGAACACATGTAGCAAAAGAATAAGTCATGGTTCTATTTACTGAAATTCCTTTTCTCCTTTTTTATAAAGTTCTCATGAAGTAACTCTTAAGTGGTTGCCTCTTCTGGGATTGGGTGGTCAGTAACCTTGTAGAATCCATGGCTGTTACTTTTCCTCACCATCATGGCTTTAAGCCATGTTTCGTTCACATTTGTTCAATGTGTCCAGTTTGTCTTTGATGTATCTCTCAGCTACCAATGAAGATGTTAACATCAGCCATTGCTACTCATAGGTTGCTGCTATCAGTTTCAATGAGAGGTCCAATTTTCCCAACCTTTCAGAATTCACAAGGATGTAAGCTGTTCAGTTCCATCTCTCATTCTTGATCACTTCAAATCAAGAAATAATAAACATAAGAGACAGGAGTGATTGTGTGATAATATGCTCAAAGCCTCCATGATGACGTGGGAAACAGTGTCTCCTAAGGTGGCTCTACAGACCAGCCACAGGCTCTGAACTATCTATTGCTTAGCTTTAGACTTCAGAGGTAATGTTCACTTTAAGGATAACCCAGAATTTGTTGTTGCTGTTCAGTTACTTTCACTCATGTCCATCTCTTCATGACTCCACTTGGGTTTTCTTGCCAAAGATACTGCAGTGACTTGCCATTTCCTTCTCAACCTCATTGTACAGATGAGGAAACTGGGGTAAACAGGGTTAAGTGATTTTCCAGGATAACACAGCTATTAAGTGTCTGAGGTTATATTTGAACTCAGGTCTTTCTGACTCTATGCCAGACATTTTCCTAGGAGCCTAAGAAGCCTAACTGTGACTAAGTTGAAATAAATCATGGCTAAAGTCCTTTTTGACCAAGAGAGATTATATTTTTATGACTTTTTGTCTCTAAGATGTCCAAGTTAAAAGGTGACTTACCAAGAGATCACAATTACAGTTTTAAGGAGCATACATTAGCACATTTAATTGGACAGTTTATGTTTCAGGAGACCAGAGCCCTGAAAGATAAGAGGCCTTGGAGATATTCTAGAAGCTGGGACTGTGTCATGGGGGAAAATGTCCTAGATGGAGTAGGTAGAACTTAAGAATTTTAGTTTGATTATTAACTACTTGTAATTCTTCAATTAAGTCACTGCACACACATTGTAAAAATGATCATGATCCTTTTGAACTTGAAATACCTTAAGACCAGAATGAGGAGGGGCTATATTTTAGAGAGGGTATTATAGAACCAGAAAACACTTTAAGGGCTAAGGAATGAGGCACTGAAATGCATCGTGACTGAAAAAAAGAGAAACAAACAGAATGATTTCCCCAGACCATGGATGCAAAAGTATAGAGACAGGAATTTTTTTTTTAATTTTCTGGAGCAAAAGGAATTACTGCCTCTGTCAAACTGTTCTGATTTGGAATCTTCTCAATTCTCTGTGCACATATATATGTAAATGAGCAACCCAAAAGAGTTAATATTAAAAATCATAAAAAGTTATATTTAAAGTTTGCCTATAGCAAATAGTAAAATGTTACACATTTAGTAGCCAATAAATTTTAATAAATATGTTTGGAACAATGGCATATTGCTAATATGTTTATTATTAATGACAATGACACACATACCATTTTTGTCTTCATTATAAATATTACCTGATTCATCTACATCATAATCTCTAGGCAAGGAAATTTTATTTCTATTATCAAGAAGACAGAGAAATTGATGAAAGTGAAGTGTCTTGTCCCAAAAGATCCAACTTCTGAATATCTTTCTGACTGAAGTATCTTTTCCGTCTGATTTATTCTTCATACCAGTGCCAAACTTGATCTGGTCATATTTCTCTTCTTTTCAAATTTCTTCTATGGTTTCCCATGACCTACTAAGCAAAGTTCAGATTTCTTTGTTTCATATTTAAGACACTTCAAAATTTGCTCTTATCCTTTCTATTTAGCCTCATTTCATATTACTTCTCTCTGACTTAAGATGTCATGCTTCCTCCTGTTGCTGTCTTTGTTCACCTTATTCTTGATTCCTAGAATGCCCTTCCTCATTCTCTTAACTTGTTGGATTGCAATGCATCCTTTAAAGATGATTTTAAAAGTCATCTCTTCCATGTTTTATTGATATGGTACTAAACAAGTAAATTAATTTAGTCATAATTGTAATTTTTATTATATTATCTCAATTTTCCCATGAAGAATTGATATTTTCCCAGTTGTTTACATCTGACTTTATTTGTGTGAAAAGTGTTTTGTAATTCTGTTCATATAGTCCCTAGTTTCATCTTGATAAGTAAACACCAAAGTATTCTATATTGTTTATATTTATTTTATTTTTAATAGCTTTTTTTAATTTTTCAACATACATGCAAAGATCGTTTTCAAAATTCACCCTTGCAAAACCTCATGTTCCAAATTTTTCTCCCTCCCTCCCCACTTTCCCCTTCCCCTAGACAGCAAGTAATTCAATATAGGTTAACCATGTGCAATTCTTCTAAATGTATTTCCACATTTATCAATTTACATATATTTTTTATTATAGCTTTTTATTTACAAGACATATTCTTGGGTAATTTTTCAGCATTGACCCTTGCAGCTTTCTGTTTAAACATTTCCACTTCTTCCCTCCACCCCCTCCCCTAGATGGGAGGTAGACCAATACATGTTAAATAATTTTACATGTATTTTAAATAGAATTTTTCTTACTATCTCCTTCTGCTGAACTTTGTCGGTCATATTAAGAAATACTGAATATTATGTGGGTTTATCTTATATTCTTCAACTTCATTAAAGTTGTTAGTTGATTCTCTAGGATCCTCTAAATATACAATCATATCATCTGCAAATAGTGATAGTTTTATTTCCTCATTGCCTATTCCTACTTCCTTCAATTTCTTTTTTTTTTCTCTTATTGTTATAGCTAACATTTCTAGTACCATATTGAATAATTGTGGTAATAATGTATATCTGTGCTTCATCCCTGATCTTACCAGAAGGGTTCTTAGCTTACCCTTATTGCAGATGTTTGCTTATGATTTTAGATAGATATCATTTATCATTTAAAGGAACATTCCCTCTATTCCTATACTCTCTATTGTTTTTAACAGGAATATTTTATCAAAAGCTTTTTCAGTGTCTATTGAGTTAATCATATGATTTCACTTTGTTGTTGATATGATCAATTATGTTGATAGTATTCCTAATACTGAACCAACTCTACATTCCTAATATCAATTCCACTTGATCCCAGTATATAAATTTTGTGATATATTGCTATAATTACTGTGTTAGTATTTTGTTAAAAATTTTAGGACCAATATTCATTAGGAAAATGGTCTATAATTTTTTTTTCTCTGTTTTAACTCTTCCTGGTTTAGGTATAAGTTCTATATTTCTGTCATAAAAGGATCATGGTAGGACTACTGCTTTGACTGATTTTCCCAAAAGTTTATACAGTATGGAAATTAATTGTTCTTTAAATGTTTGGTAGAATTCACTTGTGAACCATTTGGGCCTGGGGATGTTTTCTTAGGGAGTTCATTAACAGCTTGTTCAATTTCTTCTTCTAAGATAGTGTTATTTAGGCATTCTATTTTCGGATTTGTTAATTTGGGTAATTTATATTCTCATAAATATTCATTCATTTTACTCAAATTGTAGGATTTATTGACATATAATTGGGCAAAATATTTCTTAATGTTTGCTTTAACTTCTTCATTGGTGATGAATTTACCTTTGTCATTTTTGATACTGGATATTTGGTTTTCTTCTTTTCTTTTTTTTTAAATCAAATTAATCAGTGGCTTATCTATCTTAATTGTTTTTTTTCCCATAAAACCAACTTCTAGATATATTTTTATCTCAATAGTTTGTTGTTGTTGTTGTTGTTTACTTTCAACCCTATTAAGCTCATCTTTGATTTTCAGCATTTCCAGTTTGGTGCTCACTTAGAGATTTTCAATTTATTCTTTTTCTAGTTGTTTTTTTTTTTTTTTTTTTTTTTTTTTTTTTTTTTTTTAGTTACAAGCCAAATTCATTGATCTGTTCTTTTTCCATTTTGTTGATATAAGAATTTATCGAGATAAATTTTCCCCTAAGTACTATTTTGGCTGCATCTGATAAATTTTAGTATGTTTTCTCATTGTTGCCATTCTTTTTAATGAAATTATTAAGTTTCCTTTAACCCACTTATTCTTTAAGACTAGATTGATTTTTAATTTTTAATCTATATTTCTACTTCCCTTTTCTGAATGTAGTTTTATTGCAATATTATCTGAAAAGAATATCTTTAATATTTATGCCTTTTTACATTTGATTTTGAGGTTTTTATGTTTCAATACATGGCCAATTTTTGTGGAGATCCCATATGCTGGTGAGAAAAAGATATTTTCCTTTCTGTTCCCATTCAATTTTCTCCAAAAGTCTATCCTATCTAACTTTTCTAATATTATATTTACTGCTTTACTTTCTTTCTCCTTTATTTTTTATTGGATTTATCAAGTTCAGAGAAGGGACACTTGAGGTCCCACACTACTCTAGTTTTGCTGTCTATTTCTTCCTGTGACTCACTTTTCTTTCTGCTGCCTAATTTACAAATAAGGAAACTGAGACAAAAAGAATGACCTGTCTAAGGTCACACAGCTGATAAATTTCCTGAATCCAGGCCCTGCCCTCTATATACTGTGCTACCAAGCTGGTTCCTAACCTAGAGCTAATAAATAGGTTAATTGTCAGAAAAATGGGTTCTTTCTCACGCAAATTGGGTGTATTTCTATAATCCTATGTTGTTTTGTGGTGAAGTATTACTATATCCTTCTTCTCTCTCCTTTAATCTAAGTGGCATATTTCTTGCTTGTGCTAGCAGTTCCTGTATGATATTAGTATTTGGGGGGAAATATTCTTCCCTCCCCAGCTATTTTTCAATGCCTATATTCTTTAAGGGCAGCTGGATTAGGCTATTTAAATTATTATGGAACTATTTCATGAATATCCACCCAAATTTCTCTAGGCTTTCTTCATAGAGCATTCCTAAAAGATCTTTGCCATTTGTTTTCCTTTTCAAAGCAAGACAAGGAAATAGACAGAGACATGTAATCTGTGGTCCACACCATTCCAATCTTCCTTGCTTGCTATCCGTATCAGCTCATCATGCAATGCTATAGTAATATGGATTTTTCAAGACATTTCTGGAACCAGTAATCATCTTTCATAATGATTATGGTTCCCATAACCTTTGTGTACTGATCTTATCTTGTGTTAAATTAGGTAACTTTAGACAGGGGCTGAGTAAATTGCCTTGGAAATTAAATAAATAAGCTGTAGCAAGACTGAAATTAAAAAAAAAAAAAAAACATAGAATCTCCTTCTTACTTTTGGACTCTTGATCTGGAATTTGAGCCCTTGCTGACACAAGCCTTTTTCTGTGAGATTTTTCTGCATTGGATAATTCGGCAGCTGCTTAATGTCTTTAGAGTTGCAATTTCAAGAAGGAAATTCCCTTTCATTTCTTTTGGCTAATTGTACATCTGCAGTGATCAGATGATTTGGAAAGGTGTTTGTTTCTTATTTTCTTGTGCATATTTATCAGTCCTAGAGGGAAAAATAGCACCCTGCTCTTTGAAAATAAAAATCTCACCAGGAATCATTCTGATCCACTAATACTGAGATAGTGAGTGGGGGTGAGGCAGAAAGAGGCGTGAGTTTGAGTCTCAGTTCTGGTGATTACTACTTGTGTGACCTTGGAAAATCACAACTTCTCTAACATTCAATCCCTTCATCATAAAATAAAAGAATTGTGCTAAATGGCCTTTAAGGTCCCTTCCAGGCCAGGAACAATGACCCATTTACTCCCAACCTCCCACTTCACCTCTACTCCTGTTACTTCATCTGTCATTTTCCTTGTCCTATCATTGCCTCCATTCCTTAGTCCATCACTATTCATCTGTCATCTACCTTCCTTTCTTTCATCCCCTTCCATGACAGATCTTATGCAGAGTACAGAGGAGTAGGCAAGTATTATTAGGAAGGACTTTTTGGGAGGTCAAGTATGGGAAAAGGTTAAGTGAATGCAGAAATAGGTCATCCTGGCAAAGAGGAAATCCAAATTTTGAATTTAGTTTAATTCTGTCTTGTTATTTTTTTTCTCTTATAAAGGAACCTGTTCTGTTATATTTCTCCTGAGATTATCAGCAGGGAAAAGGGGCATCTGAGTTGCTTATTTTAATTCAGTTACAGGTCAGCTGAAAGGCCAGGGAGCTATTTCAAAGTTCACAGGGGACAGTTGATGGTTTAAAAATTTTTTTAAGATATGAGAAAGAGCATTAGACCAGGGAAAGTGACTGGAAGGTGAAAAGAATTGGTTGTATCCTAAAAAAGCAACAGAAATTCTCATACTTCAGAGGATTGATAGTCAAGTAGCTTTTCCTTCTTTACAAGGAAGTCATGAACTATAGCTTTAGAATGAAACAGATGTTGTCACATGTCATTATGTTGACTTTACTGGTCCTTTTTATTATAAGGGAGAGCTCAGATTTGAGAGGAGGGAGTGGAGAGGAAATCATTAGGAAGTCAGAATGATATAAAAAAGAGGATCAATAAAGCATTTATTTGAAAGGGGAAAAAAGGAAATTGCCTTTTCTTAACATCTACTATACTTGGCCACTTGAATAACCTATTAGTGTTCCACTTACTTGAATAACCTATTGGTAATGTAACTCTATAACCCTTCTAGAAACTTAAATCACCATGGGTTTTTTTTCCTTTCTTTTTAGGGTATCCTCAATTTCAAAGCATTAAAGTTCTCTGGGGCTATTTAAAAGGCTCTACATACTATGTCAATGAGCTATGGGATTGGATCAGTGAGTTTTGTGAATAATTTGAATAACAATAACTCATATTCTTGTGTAAGGTTTACAAAACACTTTCTTTAGAACTCTTTAACCAGGCATTTTTATTTTATTGATTCATATTTGTTCTTCCCTAAGTCAAATACCAATCTGTGTCCTTGATCATAAAGGAAATCTGGTAAGAAGGCATGATTAGAGAACAAAGCATTGGGATAGAACTGCAGTTTTAAAGGATCATCTTTTTGATCATCTATAAGGACTACTGTCTTTGCTTTTGAAAAATAAAACTTTTTATAAGGCATTTCTTGTGAAAGACAGTAGTAAAACCTGAACTACTATAAGACTAGACAATCTAGAGAAAATCATTAAAGCTTTTCATGTTCAATACCTTCTTCATGCTATTGAAGTGACTCAGGAATTTCTAAGGCTATTCCTTCAGACTATCAGATCTTAAAGATCCTACAAAATAGGGAAAGTATGAATCCAGTGAAAGAGTGTGTGCCTGTCTAAGTTCTGAAAGATTCCTTACATAATTGACCCCAGAATAAGAAGACTTACAAGGAGAAATAAAAAAAGGACTGAATGAGGTGTTGGCTGAGAGAATATGGGCAGTCAAGGTGGTTTAATGGCTAGAGTGCTGGACCTGGGATTAAGAAGACCCATCTAAAATCAAATCCAGCCTCAGACACTTACTAGCTGTATGACTGTGGACAAGTCACTTAAGTCTTTTTTCCTCAGTTCTTTCTTCATCTATAAAATGAACTAGAGAAGGACATGAAAAATCACTCCATCTTTGTCTAGAAAATCACAAATGAAGTCACAAAGAATCAGACAAAACTGAAAAGAGATTGAACACAACACAACATTAATTTGATATATTTTGGAGACAGCTAGATGGCACAGTGGATAGAGCACCAGTTCTGAAGTCAGAAGGATCTGAGTTCAAATCTAACACTTCCTAGCTGTGTGACCCTAGGCAAATCACAAGTCACAACCCCAATTGCTTCACCCAAAAAATTTTGACATATTTTCCAAAATGTATCTGTTTGCCTGAATGTCCCTGTCAGATAATCTTTTAAAAATAAAGAAGAGAATTCTGGGGAAGAGGCAGAGTGGGTCAGAAAACTTTTGGCTCTCCAAATTTCCTCCACAAAAAAAAGTTAGAAAATTGCCACAGAAGGAATATAGAGCAGAGGAAATAAACAAAAGTCCAGGTCAAATAGGTGTTCTTTTAAGGAACCTAAGAAGGCCTCAAGAAAGATGACCTTCTGGGCAGAGATTCTCCCTGAGTGAAATGCAAAAACTACAGGCCAGTTCTATGGAATCTACAAAACAAGCCCTCAGGCAGCTGAGGTTGGAAGGAATCCTCAGATTTCGAAACTTTCATTTCAGGGTTTATGGGGGACATCTAACAGCTGAGAAGGAGAAGAATAAAAGATCTTCCATTGTAGAGATACCAAGCATAGCTAGGATGACCAGCTGCACTCCAGGCTATGGCTGAGGGGAGAAAGAGCTAGCACAATTGCTGAGTACAGCAGCTGAAGGGAGGGGACCCTGCTGCCTGTAGGCATTTGAAGGAGAGCAGAATTCCTGGTTTCAGTTCTAGGGCAGAAAGGACAGCTGTGGTTTGCAACCACTGCAGGGAGCAAGATTATTTATGGGACAGCATGACCAAGGGCTCTAGATGAAGTTTAGGAGTGAAGAGGAGAGCCCAAGGTTAAGCATCCAGACAGACCTCAGAAAATAACTAAGCAGGACCTGAGGCTTGAGGACTCATTCTTCATACCTTGGTTCTAGAACTTGATCACTCTAATAGCTGCTAAAGACAAAATAAAACAAAATAAATAAATAAAAATGAGTAAGCAAATGAGAAAGAACCCAACCACAAATAGCTACTATGGGGATAGAGAAGATTTAGATCCCTATTCACAGGAAGGTAATGGAACTATTTTAAAAATTCCACTCCCTTTTTAATGAGAAACATCTAATATTCCCAAGCACAAAAAGAGTTCTTGGAAGGATTCTAAAAAGACTTTAAAAATCAACTAAGAAAGATTCAGGAAAATCCAAGAAAATCATGAAAAAGTCAACCAACTTGAAATAGAGAATCAATAACTTAAGAAAGAAAATAATTCCTTGAAAATTAGAATTGGGCAAAGTTAAGTTAATGATATCCTAAGTCACTAAGAAATAATAAAACAAAATCAAAAGAATGAAAAACTAGAAGAAAATGTGAAACATTTTAGAGAAACAATTGTTGTGGAAGGCAGATCAAGGAGAAATATAAGAATTGCCAGATTACTTGAAAATTACAATACAAAGAATCTTGACATAATATTGCAAGAAATTATCAAGAAAATTTGTCCTGAAGTTCTAGAATAAGAAAACAAGGCAGAAATAGAAAATATCCATTGATCACCACCTAAAAGAGATCCCAGGAGGAAAATTTATAGGAATATCTCAGTTTAAAAAGAAAGTATTGAAAGAAACAAGAAAAAGCAATTTAAATATTGTGAAGCTACAATGAAGATTATATAAGACCCAGCAGCTACTACATTTAAGGACTATAGGTCTTGGAATACTACATTTTGGGAAGCAAGGATAATGTGCTCACTAAAGTTAAGTATAATCCTAAATAGGGATGGGGAAAGGATACTTAACAAACTGAAAGATTTTAAAGTATTTGTGACAAAAACAGCAGAACTTAAGGGAAAATTCAATAAATGATATCTGATAGGAGAAATATAAGGTAAACATTAAGGACTAATCATAAAGAACTCAGTGAGATCAGTTGTTTATTTCTCACAAGTAAAAATACTATCAGTTCTTTTGTAACTTCCATTTTTATTTGGGTAGCATGAAAGAAAAACCTGAGTATGATAGATTCTCCCCCCCCCCTTTTTTTAACCCCCTTGGGGTTAAGTGACTTGCCCAGGGTCACACAGCTAGAAAGTGCTAAGGGGCTGAGGCCACATTTGAACTCAGGTTCTTCTGACTCGGGCTGGTACTCTATCCACTGAACCACCTAGCTTCCCCTGGGAGATTCTTAAAAAAATAAAACTATAGAAAGAAATAAAAAAAGGAGTAAATATGTCATAAAATGAGGTATAAATAGTAGAAGGAGAAGGGAGTGCTGAAGCCTTATACTTATCAGGAGTGGGTTAAAGAGGGAACAACATATATATATGTGTGTGTGTGTGTGTGTGTGTGTGTGTGTGTGTGTACTATATATGCATATAAAAGAAAAAAGGGCTAAGATAGGATAGGGGAAAGGATAAAGAGCAATGGATAAATTAAGGAATAGGAGGGCAAAGTGATAGAAGAAAGATGAAGGTGTGAGAAAGGGTAAGAATAGGGTTGAGAACAATAGTAAGGAAATAGAAAGAGGAAAATACATAAGTAATTATAGCTTAGAATGTGAATGGGATGAATTTACTTATAAAATGGAAATTGATAGCAAATTAAAAATTTGAATTCAACAATATGATGTTTTCAGGAAATGCTATAAAAATGAGAGATGTCACAAATATAAAATAAAGGTCAGAAGTAGAATTTATTATGTAAGAAAGAAGGACTAGGAATCATGATTTCAGGAAAAATTAAAGCCAAAATAAATTTAATCAAAAGAGAAAAATAGGGAAACTACACTATGTATTAATAATATTATTGATTTAATTTATTTTATTAATTAATTTATAGACTGGCTGACTGACTGAGACTATTGGTGTAGACTGGGAGACTGAAGGAGACAATAAAGACTTTGGACTTTATTCCTGACTGTTCTCATGGTGATTATTCTACTGAAATGAAGGCTCATTCGGAGGACCTCCAGAGAGCTAGTCAGAACATTACATTTTGGCATCAGCGGTAAGTCAGTCAGCAGTCTGCACATCTCAGTCTCTGCTCCTCCTTTGGTCTGATTCTAACCTCTTAAATATTCTATTACAATTAAATCAATTTATCATACTGAGTATAAGCCAATCATTATATCACTAAGGAACCGATTATCTCATCAAATCCACTGAGTTAATATCGTGTTGTAGAGTTAAATCAATCATACTGAACCTTAAGTATACCTTTTCAGAGTTCCTGCCCTCTATAATATAAAGTCTAAATAATTGAAGTAATATTTATTTTTCCTGGATAAAGCCAATGTAATAAAAAATGACAATTTTACTTAACCAGTCTATTGTAATGTCATCCAAATTAAATCATTTAAAAAATTATCTTGTTAAATCAGAAAAAAATCAATAATAAAGTTCATTGGGATGAATAAAAGATAAGGAGCTTCAAAGAAACTGTAGGGAAAAAGAAATGAAGGAAGCAGATTCAGTAATATCAGACCTTAAATTATTTTATAAAGTGAGATGCTTGTCAAAGTTTAAAAGAGAAAATTTTTATTTTTTAAATTAAATTTTTCTTCTACAAATAAAACCTATACAATGAAGAATAGAAAGAATGCAGAAAATCAATCTCCCAGATATGATGTGATAGGATTGGGATATTGCTATTGTATAAGAAATGATGAACTGGTTTATTTAGAAAAACATGATAAAACTTGGACTTATTCAGGAAAATTCTACCCACCTTCAGAGAAACAGATGACATGTAGAAATAAATATAGCACAGTCTAACATTTATATGTATGAATATATATATGCAAGTTTATAATATCTATGTATAATTATTTATGTGTGTGTGTATACACACATGCATATACCTATGTGTGTGGGAGGGTGTATGGACAGATGAATGGATGTCCATGCTTAATTGTAACTTTCTGTTGGGGGGGGCAGAGAAGTAAAGTAAAAGGTGTACAGCAGAGAACAAAAGAAAACCTACAAGGAAGCAAAGTAATGCTCGACAAATTTGAAAATAATGTGCAGTATTTATTATATAAGTTTTCTTGAAATGGAAATTTGATTCATATTGAATCCTCTGTAATATTCTGCTATAGACATGACAATTTTTTTTCTTTTCTTGTTTTGTATTTAAGATTAAAATAGGTTTACCCCCTTCCAAAAAAGGAAAATAATGAAGAAATAAACTCTTTTCCTCACTTATTTCTATAATGCACAAATTTAATATATCCAAGAAGATGGATTATATTGGGAGAACCCTAAACCAGTTACCCTAAAACTGTATCCATAGACTGTTAACCATTTTTTTCCTAAAAAATAGATATTATCATTATTTATGAGTTTACCTCAGAAGCAAATAAAAGAGTCAGATTTAAATCCTATCTTGATCTTGCTGATGGAATTAGAAAAGTCTTTAAAACTTTTTGGACCTCAGGTCTTCCTGAGCATGTTCCATGATAGCCAATATCAAGCACTGACTAACTGCTACTGCTGGTCAGATAAGCCCTAAAGCCCTGGAAATGACAGCATTTCCCAAATCACCCATTCTCCATCTAGCCCAGGCCCTGAAGCTATCATATCAGGAAGAAATCCCTATGGAGATGAGATAAGGCAACTATTTTTGTAGGTGCTTCAGCTCCCACTTAATCAACAACTTTAGATACTAAGCACTCAGAAAAGAAAGCTGACAGCCTTATCAAATGGTTTAAAACCATATCTGTTCATAATGATTTTATCAGCAAAAAGAACATTAAAAAAGATATGTTTGCTTTGTAGTTGCCCTGTCTTAAGGAATATAGGACCTTTTCATTTGATTTGCAAATGAAATTTCCTACATATGATAACTGTCTTATTAGAAAATGAATTCCCTGATAGAAAGAATTATCTCTGCATTTTTAATTTGAATCCATTTATATTTATATATTCTATTTGTACTATTTTAGCAGTGTTTTGCTTACAGTAAAGACTTAATATCTTTTTTCATTCATTTGTAAAATGTTCCCTGACTGTATGGATTCTAATATGCTAAGGATAGTATATCCCTTAAAGATAAGAACACATATACAGAAAAAGTTTGATATAGTACAAATTATTTGAAAACTATAAAATAACACAAATATAAAGTGGTGACACTGTTACTACAACTATTTCTTATTATTATTACTTCTTTTGAATCAACTTAGGATCCTCCACACCTATGAAGTCTTTCCTGATCCTCAGCTGACTCTCGTTGATTGTGGGGTTTTAATCTTTCCTACGGGAGAGGTAAGGCTGATAAAGTAGTTCTGAGCTATAGTAAACAAGCGGAGGCTTGAGGCAATGTTAAATATTCAGTGTGGAAATTTATACTTTAGAAATCAGCAAAATGAGGGCTTAATTTATTGCTTTATTGATTGTCTAGATTGAAAAAAAGAGAAAATGTAAATATTACAGATTAAACTAAAAAGTGTTTTTGAAGAGATAGTTATTTGAATTTAACAGAAATCTGGAAGGATAACCAGGTATCCTAAAGAAGAGTGAACTAGCTCAGCTCAGAAATAGAACAGATTAAAGCTTCCATGGTAATCAGTGATAGGGTTATGCCCATGATTAATTGCTGCACTTCAAGTTTAGGTGATATATGGAGACCCAGTCTAAGAGAAAAAAAGAAGCATTTCCTCCTTTATCAAATTGTTTTCTAGAAATTTATCTGTATCTATTCACGACCCTTATCATAATTATCATAAATCCTATTTAATTATGCATACATAATAGCCCTCCTATTAGACTATTTTCCTTAAGGATTTTCTTTCTCTCCTTCCATCTTAATTCTTCCTCTTTTTTTTTTATCTCTGCATTAGTAGCTTTGCACTGTGCCTGTGTTTACTTAATACATATTTGTTGAATTTTGAACTGCATTGGATTATTTTAACCAATAATGTAATCTTGTGTCCTGTCACTCAATATCAGGTTTCCATGGGAACCTGTTTATAAAATATTCTAGAGAAATCTGAGGAAGGCTATTATGGTAGAAGAAAACATTACTTCAAAAGGAAGAATACTTAGCATTTTGTGGTTTCTTAATAATTGTAAACAAGAAAGCAACTTTGCTTTATATTCCAGTGCAATGTCAAATCTTCAGACTCCCTCTTTGTAACCTATGCAAGGTCACAAATTTAACACATGTGAGTATGATAGACTCAGGTTTCAAAGTTGCCTTTGGGGGTAAGGGAATGCTGAATTATGTGCAAATAATGTACTGCCAAAAGTTCTATATAAAAAGACATTTCTGTCCAAAGTGGCCAAACATAATCAATATAAACCTCCTCATTGGCTTAGGCATTTTTCTTTTACTAGATAAAGACTTCATGGACTTTACAGATAAGTCTCTCTTAGATATGAAGAGCACCGCATGGATCTCTCAAACATTTCATTGTTAGGTGAGTATTGAACAAACCCAAATAGAATAAGGATATCAGCTGCAGCTATACATTGAAGGATGTATATGTGGATTGGAGATGAAGCACGTGGGAAACTCTTTGCTAGTGTGCTTTATCTCTGAATAACCTTGTAAAAATGACTCTTTTTCAGATATTCTCTCATGAATCCCCCCATGTTCTCTGTAGGAAGTGAGTAAATGACATTTATTTTCCCAGGCTAAAAAATCAGAAACTAAAAAGAAGAGTTAATGAACCAAGTCAATAAACATTTATTAAATGCTTGCTATGTGCTAGGATGTACTGTGTCAAGCACTAGGGAAACAAAGACAGGAATAATTTGTTCCAATAGCCATGAAGGCTCTGTGAAGCACTTAGAGCTTGGTTAGATAATTGCAAATGCCAAGGTCATCCACTATCTCCAGGCCATTGGTAGCTACCTGACTTTTGTCTTGCTAGTGAACTTCAATGACTTAGGAAGAGAGAATGAGATGAATGACTTTGTGTAGCTCTGTCTCACTTAAATCTAATTTATGCCCAAGTTAAAATATCAACCTCTAATGTCACTGATCCTCTTGGAAAGAAAGGATGAACAACACTGTCTTCTCTTATCTATCCATGTCCATTCACTTAGCAAATATTTGCTAAGCCCTACCACTTATGATACTTAAGATACTATGCTAAATAAAAACAGAACAAATAAAAAATCAGGAACCAAAAAAATCCCCTAGTCCCTGTCTTCTTACTAGTATGGTTCAGTTGAAAGAAATAGGATTTGGGCGCAAATCCCAGTTCTACTATACTGGGCAAACCACTTAGTCTCAATTTCCTAATGTAAAGTGAGGGGATAGAAGTAGTTGGCCTCTATGAACCCTTCCAGCTCTAGTTTTTTGATCCTGTGATTCCATGACAAGTACGTAGATAAATATGATACAAAATAAGAATTTAAAAGGACAAAGAAGAAAATTCAAGAGACTGTTTTAAGCCTGGGATTATCAGGAAAGATGCATTGGTCAGGAGCTCATGTGTTCATGTTTTGTTTCCCCAACTTGAGTGCAAACTCCTTGGGAAGTAGAGTCATGTCATACTTTTGTATTCACCTGCCTCTGTCTAGAAGAAGCTCAATGAATGTTTGTGATTGATTAATAATGAATGGCCTATATTAATATGTTCTACATACTCTTAAATTCCTGGTTGTCTCTGTAGACCAGTGTAGTTGTAGTACTCTTGGCACTGAGGCTCAGATCAAGTTGAGAGAACACTCCTAATCTTCAGTATTCTTACCTATTTCTTCTCCACTAGACCCTGCTGCTTCCTTAGGTAAACTTTTATTAATGAGGTAGTAATGGATGCTATAGTTGTACATCCTAAAATGTCATGTCCTATGAAGACAAACCTCTCCATAGCGGAATATTTATGGTCTTCATGTGATAACAAGTACTTAATGTCCATCCATAATAGAACTAATCCCAAAGTAACCTTGGCTTCTAAATCACTGGGTTTGTATCAGGTGAATGTTGAAAACTATCTTTCCATGTATTTGGAAAAATAAAATACTATTACTTAAGAAAAATAATTGGGTTTGTTTCCTGGTCCTGATATATGTTAGCCATGTGAGTCTAGGAAAATACTAGAATCAGAATCAGAATCTCATAAGTGGCAGGGACTCCAAAGGCCATCTATTCTAATCTGTATTTGACAAATAACCTGAAGTGCAATATTCCCAACAAATCCAACCTCTGCTGGAAGATCTTGTGACAGATGATTAATTAAATCCCTATTTTATTCCAGTCAGTATTAATCAGTTTGATGTGATTCCACAGGAGTTATGATTATAAATTTTGTATATTAGGCCCCAGAGCTGTGAATTATAGATTGTGAGTTCATTTTCTTAATCACAGGAAACTAACTAGAAAATCTCCAGATTTATATTTCTTTTTTATGGCAACCAAGCCCAAGTCCTCCAGTTATTTTTGTTTCCCTCTTTGTGCCTCGTCTTCCCTCTATTGCACAGCATAGGGAAATAACCATGAGTTCTTTTAACAAGTGGCCCTTTCCTGGCTTGTGCCTAACTATACCACCCCATCAACTCATATAGATGTTTCGGCATCTGTTTATCAGTTCAACCCATGGGTCTGTTCAGTACCTTTTAGTACTTCTTGAAGGGTCAGGATAGGTCTGTCAAGATTTGCTCATCAGCTCATTTGTCAATCAATGGGATTCTGTACCTTGTTCAGACCCTCTGAAAGATCAAGGCCAAGATCTATTAACCAATAAGATTCCATATTTTACTGTTTCTTTTCTATATTGTCTGGGTATCAAGTGCTATAAAACTAAGATCCTGGAGGAAAAGGCATCTCTGATCATAAGAAAAATCTGAGGTCTACCTCACTAGAGGGACCTTGATCCTTTAATAAAGTGCTTTTGGTTCAGAACTCTCTTAGTTTCTTTAATTGTCAGCTAAACAATTTGGGACCCCACACCTCTAGCAAAGGAGAGACTATTAACCTCAAAGGCAAGTCATTCTACTTTTAAATAGTTTTCATTATTATAGATTTCCAATTCATAGACCTGAATCTGCCTCTTCTACCCTTGTTCTTCCTTCTTTCTATTGGGGCAAGAAAAAATGATACTCTTCCAAATTATAGATTTCAAATACTTAGACCCAAGGATCATGATTCCTCCCTACTATCCTCTTACCCACTAACCCTATTTCTAGAGGTCATTTTAGTCACCAAAACACTGTTATTGCTCTTGTTTAGATCATGATTTTTAAAGAAGAAATCTTCTTGTATAGAATTATTTAACATTTTTTTTCATTTTTTCAAAGCTTGTAAATCAATTCAATTATTTATTAATTTACTGGTTTTTTGCAAGGAACTACTGTCCTAGGTGTATGAATTGGAGGGGGTAAGGACTTAGGATACAGTGAAGTAGAAGGCTTAGTCTCTACCTTCAAGAAGCATCTAATTTAATTGAACAAACAAGACATAATAGAAAGATATCACTACATGATTCATTGTGAATTTAATTACACAAAGGAAAATTATAAAAGATATTCAAATAAATAGATTGTCTCAGTCTGGGAAAGCTTATAGAGATATAGGATTCAATCCCATTCCAAAAGGAAAGAAAAGATTTGAATAAGTAACTCATATTTACTCATCTTCTCTCTGTGTCTTTCTGTGTATGTGTGTGTGTGTGTCTGTCTGTCTGTCTGTCTTTCTTGTTTTAATAAAGCTACATTGGAAGGGAGGACACTGCTAAGAAGGGTCTAGATCTTTGATTTTCATTGGTGTAAGAATTCCTGGTAAGCTCATTGTGTCAAGAGCAACTATTCTTTAACTTAAGGTCTTAAGAGAGTTTCCTGGGGGCATAGGGAGTTTTAAATAACTCACCTAGATGATATGTGTCAGACATGGACTTGAACTCAGATCTTCTCAATTATAAGTCTGCCTGTATCCTATACCACATTATCCCTCAGTGGTTAGTGAAAATGGAGATATTCAAGATTTTGGATAATTAGGGTCTCTTTTTCAATAGATACCAGCAGTTTTTCCACCGGAAGATGAATTTCTTAGAACTTGACTTGATTTAGAATATAGGCAAGAGCCAAGGGCTATCTTAGTTATGACCTTTAGCATACAGCAAATTGCAAAATAAATTTTATTTTGGAATACTATAACCACAATATGCTTATAACTAAGAAATGGAGATTAATCAAAACTGACAGTATTTCCCAGTTTCAGCAGAGCTAATAACAGTATATTTAAAGAGCTTGGCTGCATGCAAAATAGGCTGGGGAAAGATGGTAGAGGCAGAAGAATAAAATTGCCTTAAGAAACAGGAAAAACCTGGTATGGTGTCTTATACACAGTATTGCTCAATAAATGTCATTCTTGCTGACAGAAAGAGGAAGAAAAAAGAGGAAAAGGAATAGCTAAAATTTTCTGTTACTAACACAAGAATATCAAAGAAATGTTCCCAGAAATACTGCACAGTTGGAAATTCAGCCAATTCATACAATTATAAAATTTGGGAGCTAGGAGGGACCCTACCTCCAAAGAACTTATAATCAGATGTTAATCCTTCTATATTCTAGTAGGGACAATGGGACCAAGAAGAAGAAAGGCAATAGTGACATAATTATTGTACAAAGAATGAGATGGAAGTTCAAGGGTGAACTGACTTCTCTTTAGCAAGCACTGTTAGACAGTAAATTAGAAGCTATTCCATAATTGAAATATAAGCATTTCTATATTTAGAGGCTTATAGATTTAAGGCTGGAAAGGATCTTGGAGGCTACTTATTCCAAACCCTTCATTTTTCAAGTGAAAAAATGGAAGTCCCCAAAGTAAATTGACCTACCCAAAGTAATTCTGGTTCTCTTGACTCTAAATTCAACACTGTTATCATTATCTCCAAATCTCCTCTCCATTGATCCACTTCTCTTTTTATCAGGCTGTTTTTTCTACCTCCTATATCATATAAATATAGCCCATACCAAAGTCAATAAATTTAACTTGTCTCCATTGTGGCTAAATGGAGCACCCCACTCAATTTTTCAGAAAGGATTCCTTATTCCCTATTCCAGAAGTACTTCCCATTATCATTCTTGGCCATTCCTTAGCTTTTTTCTCTAGGAGTCATTTTTCTAATCGTAAAAAGAGCAAGTTACATTAGATGTTATCTAAGGGAACTTACAGCTCTAATATTCTATAATTTCTATACAATTTGCTACTTCTATGACTTTGATCAACAAGTTTATGTGTGCATCTGTTATCTGCATGGATCTCTCAAAGTTTTCATAAGTTCAGTTTTTCCCCAAATACTAAAAACGAAGATTCCATTAAGACAGCTATGCAACACAAAATTGCCTCTTTGTGTATGTGTGTGTGTATATATATATATATATATATATATGTATGTATGTATGTATAACACGCATGCAGAGGTAACTTTGTGTTGTTCAGCTGTCTATACATATGGATATACACATATGCATATACATAAATATGTATGTATACATATATGTCTGTGTGGTGGGATTTTTTTTCCCCTTTACTTATAACATTCATGGTTTTGGAGAAGTTCAGCAGGAATGTTAATTAATGCATTTAGCATTAATCTTGGTAAACCTTTATATTGTGTAGGTTTTTTAAATAGTTTTTTAATTTTAATTATTCAAACTTAACAAACACCAACAAATATGAATATTTCCATATGCAAAGAAAATTGGGCACAAAACTTTGAATCTCTAACAAGATACAATTTTTTTAAGTATATAATATTTTTGAAACAATTTAGAAGTTGTTTTGTTTATCCCTGTCTTCTGTGCATTTTAAACATGATTCAATAACTCTGTTTTCTTTCTTTTCTTCTTGGGAAGGCATCACAATCACTTTTTCTTCTCCCCCCATCAATAAAAAACAAATCCTCCCTTGAAACGAGAATTATAGTCAAGCACAATAAATCCATACATTGGCTATGTCTGAAAATGTATGTCTCATTTTGTATCTGTAATCCATCACCTCTTTGTCAGGAAGTAGGTTCAAACCTAGTTTGCCTATCCATCTTAAGCCTTTTTCCATTTTCTCAGGTATGGGAGGAGGGTTAATCAGCTGAAGCTTTTAAAAAAGGTTCAGAATCCATTAAAGAAAGCCCCTTTGTAAATACAAGGCATGTTTTATTGGAAAGAGAGCACTAACTTCTTTGTTCACCAAATAAACACAACACCGAGAGTCAGGAGAGATCTTTATGCAAGACCCTCTCCACCAAATGATCAATGTCTCCACTTAACTGGCTGAAAGCCTCTCTGTACTTATGCTTGCTGCACTTCCATAATTAAATTTCCATGAAACCCTCAATGCAGCATGACTGCTTATGTCTAGCAACGGTCGACCAAGGCACATGACTAAACAACGAAGATCAGGACTGAATAAAGAAAACATGCCAGTCTCTGTTGTCAATTCCATTGGCATCTGAAATTATAGAGCTAATTTGGTTTTTAAAGATTAACTAGCAATTTGATAAAGGCTGACAGCAGTTTTCCATGCATCTGATGTAGGCAAGGGCCTGGATGGTTTAGAATTCTGGCTAGTTATTTGTAAAGTCAGAGAGCAATTGTTAAGTATCCAGTTTCTTAAAACAGAGATTTTCAGGCCTGCAAGATGAAAACACTCCCTGAGGTAGAAAAAGCATTTCATAATCAGTGGTCCCTTATGCCAACATCATGTCTATATGCTGGTAAATGTTTTCAGGAAGCAATAATTTGGCATTCACAAGGTGATTAATTGTGGAGTTTGGATCATGGTACTTAGTCTCATGAGACTCACTCTTCTCCCACAGAGGTACTTTTTTTTTTCTTTTGTGAAGCAGTTAGGGTAAAATGACTTGCCCAGGGTCACACACCTAGTAAGTGTTAAGTGTCTAAGGTGACATTTGACCTCGGGTCCTCCTGATTCTAGGATCAGTGCTCTATTCACTGGATCATCTAGCTGTCCCCAAGATCACTATGTAATAGAGACAACATACAATAATAATTGTTATTAATATTGTTGTTGTTAATAACTGACACATACAGGGTTATAAAGTTTGAAAAGCATTCTACATATTAGTATCTTATTAAAATTATTCAAAAAACATAAAATAAATATTTTTAAATTTTGCTTTGATTAAATTTGTGATTTCATTGATAGCAGTTCCACATATTTACTAGAAACTCTGGTATTTCCTCTGCCAAGATAGATCACCATACTCTCTGTAATCTCTCATCTTGGAGA
This sequence comes from Sarcophilus harrisii, assembly GCF_902635505.1. Lineage (NCBI taxonomy): Eukaryota > Metazoa > Chordata > Mammalia > Dasyuromorphia > Dasyuridae > Sarcophilus > Sarcophilus harrisii. The sequence goes on from NC_045429.1 coordinate 146,273,451, forward strand.
ACTGCCTGAGTCCTGTGACTTGTTCAGCCACAGAGTAAATATGTGACAGAAGAAAAACTTGAACCCAGGTCCTTAAGAATACAACATCCATGCTCATCCCAGTTGATACTCCATGCTGCTATAGGCATTAGCTACATTTATATAGATAAGGAAATAGAGGCTTAGAAAAGTTACATGATTTACCCATTGTCACATAGCTAGTAAACATCAAAAATAGAATTTTACTAAAGGTCTAAGATTGAATCCATTAGGCAAAACTATCTCTCAAAACATGCCTTAATATTATGTTATAAAACATTAATGTTAAATGCACACTATATAATAGTTGATAGTGGGAAAGATGATTTCTGCTTGGGAAATCAAGGGAAGCTTCATTGAGGAAGGGACATTTGAACCAGGCTTTGAAGGAAGAATTAGACAGACTGAGTTAAAGGAGTTAAAAGAAGGGGGAGAAGAAAGGCAAGAATTTTAGTTTGAGGGAATAGAATGTTGCTAAAAAGCTTGAGGTGCATTTGTAGAACAAGTCACCTGCTTTGGCTGGAACATAGATTGTGAAAAGGTAAATAGTTGGAAATAAGATTGGAAGAGACCTAACGTGATTCACTTGCAAAGAACTGTAATATAAAGTACAAATCACCAGACTGTATACATAGTCATTTCATGATGCAGTTTAATATGGCACACTGATTAAAAAGTAGATATGCCTCTAGAGCGAGTCAGTTGCAAGGGTAAAATATGTTGGGGTCTTTATTTGATCTACTTCTACAGCTCTTTTCAAAGGAATGATTTAGCCTATCAAAGCCAGAATATCCTCCTCCATTAAAAAAAAAAAAAAAATCACTCCCTGAGACCGTTTCATTCAGTGCTTTAATAATCTACTAAGACCTTTTTTTTTTTAATGAAGTATTAAAGCCCTGCATTTTTATGAGTAGAATCTAAATGAAAAGTTAAGCTGTTATTAGAAGATTCACTTATAGGAGGCAAACAATTGGTTTCAGATTTTTAAAATTAGGTTTAAAAAAGAGTTATAAATGCCTTTTTATTTAAGATGTCTCAGCACTCAGATTATTACATAGAATAAAAGTGATAGGGCTTTATATGCAATTTATAGAGCTTTAGAATTAGCTTGGGATGGGGCTGAAAAAAAGCCTTTTCATGAAGGCAGAAAATTGATTCATTTTTGCATCATGGTGAAAGAGGGGTAAGCCTGAAGTCAGGAGAGTCTCAGTTAAATTAGACACTTAGAAACTGTATGATCACAGATAAATTGGCCTCTCAGTTTCATTTTCTTCATCTGCAAAATGGGACTAATAATAATAATGATACTTAATTCACAAGGTTGTTATAAAGATCAATGGTTATTATATGATATTTGTAAAGAATTTTTAAGCTGTAAAACACTACATAAAGAAGAGCTATTGTTTTGTTGTTTTATTATTATCTCCAATGCCTCATCCAGTGTTTGGCATACAGATAATATTCAATAAATGTTCATTGATTGATTTTAATGAAATTTACTTCCATTGGAAAAGATAACTCCCTCAGGGAATTTCTATCATGACCTTAAAAAGCCCTGAAAGAAATATGCTGTTAACAAAAAAAAAAAAAAGAAGAAGAAGAAGAAGAAGAAGAAGAAGAAGAAGAAGAAGAAGAAGAAGAAGAAGAAGAAGAAGAAAGAAAGAAAGAAAGAAAGAAAGAAAGAAAGAAAGAAAGAAAGAAAGAAAGAAAGAAAGAAAGAAAGAAAGAAAGAAAGAAAGAAAGAAAGAAAGAAAGAATCCTTATGGGAAAAGCTAGGGAGGCATTTTAATGGCTAATGTGTGGTTTTGAGCCATATGAGTCATGAGTGTTTCACAGCAACGTCAATTCTGTCATTATAAGTTACTATGGTTTCCAAACTCCTTATCACACTCTACCTTGGTAATGAGGACCAATAAAGCATGACCCAACAGGTATACGGCAAGAGAAGGATTGGTGAAAGACGATCTTTTTATGGCCTCATCTCTTATAAAATACTTGAATGGCTACTTGTGCCTAGCCTAGCCTAAAATTTACTGTACAGTATTGTACAAAGTAATTGGTTTTCAACATTTCAGCAGTGTTCTGTACTGCAGTGAGATCAATATTGTGTGCCTTTGTCTACATTATTAAGAGGGAGAGTCCTTCCTTCAGAGTCCAGGTTGAGATGGAATTGATGAAAATAATGTAAAACAATCAGGAAAGTGCCCAGTGTAGTTAATGTCCATGAAAGTTCATTAAGCTCAAAGATGGTGATGCTGATAGATAAATAACAGATGGACCTGACTAGTACTGGAGGAGAATTCTGTGTGCTTCAATTTAAACAGATGGTGTTTCAGAGTCCTTACAGACCTTAGGGTATTGTATGTTAAAATTTCACTCTTGAAATCCAGGTTAAGCCACCAAATAAGATGATTGGTAGCAACTAATGATGGGAAATTTTTAATCAGTCCCTTCTCTCTCATGTCTCGTGATTTTCTGATCTAATCTTAATAATACTTCAACCTGTTTTTCCCCTTTAAAATTTTGAAAGATGCATAGATCATTCTGATACTGCCCAAAATAGGAATGTCATAGATTTAGAGCAAAAAGGACCTTAGAAGTCAATTAGCCCAATCTCCTAATTTTACACATAAGGAAACTGAGTCCCATAGAGACAAAGTATTTTGCCCAAGGTCTCACAGCGACTAAGTGACTCTGCTTAGATTTATAATGTAAGCACTTTATAAAAATAATAGCTGACATTTATATAGTCCTTGGTGAGGAGCTGGAAATCCTCTGCTTTTTGATATATGCTGTGGGAAATCACAGGAACTTGGGCTAGCAAGGGTTTCTGTTATCATTTAAAGGTCCCTGCCCCAAAGCATTCGACAGAGCAGCACAGACATGAAGATGTAGCCTGTATTGCTCCCATTGGCAGTGCAATCTACAAAACAGACTTCAAACAGACAGGCTTCCTTGCTCCCTAGGAAGTACTTTATTATAGGCTAAGTGTACATTGAGCTAGTTCTGATTGTACTCAAGAAGCATTCAGGTCGTTGAAGAATGCTCCCTCTAGTGATTTTTTGTAGTAACTGCAAGCAACAAAACGTTCCTGCACTCTGCTAGAAGATTACAGATTTTATCTTTAAACCTATATTGACAGTCAGGTTCCTTGCTTTTCTCTCAAAGCAAAAGTGAGCTATGAAAGAATGCAGTAGGAAACCTTATAATATATGGCTTTGTGTTTCACCCACTAAAAATAACAAGAACAATTAGATAGATAGATATACATATATATACACGTCTGTATACACATCTATATGTACAGCTCAAAGCCAGATATGTGTATTTCTATATATGTTTGTATACACACATGTATGTGTGTGTGTATAATCTCACAATAGTAGCCTATGCCAGAGATTCTTTCAGAATAGGAAAATGTCAGTAAACAAGCATTTATTAAGCACTTATTATTTGTCAGACACTGTGCTAAGCCCCGAGGATACAAAAAAAAAAAATACATAAAAAACACAGTCCCTTCCCTCAAAGAATTCTCAGTCTAATGGGGCAGAAAGCATGAACATGTACAAAGAGTAAAATGATCAGAACTAAGAGAACAAAATGTACAATTAAAAATAACACTATAATAAAAACTTTGAAAGTTATAAGAATACTGATTAATATCATTAAATGACCATTCATGAATCCAGATAATTTATGATGAAATGTGCTATCCAATTTGTTTTCCCTCTCCATAATAAAGTAGGAAGTGAGAAAAAGAGAAAATAAATTGAGGCAGTTTTGGAAGGATAAGTTCAGTTGTAGACACAATAAAGTTGAAATGCCAACAGGTTAATCATTTGGAAATGCCTAAGAAGAGGATAGAAATGTAAAAGAATGGGATAAGCATAAATGACCATGAACTTGGCCAAAATGGTCTTTAAAAATCCTCTTCTTATTTTAAGTGTTCCACAACCATTGAGCTTTTATGGACATTAACTACACTTGGAACTTTCTGATTGCTTTAATTACATTAGAGAGTACTTCTCTAATTAGTAGATCCCTGCAACTCTGTCCAGTACTGAAATCTCACCACTTTTTTTTTCCATCTATATAGAATTAGAAAATTAAATCAACATCAAGGACAGGGACTGAGTAGATGTTGCTTACTTGGAAAAGTGTAAATTATATATTACCCTATCCTTGAGAGGACCATAGAATAAGAGCAAGGACAAGTTTAGAGAGGTATGGATAAAATCAAGATTTGAATTTAGGTCCTCTTCTTCCATCTGTCAAACTTTTCTTCTCCTCAATCAAATCCTTAAAATCAATTGCCTAGAAGAAAACTCGCCCCAAGCGATTATTATTTTCTCTTTCACTCATCCCCAGAAACCTATTGTTCTGTGCTACTCTTCCCATATAACATTCTTTTCTTTTCTTTTCTTTGTTTCTTTTCTTTTCTTTTTTTTTTTTTTTTTTTTTTTTTTGCTAAAGCAATTGGGGTTAAGTGACTTGCCCAGGGTCACACAGCTAGGAAGTTATTAAGTGTCTGAGATCAGATTTAAACTCAGGTCCTCCTGACTTCAGGGCTGGTGCTCTATCCATTGAGCAATCTAGCTGCCCTCCTATATAACATTTTTAAGAAACTGTCCTTCATATAAGACCTATTCCTCTCACACTCCATCTTATACCATTCTTATACCTTTTGGTATTGGAGGCTGTATCCAGTAATGGATACATACTTCTTTAATGTCCTCTGTCTTGTGGCACAAGGAGGAAGACATTCCTTTGTTCCTCACAACTATGCCCAGGCTTTCCCCTTGCTGTCTCTTCTTTAAGATTCTTTAAGGTCCATTCCAACAAGCTACATCACGTAATCTAGATTCTAGTTCTGATATTATATCCATTTTTTCCTAAATTAATTTGATTTAGTGTAATTCAAGTCAATTGAGCAAGTATTTATTAAGGTCCTACTATGTGCCAGGCACAATGCTGAGAACTGAGTATAGACTGATAAAATGAAATAGTTCCTTACTTCAAGGGACTTACATTCTACTGAAGAAAAACTCATTATTCTTTATTTCACAAGGAGTTCAGGAACTGGCTCTCCATTTTCTTCAAACTCTGCCCTCAGTTTTAGGAATTTCAATATACTTTTTGATATCTCCTCAAATATTGAAGTTACCAACTTCTCCATTCCTATGATCTTCATCTTCCCTTTACCTTATTGACGAAGAGAAGGAAACATCAATTGGACCCAGCTAGCTTCTAACCTGTGGGTGAAATCAAACAGAATTCTAATTTCAAAGTTAGGGTAATGGCTTGCAAGTAAAGAGGCAAAGTAGCCACATGTGCTGAAGCTCCACACCTAGTGGGGGAACTCGCTTTAGTGTGACTAAACCTTGATACTTATACCAATGCTACAAAATGAGATGTAGCCATGACAATGAGGGGTAACTGCAACAATGAGACAAGTTTGATTCGTAGCAGGGCTTCATGACTGGAATGTGGGTATTTGTCTGACCTAGTTCAGTGCTTATTTGAGCTCAGAGAAATCCTGGTGCTGGTCAATGCAATATAATAATTATTTTTTATTAATAATAAATAAATAAAAATTCGGGATTTTGCCAAAGGGTGAGATCATCCAAAGGGTGAGTGCAAGGTACTGTTTTTATGCCAAGGCCAAGGCATAGAGTGCTTGCTGAACTTCCGCTGTGGAAAACAATGTGTCTCCTAATATCTTAAAAGAAACAAGATGCATTAAATGCCTATTATATACCTTGGTCTGTACTAAACAGTTTACATTTTTATCTGATTTGATCCTCCCAATAAATCTTGAGAGCGGTGTTATAATTATCCTATTTTACAGTTGAAGAAACTGAGAAAGTTTGAATGTCTTTCTCAAAGTCATAGATCTAGTGTTTGATGCTAGACTTGAACTTGGGTTTTCCTGATTCCAGTGCTCTATCCACTGTGCCACCTAGCTGCCATGCATAGGAATAGCAATTCCCTTGATCTCATCATCAACTATGGCTGTTCTACCTCCTTCAACCCGAAGTCTGAAATTTATTCCTTTTTGTCTTTTCTCTCTTCCTCTGCCCTCACTCCTCTTAAACCTATACTTCACCACAATCCCCAGTCACTCTACTCTCTACACCCACACCCATACACACACACACACACACACACACACACACTCATTTTTCTTATCCACCTCCTCGCTATGGTCTTATTTTCCTTTTTACAACTTTGACACAATAGTTTACATGATCCTTTCTTTTTGAAACTTTTACTCCTTTCCCTTAGCATGCTCATCTTTCCAAATAATGGAGAAAGAGGGGAGAGAGAGGGAGAGGAAGAGAGAGAGAGAGAGAGAGAGAGAGAGAGAGAGAGAGAGAGAGAGAGAGAAAGAAGAACAAGAACAAGAAGAACAAGAACAAGAACAAGGGAAGGAAGGAGGGAGGAAGAGAAAGAAGGACAGAGACAGAAACAGAGAGTGACACAGAGACAGAGACAAAGAGAAAGAAAATAAGTATGCTTTAATCTGTATTCAGACACAATCAATTCCTTCTTTGGGTATGAATGAGATTTTTCATCATAAGTCTTTCAGAGTAGTCATGGATCAATGTACTGCTAAGAAGAGCAAAGTCATTTATAACTGATCATCCCATAACATTGCTATTACTTTGTATAGTACATTTCACTTTGTTTGAATTCATGAAGTACTTTCCATATTTTTCTGAGAACATCCTGCTCATTATTTCCCATAGAACAATAATATTCCATTATAATCACATACTACCATTTATTCAGCCATTCCTTAATGGATGGGCATCCCTCAATTTCCTTTTTTTTTTTTTTTTTCCCTGATAAAAGTGCTTCTATAAAAATTTTTATACATATAGGTCCTTTTCCTTTAAAAAATAAAATCTCTTTGGGGATTGACGCCTAAAGATATATTATTAAATCAAAGGATATTCATGAATATCTAGCTCTTTATGCATAGATCATATTTCTGATCATTTCTCAATTGAGGAATGGCTTTTAATTTTTTATAAATTTGACTCAGATTCCTCTATATTTGAGAAATGAGGCCTTATCAGAGAAACTTGCTTCAAAATTCTTTTTACAATTATTATTGCTAACTGTATTTCCTCTTTTCTATTCTCTTTCTTTTTATCCTGTCTCTCCCCAATTCCCCTAATATTCCCTCTCTTTTATCACTCTCTCTCCTTCCTGTTTACCAGGAAGGGAAATGATACTTTCTTCTTGAATCTCTTACTCCCTCCCCCTAGCATGCTCATGTCTACCTGCATGGTAAGATAGACTTCTATACCCATATTGAATGTGCATGAGTCAATTTTGATGAATGTAAGAGAACCTGGGGATTCTTAATAGAAGGTAAGCTTTTTGGGGATAAATACTTTAATTTTTTCTTACTCTTTGAATGTTTACTTCTAGTGCCTAACAAATTGTTTTGCATATAGTAGGCACACCCTTATTGAATGGATTTTTATTATTTGTCTTTTAGAGAACCTGCTAAATAGGAACCCATCCAATAAAAATAAAACTAACTATATCCTCCTCTGCTCTAAAAACCTCACAGAGAGAAATAGCTCATCTCAGGCTTAGAAAATTTTCACCAAACTGTTCTGAAGCAGTGTTGGATAGTAGGACTAAAAAAATGAATATATCTGATATCTGGGGCAAGGTTCTCATAGTATTTGAATATTTATTCCAGGTGGGTAAGGGGCAATGTTGCTTTGATTTGCTTTTATAAAATGAATCTGTGCCAGTAGATGATGACATAATAGTATACAAATATGGAACAATTGATTAAATATCAATATAAATGAGATAAATATAATCAAACATTAATCAGATGTCATGTATCTACTACATGCATAGTATTAAGTAAGGAGCAGAGTTAGGGGAAAGAATCCTGAACTTCTAAGTAGTCAAAGAGCCTGAAGCTGTTGTTTTATCTCTGACACAAATCAGCTTTGGGAAATTAACCTTGGGAATTAATTCCTAAAAGAATTGAATTAGATCATTGATAATGTCTTTCCAATTATAACATTATTATTTTTAAATATGGAAAAAATATTTTTAAATATGGAAAACAATCTCAAGTCTTATTGTGTTTAAGATTTTGTTTAGAAGATAAAGAAAAAAAATTAGCCTATTTGCATAAACTACAACTTCTGAAGTGGGTCTCTAACACAGTAGCTTAGTACTGGATAGAGAATGCTGAACTTGAACTCAGGAGATTTTGGTTCAAATTCTGGTTTTGATATTATAGCTGTGTGAACATGGGCAAGTCACTTTGTCTTCAAATCACAATTTTTTCATTTGTAAAATTGTGGTACACTGAAACATTATCAGATAATATTTATTAAATACCTACTTCATTGCACCTCCTGTGCTAAGTATTAGGAATTCAAATTTTTTCATTGTCAAATTCAGTAGTTTCAATCATGTCCAACTCTTCATGATGCCATTTGGGGTTTTCTTAGCAAAAATACTGGAATAATTTGCCATTTCCTTTTCTAGCTCACTTTGTTGATGAGGAAACTGAAGCAAAGAGGGTTAAATGATTTGCTCAGGTTTATACAGCAACTAAAGTGTCTAAAGGTAGATTTGAATTCAGCTCTTCTTGACTTCAGGCCAGTATGTTTTTATTTGTTTGTTTGTTTATTACTGTGCCATCTTTTGCCTCTTCCACATTCCATTTGTATAAATACAACAGTTTTGCTTTAGAGCTGTCATCTCTTGATTATACCAAATGACTGGTCCAATTCCTTTTTCATTCATTTGAATACTGTATTGAGTCTCTAACAAGAAGATTTGCATACAAGTTATCCTTAGTGATGTGCTCCAGGTGTTCTTATGCTACACATGGATCTCTTCATTGCCCCTTAAGTTAACTATCTACAGTTTTTGGTTCTTCTAACCTTCTCATATAATGAAAATCACATTCTTAGAAAGATTATGAAGATTATCTGAAAGGATAACATACCAGACACTGAGGTCCTTTCTCAAACTAAATTGCCAAGCATTCCAATTCTACTGCAGAGAGCACTACTCCTTGGGCTGAACAGATTATTCGAATGCTAATGTACACATGCTAAAATGATTATTGTATGGAGAATTCACACAGGGCAAATTCTCACAAGGTGATCTGGAAAAGTGACATAAGAACACTCTCAAGGTCACTCTTAAGAAGTTTAAAATTGGACTTCTAGGAGTAGAGCCAAGATGGCAGAGTAGTCAAGAAACTGCCGAAGCTTTCCCAATTTCCCTCAAAAGCCAAATAAAACCAAGTTTCTGAACAGATTTGTGACAAAATGAAATCACTATCCAGCTCAAGATAAAATGGAAAAAATTCAAAAAAGGTCAGTATCACTGGGGTGAAAAGGGTGTTCAGCTCTGCTCAGACAGACTCTGGGAAACTCTGGTGAGTCTTAATCACAGCAAATCAGTAGCTAAGATCCTCCATTCCAGCAGACAAGTGGGGTAGCTTCCAGTCCCAGATCAGAAGGCAAACTCTGGGAACCCAAGTTGTTTCCTGAAAAGAGCAGCCAAGCTACACTCTGCAAATACAGAGGGCCCCTGTGCTCAAAGTCAAGGTTCAGAACTGCACAAGAAGTCTGGGACAGCACCCCCTTTACTCCAGGAGCAGAGCTTGACCAGAAAAGTAAGAAAAAGAGGAGATACCAAAAGAAAAGTAAAGTAAATGAACAAGAAACATAGAAGAAACTTGACCAACGAAAGCTTCTATGGTGACAAGGAAGACTAAAATACCAACTCAGACAAGGACAAAATTTCCACAGAGAAAATTTCAAAGGGTGATATGAATTAGTCTCAAACCCAAATAGCCTTCTTGAAATTGCTCATAGAAGACTTTAAAAGGCAAATAAAAGATGTAGAAGATAAAATGAGTAAAGAAATAAGAGGTATACATGAGAGAATTAATAACTTAGAAAAGGAAGGGGAAAAATTGATTGAAGAAAACAACTCAAAAAGTAGAAATAACCAAATGGAAAAAGAGATACAAAAACTAACTGAAACATTAAAAACCAAAATGGGACAAATGGAAGCTATTGACACTGTGATACAGCAAGAATCAATCAAACAAACTAAAAAGAATGGGGAAAAAAAGGAAGAAAATGTGAAATACCTTACTGCAAAAACAGTCAACTTGGAAAATAGATCTAAAAGAAATAATTTTAAAATTATTGGTCTACCTAAAAGCCATGACCAAAAAAAAGAGTCTGGATAGAATTCTTCAAGTTATAATTAAGGAAAACTGACCTGATATACTACAGCTAAAGGGGGAAATGCTCATTAAAGAACCCATCAATCACTTTTGGGAAGAGATTTTTTTGTGAACCTTTAGAACTACAATCCCCCCAAAAATACGGCAAGCTGTCAGACAAAAATAATTCAAATATCAAGGAGCAACAGTCAGGATTATCCAGGATCTGGCAGCTTCTACAATAAAAGATTAGAGGGCCTGGAAGTCAAATGATCCAGTGTTACAACAAAGAATTAATTACCCAACAAGACTCAGCATCCTCTTTCAGGGGAGGTAATGAAGTTTCAATGAAGAGACTTTCAATCATTTCTATTGATTAAAAAAAGATAACTACACAGAAAATTTAATCTACAAATATAGGAAAAGCATAGAAAGATAAACAAGAGGAAAAATATATATATTTTTAAAGGTTAAACTGTTTATATCCCTAGTTGGGAAAATGATTCTATAACTTTTAAGCACTGTATCTGTTAGTGGGGCAGAAAGTGGGGAGGGCATCAAGTGGTCTGAGGGTGTGGTTTTGAAGGGACTCTGATGTGATGATATCAAAGAAAAAGAAATTAAGAGTTGGAAAAAGGTGTGTCCTGAGAAAAAAGGAGGTATAATGGTACAATTCAATCACATGAAGAGACACAATCCCTGTTATAATCTAGGAAAAGAAGGGAGAGGGATGAGCATTATCTGAAGCTTGATCTCACCAGTTTTGGCTCAAAGAGGGAATAACTTAATCATTCAATTGGGTATAGAAATTTATCTAAACCTATAAAGAAGCAGAGGGAGAAAGAGGAAAGAAAAGGGAAGGACAGGATAGAAGAGAAGGCAAAAACATTACCTTTTTTTAAAAGTAAGAGAAGGGGAGAAGAGACGATAGAAAATAAGGTAGTTGGTGGAGTGGGTTTAAACACTACTAAGAGCACAGGGGAAGAGTGATAGGAGATAAGGTAGTGGGTTGGGTGGATAAAACAAACACTACTAAGGACAGAGTGGGAAGAGAGAACAAAAGTATATACAACGGAGAAAATAGGTTGGAGGGAAATGCAGAGCTGGTAATCATAATTGTGAATGAGAATGGGATGAACAATCCCATTAAATGGAAGCAAATAGCAGAGTGGATTAAAAAACAGAATCCTACAATATGTTGTTTGCAAGAAACACATTTGACACAGAGAAACACATATAGAGTAAAACTAAAAGGCTGGAACCTAATTTATTATGCTTCAGCTGAAGCAAAAAAAATGTAGGGGTAGCAATTCTGATCTCAGATAAAGCAAAAGTAAAAATATATCTAATTAAAAGACATAGGGAAGTCAAGTACATCTTGATAAAGGGTATCATAAACAATAAAGTAGTAACTATATTAAATGTATATGCATCAAGTGGTACAGTAGCCAAATTCCTAGAGAAGATTTTAAGCTAGTTAGAGGAAGAAATAGATAGTAAACCTATACAAGTGGAATCAACCTTTTTCTCTCAGAATCAGACAAATCTAACCACAAATTAAACAAGAAATAAACTAGGAAGGTTAACAGAATCCTGGAAAACTTAGATGTGATAGACTTTTGGAGAAAATTGAATAGGAACAGAGAGGAATACACCTTTTTCTCTGAAGTACGTAGCACCTACACAAAAATTCACCCTCAATTAGGACATAAAAACCTCACAATCAAATATAGAAAGGCAGAAATAGTAAATGCTTCCTTTTTGGATCATGTTGCAATAAAAATTATATTCAGTAAAGGACCAGGGAAATATAGACTAAAAATCAATTGGTAATGAAATAATCTAATTCTAAAAAATGAGTGGGTCAAACAACAAATCACAGAAACAATCCATAATTTCATCCAAGAAAGTGACAATAATGAGACAACATTTCAAAAACTATGGGATGCAGCCAAAGCAATTCTCAAGAGAAATTTTATATCTCTAAATAGTTACATGAATAATATGGAGAAAGAAAAGATCAATGAATTAGGCAACAAAAAAAGCTAGAAAAAGAATAAATTGAAAGAACTTTAAAATTGATTGTATGGAATGAGACACTGGCATAGAACCACACAGCATAGAGTGCCCTCATCAGAGAAGGTGCTGTGTCCTATGAGCAAAACAGAAGTTAGGGACCCTACCATAGGGACTATTTGTGTCCTATCTGTGGCAGACTGTTCTGAGCATGTATTGATGTGATCAGTCATAGTTGGACACATTGTAACTCAACTCTAATATAGTAACATCATTTGGTCCTCTTTGAAAACAAAAAACAAACAACCAATGATCAAAATCACTTTGCATCACTAAAAAAAAATTGATGTTAATAAGTGAATTTTTATGTCAGGAAGCAGCTTGGTATTAGGTTTAGGATTATACAGTTATGTAATTAGCTATATTTAGTATATAATACCCATATATAACAAAGAGAAAGAACTACATAGTTTCTCAAAAGTGATCCACCATGCTCTATTGTTCCTATTTGATTCTAAACTTAGCTTATATATTCATATTTTTAGAAGAGGAAGTATATGTCAAAGGTCATCTCATTCAAACCTCTCATTTTACAGATGAGAAAACTCAGTGCAGAGAAATTTATATATGAGGAAACTGAGGTCTAGGTAGGTTTAATAATAAGACCATTTTACAGATGAGGAAGTGCAAGGAAATGAGTTAACTTGCTTATTTCTCTCATGTGGATATCAGATATAGGGAATTTCAGTGAATTACCTGAAGTTATTCATGTAAATATGTATCTGGGAGAAGGTTTAAATCCCAATATATTGTAATGCCAGAGAAACTGAGCAAGATAGAGATTAGAGAACAATTTAATAATTTATTTAAATAGGAGAGATTTACTGGGATCAAAGTGAATCCATGGTTTAGTCCCAGGGCTGAATGAGACTATCATCTCTAAGAATCCAACAGTGAATGTCACATACAAGATTCTTTTATAGGTTTACAAGAATGATGGCATAATGGGGGAGGAACCTAGGATGAGGATGACATAATGGAGGCAGGCATCTAAGATGACATAATGGAGGGAGGTACTGGAGAGGCTCCTCATATTCTAATGATGTCTAAAATGGATAAAGACTTTTATCCCATCAAACATTAAGAGAGAATGATTATAGCCTAAGGTCTAAGATATAAGACTTTTATCCTATCAAACATTAAGAGGGAATGGTTATAACCTGAGGCAGAGTAACTGAATAGGACAATTAGGGAAACTGGGTCAGGACATTAAAAGGGAACTGTGGCACAACAATATAAACAGGCATATCTAGTTTGCACAATGGATTGAGAAAGTCCTGGAATCAGTGAGACCTGAGTTGAAATCCAGCCTCAAATGCTTACTATCTGTTAGACTCTGGACAAGTCATTTAATCTGTTTGCCTCCGTTTTCTCATTTATAAAATAAAAATAACAATAGCATCCATTCCCAGGGTTTTTGTGAGGATCAAATGGAATCATAATTATAAGGCACTTAGCACAGTGCCTGGTTTATAATAAATTTAAATGTTAGCTTTCATTATTGTTATTATCCTTATTTACTAATTCAATAGACTACCCACCTAACTGAATTTCATAGTGTAGACAATAGCTATTCTTTATTAATATTTTACAAATGAATCACTATGTAAGTACTATTTTTGTTCTCATGAAAGGAGACCTCACAAGAATCTCAAAATTGTTGTTCTATGACTATAAACAAGAATTTCATAGTATGAGAAGACATGATCAGTTAGCGATCTATATAAATATCAAGTATAACAGTCTTGATCAGTTGGTCAGTAAATAAACAGTAGGCATTGATTAAGCATTGATTATGAGTCAGGTATTGTGCTAGATGCTGGCAAAACAAATATAAAACAGAGGAAACAAGAGAATACTGAAAAGTGGGAAAGAGTAAAGTCAGAGAAGAATGGGAAGGTATTAAATTCAGGGGTATGTTGGAGTAAAATTCAAGGGAGTACTTCTGAATAGGAAATGAGGAAATTATAGGCCTTGGATTCCAGTTTTAAGAGAAGCAATTTGGTCCATCCTCTAGCCCTCTAATCCAAGGGGCAAAAGGTACTGAAGGTACTGATAAGGTGTGGATACCAAGGCTGACTTAATCTTGCAGAATAATGAGTTTCCTGGATTTGACAATGTAGTTCAAAGAAGTGCCCTGAGGGAGGAACTGAAAATGATGAGATTACACGTCCTTTGTTGTACTGAAATACTTACATGCCTATTGGCATAATAGCTTTTAAAAAACTTTAAAAATAAGTGTGGTGCATTGATTTTAGAGAATGGAGAAGGGAAGAAGTAGAAACTTGCATCCCATCTCCATAGGCAAAGTTAAGAAGCAATCAAGACTGGAATGAGACATCAGGATATCCTAAGTAAGCCTTCAAAATTCCATGAGTAAAAATTTAATACAGAATGTAACTTTTTGGTGGTAGCTAGGTGGCACAGTAGAGAAAGTGCCAGGCCTGAACTCAGAATGCTCATCTTCCTGAATTCAAATCTAGCCTGTTAGCTGGGGATCCTCAGTAAATCCATCTGTTTGCCTCAGTTTACTAATCTGTAAAAAGAATTGGAGAAGGAAATGGCAAACCACTCCAGTATGGGGTCACAACAAGTTGGACAAAACTGAAATGACTAAACAACAAATAAGTGTTACTTTTTTGAGAGTTTTCATTAAAAGTACTGTTTTAAAAACTGTTCCTAATAATATCTGTGGGGTTTGTTGTTCCTCACACAACTACTAACATTATCTCTCTTGAATTCCGACTTTGATGATGAAGAACTTAGGGGATGGAGGTGACAAGAAGGAAAAAAACACAGCTAGAATCTTGCAATTAAGCTGGTGGAAGATGTTGCTAATGAGAGAAAAATAGGGACCAGATAGTACAGTAGATTCATAGCAACACATTTGGATATTCTTTGATAGCTACAATGACAGACCTCCTAATAATTTCAAAGGTGTTCTTTCAAACTTGAATTCAGATGGTAAATGATCAGTGAAAGCATTCTTCCCTAAGATTATTTCATATTTTACTTCTTTGCAACTTGCTATAGCAATCATTATATTTTTCTGTCTTAATTTTACCCCAGTGGTATATACTTTTAGCTCAGTGAATTGTTTCTACTTTACTTACATGATTGTTCAAATTTATGTATTTTCGTTTTCTTAGAGCACCTTCATTGTGATGAAAATGTTTAGGATCAAGCCTTGTAGCAGCAACAAAATATCACCTTCATATAGCACTTAGATTTTCTTTTAAGGCATAAATTATCTCATTTTATCTTCACAGTACTCCCATTAAGTGATTAGGTAGGTGATATTGTCCCTATTTCATAGATGAGGGAACTGAGACATAGAACTTCTGTGACTTGCCACTAAATCAACGACAAAACTGAAAGTTAAACCCAGGTTTCTCTCAAGTCAGGTCTCCTTACATCTCAGGATCTTTAACACACAGTTGTAAAGGAGATAATGGAAGTTAAAACACTGGATTTCCTATGTATTGAATTCTTGGGCCTGTAGACCAGACCACTGATTCATTTTTCTTGAATTTTCTCAACCAAGGAGAATAACCTCCAGAATGGGAAAGAGAAAACAAAACTGTCTACCAAAGAAATGAAATATAGAGTAAATAGAATTGAAGCTCTTTTGAAGACAAAGATCAATTTCCATCATTCATATATCCAGTGTCTAATGCGGTACCTAGCACTATGCTTGGAATATAGTAGCCAGCTTAGTAACTGCTTGTTTAATTTAAGATGGTAAGAGATGATCTCACCCTCTCTGTAAGATAATTTAAGGACAATTGCTCCAAATTAGCTATATTCTATTGCACTGAAAAAAATTGCAATTGCATTCATTGAACTAGTGATAGTGATCTTTAAGAAGTCATGGAGAACCCAAAAGACATTAAGGACTAGAGGAGAGAGAAGCTAGAGGAGATCAGTGAGCTTTCCTTCAATTTTTGGCAAAATGATTGAATTCATTATTAAAACAATAAGCTTACAAGCACTTAAAAAGTTGAGGTGACTATTGATAATCATTATATGTTAAGAGCAAATCATGACAATATAAACTCATTTCCAATATTGTTTAATGAATTAGACTGGTAGGCAAGGGGAATGATACAGAGATAGCTACATGAATTTTGGTAAGGCACATTTTAATAAGACATTTCAAAAAGTTTGTCATTATATTCTTGGAGAGATAATGATTATATTGTAGACTCTGTGTTTGGGTTAAGAACTGTTTGGCTGGGCTCAAGGAATGTTTATTAATGGATAATGTTTGACTTAAAGAGAGATCTCTAATGGAGTATTGAGGTCTGTCCTTTACCTAGTCATATTTGAAATTCACAGAGTGATAGGATCAGAGTGAGATGTGGAAGAGACATTAAAGATCATCTAGTCACATTCGCTCTCTCTACAAATAAGGAAATTGAGGCCCAAGATAATATCAGTAGTAAGATGGCAGACTGGGATTTGAATTCCAACCCTGTGACTACAAGCTCAACATCTTTTCTGCCTTACCATCACATTTACTTGAATAATAGCAATTCTTCCTTGTAGAAGCTTTAAAGTTGGGAAGCCCAAACAGAAAAATGCTTTTGATCAGTCCAAAAAAGGTTATAAGAGTAGCTCTATCCTTAAAGTGGAAAGTAAATATTAACATCATAAGATCAAGAATAGCTAACATTTCTATATCTTTAAGGTTTGCAAAGTACTATATTTATATAGTGTGTGTATATAGAGTACTTTGCAAATATATATAATTTATACATATATATGTACACACACACATATATATACATACATACATATATTACATGGTATTTTTATAAAACATTTATATATAACATAAATACTATTGTCCCATTTTTACAGATAAGGAAACTGAGTTTCAGAGAAATTAAATTATTTGTCCATGGTCACCTAGCTAGTAAGTGTCTGAGGTTGAATTTAAACTCAAATATTATGACTCCAAATCCAAGTCTGTAACCAAGAACAGGCAACCCCCCCCCAAAAAAAAAACGATAAGGGTGAAGGCTAGTGAAGTCTATGAGTGAAAGGGGGGGAGGGAGGGAGGAGTAAGTGTCTGCAAGAGACTTGATAACATTTTTTAACCTATGCAAAGATAATTGAATAATGTGAAACTGTGCACTGAGAATTCATTTAATCTACATATAAATTGTGCTGTAAAATGCCCTTGAACTTCAATGAAATAGGTACTTCCAATACTTTAGTGCTCCAGGGATCCATAATTTTATTCATGTGGATATTTTCTTCACTGAGTGGTTTGAAACTCTTCTATGAATTAGTAGATATTCATTCAGTGTGAATAAAAAGTTCATCCCCCTGTAGGCTACCCAATGACAAGCTTCTGCTAACTTAGGCACTCTGAAACTTAGACTATAAGATTTAAAATCTTTTTTACCAATCCTCTACTTGAAATCTTTCTAGAGTAGAAGAACTACCTGGAGCTTGTGCTCCACCATCATGGCCTTCAAACTCAGAATTTGTCATGTCTCATTGAAAAATTGAAGTAGAACTGTATGGATGGTAAATTAAAGGGTTGCAAGCAGATATGCACTTTTTAAATAGTGTATATGAGTGCTAATATGCAAGAAATTGCAGGATACAAAAGTAGACAGCCTGAAGGCCCCCTACTTCTGGAGGAGAGGGAAGGAAAAGTTCACCATATTGGCTCCAGATTTAGTGTATACCTCTAATCATGTTAGGCCACAATAACTTAGAACTCTTGAGCTCAAGCAATTTATCAACCTTAGTCTCCCCAGTAGCAGAAATGACAAAAATGTGCCCCCATTCATTCCCAGCTACTTAATTTGTTTCCATGCTAAATTGGCAACTGACTCCTTCTTTCATGGAATCTATAATCTAGAAGGAGAAAAGTCACAAAAGCCTGGAAGAGTGATCTCTTCTTTATTTTCCTAATAGTGGAAGCAGACCAGAAAAGCAATATGTAATGATGACTAAGCTATTTATATCCATTGACCTAACAATCCCATCAGTGGATTTAATGCCCTAAGGAGATCAAACACAGAAGAAAAAGATACATAATTCCAAAATAGCCATACTAGCATTTTTTTTTATAGTGGTAAAAAAAGGAGAACAAAGCAGGTATCCAATGATTGGAGAATGGCTGAACAAACTGGCTGTTTAATATAATAATATATTACTATAAGCTTTTTGAAGGTAAGAACTTTTTTTCCTCTTTTTTGTATCCCCCAAATGAAGCAAAGTACCTAGTACATCATAAGTGCTTGATACATGCGTGTAACTAATTGATTCACTATTATTGTTCAATATTAAGTCCTCAATATGAGGAATTCAGAAAAATATGGAAAAATTTATATAAACTTATGGAGAGTGAAGTAGGAGAATGTACACTATGGTTACAATATTATACATTGAAAGAACACTAAAAGAAAACAAATGTGGGTGATTTTAGTAATAAACTTTGATTTTAGAAAACAATGAAACTTACTCTCTTCCTTTTGGCAAATAATATAGAGGACTACAGGGATATAAATTTGCATACATTGATAAACAATCATGGTATCAGTTGTTTCCACTTATCTGTTTTTCTTATTTATAGGAGAAGAAATGATGAATAGGGTAGGAGATTGGTGAGGCAGTGTAGAATATGTCCAGAAATGACTGCAATATAAAACAAAATGTTTCCATTGAAACATTTGAAAGAAAAAAAAATTCAGAGGTTGGAACAAGGCAAGATAATCTTTTTTGGGATTTGGAGGGACAGGGATATTTTTCTTAGAACAAAAGAACATGGGGTCTCCAAACAAACAAAGAAAAAATTAGAGAAGACCTTTTGTCTTTTGTTTATGGCAAAACAAGCATATTAGGGAAGGAGTCTTCCTGTGATACAAAAGCTACTTGCTCAGTTTTTGTTCCTTTATTACCAAGGTTCCCCAAGTTTTTTTTTTTTCCATGATTTTCAGAATTTGAAGGGAGAGAAATGTGTTAAATTTAAGACAAGTCGTTGGAGAAATTTCATAAAAATACAGTGACCCAGGAAAAGATATGGAAGAAATCTGTTATTCTGTTCTATATATTTATTCTCTTTTTGAAGCATAACTGGAGTTTTCCAGATGTGCTCCCTGAGTCCACAGAATACACATTTGTCTTGTATACTGCTGACAGAATAATGTATATGGGGCAGCAGCTGTGGGATGATATAACCATTGTGGCATACAGATGTCTGAGGAAATGTTTCAGCAAGTTGGCATTTACTAGGTGAATACTAAGTATAGGCTCAGGCTTCTCTAGAGTGTTGCTTAAGTCTGAAAATTGGAAAGTTGCTCTCCTGGAAGATTTCTGCTACATTTGTTCTGTTCTGCCTCAACTATTTGTATCCATAAAGTTACATTTTGATGTATATAAGGTCATTCAGAGGATTTAAATAAATGTGTGGAATAAATAGGGCGCTGGCTGGATAGAAATCCATGATTTCATCAATGTGCTTAATGCTTCTCACCTGTCCATATTACTTCTCCAAAATCTGGCTCACTGTTCACATTCCCCACCCCCACTAGTCCCACTAATCTGAAGAAATAGATTTTCTTCTCTTCTTTATCTAAGGGACACCAGTGTTGGAATTCTGTAATATCCAGAGCACCCACTTGTTCTATCTCACTAATATATCAAGGCTAGCCCATATACTTTGCTCATCTTACATTATGTCCTTTTCAAGGTCGTCTGCATGCAGATCAGATTTGATAATAAATTGAAGTCTGTTTGTACCCACCATGGATCTTTCCATTAATCTAAAGCTTACTTGTAATTTTAATTTTGTGAGAACATAGGGCCTTGTAATTTGTAGACATAGCAACCCTGAGAAAATGCTGGTGTTTTTTTTTTTTTTAAGAGGGCCATTAAAATAACAGACAGTTTGGGATTGCTGAAGGCACTATTCTGTTTCCCAAATGCTAATTTCTGAGCCCATTTCATTATGAATCTGCATTAGTTAGCCAAGATACATCTATTGATGGACTGATTCAATATACTACCCATGCAATTGCAGGTCATAATCTAAATAATGTGTACTTTCTTAATCTACTCCCCCCTCCCCCCCCAATCCCTCCCTGCCCCAGGACATATAATTAGGATGCTCTTTTTCATGTTACTGTGGATTTTCATGAAGAGGCACAGTGGTATTCCAGGCCTCAGTATAATTATTGAAATGTCAGCTTCAGGTAGGAGTATTTGAAGAATTTAATCATCAAGAAGGAATCTCTCTTTTGTCTGAATCTTAAAATATGACAGGATAAGAATAGGGAGAAGACAGGTAGGTAGTTCAGTGGACAGAGTACTAGGTCTGGTGTCAGGAAGATTCATCTTCTGAAATCAAATCCAGCCTTTAACACTTACTATGACCCTTGGTAAGTCATTTAACCCCGTTTGCCTCAGTTTCCTCATCTGTAAAATGAGCTGGAGAAGGAAACAGCAAAGCTCTCTAATATTTTTGCAAAAAAAAAAAAAAAACCCAAAGGTCATTTATACTAGAGATGACTAAAATGACTAAATAAGAAAAAACAGGAAAGGGACTAGGCTTGAGATTTCATAGCTATAGAAAATTCCCAGTTGATGAAACTTACTCCACCAGTGCAGATTGTGTAGCTTTTATGGTTGTTGAGAACACTAGGAGATTAATTGATTTTCCCAGGGTCACAGCTAGTATGGGTCAAGACACAGGACCTGATAACAATGGTGCAATTATTACTTATAAAGTTTAATCTCCTTTACCTTTGGCTCATATTCAAAGCCTTACACAGTTTAGTGTCCATCATTCTATATTTAGCATTATTTCACATTATTTTTTACTACTTCATTTCATTACTTTCATTACTTCACATTGCTTCCCTATGTCTGTATCTTTATATATGCATAGAATGGCCTCCTTTATTTTCTCACCTGATGATTCCAAGTAGTGCTTAAAATCCAATTTGAATGTGACTAAGGAATTTTTCCTCTTTGAATTTTATATGATGATAATTCTATATAGTATTTTTTGGCTATTTCTTGGCAAAGATACTGAATAGTTTACCTTTTTTTTTTTTCTCTAGCTCATCTCACAAATTTGCACAAATGTACAAATTGTACAAAAACTGAGACCAACAGAGTTAAGTGACAGAGTAACGCAGCTAATGTATGAAGTCAGATTTGAACTCATAAAGATGAGTCTTCCTGATTCCAGGCCAAGGACTCTATGCGTTATAGCACCTTCTTAGCTGCCCCACAACTAGTGTATATTACCATATCTCTCTATTAGACTATCAATCCGTTATACAAGTTGAAGGACTGTGTTAAAGTTCAATTCTGTCTCTCCCCAGTGTTTCATATACTGTAATGCTTAATAAGTATTTGTTGAAATTAATTTATTGAATTGAGTTGTTAAACCAATCTTTCAATTACTGTGAATTTTCCAAAGGAGACTTTGTACTGTTTGAGGTTCAATGAAATTAGTGCAATGTCAACTGAAAAAGGGAGTAATTTGGTGAGCCTTACCTTTGATAAAGAATCTCTTTTTGCTTTGAATTCTGCAAAGTTTCCGCTCCCTGATACTGATAAGTACCTTTATTAATTACATGCCTCCTTTTTGGAAAACATCTGAATACTGATTTCAGTCTTTGGTGGTTTACTGAACAAAATTATCTTCTGGGATTCTGTAATCTGCCTAATGGTTTCTATCATAAAATCACTACCTCTATCTGCCTTTGTCTTTGTATTTCTCCATTTCTATCTGTCTTCCTTTCCCTTTCTCTTTTTTTTTTCATGTCAGTTTCTTTCTCTCCATCTCTGCCTTAATCTCTCTTTACTCTTTTATCTCTTTGTCTTTCTGTGTCTCTCTCTCTGTTCTGTGTGTCTCTGACTCTGTCTCTCTCTCTGTGTCTCTGTTTCTCTCTCTTTCTTTCTCATCCTCTTCATCCTCCTTCTCTCTCTCCATCTCTCCCTTTGTCTTTCTTCCTTCCTTCTCTTTCTCTTTCTCTCTTTGTCTCTTTATCTCTCATCCAGATACATTATTTTATTAGTGTTAAGAATTCCTTGTGAGGAAACTCAACTAATTGAGATTACAAATTGCTTTGCTTGTCAGTATAATGTTAATGTATATTTGAGAGATGTGTTCTCTGAGTTATATTTTGTTTAGTTAAGTCAAATGCTTTTTAAAAAATCAGTATAGACCCAGTGAGACCTATATTCAAGACACCTTTCCTTCACTTGTGGTAGATCATAAAAAACACCTGCAGATGTCTATTTGTTCTTATGTCATGTTTTCATGAACTGTTTATCATCAATATATGCATTAATAAACATGTGGTGCTGTCTCAATTATTGTTGTCATTTGTTAAATCACCCATGATGTTGCTTTTATTCTTTTAGAATCTTTCCCATTTTATCTTGGAAAACCTTAAGATGGTATTATTTCTAATGAATTACTTTATTATGACAGGTCCAGTGTTCTTACTGACTTCATCTTAAGTATAATTTCTGCTTTCTCACAAAGTATATCAGGCTCAAAACTTAATAGACTCAACTATCATAGTTGTATTATTAAAAAATATGCTGGATCAGTCTGTCTCATTTCAAATCTATTTGTTATCCATTTTCCAGTTTCATCTACAAATATTTTTAGATAATCTGTCTAATTTATCTTCAATGTGTCAAGTTCTATTCAGGTTCACTTTCTCAATTGTTTTCTTTCTTTCTGTTTTGTGAAGTACTATTTCTTATGGTTTTCTATCATCTTCCTCTGTCATAGTTCTCAAATGAAATTTTATTCTAAACTGATGCTGATAATTTGTACTTAGTAAGGCTAACTGATATGTTCTGGATAAGGTAATTGCAATTGAATTCCTTTTCAAAAGTTTTTTATTAATGTTATGATAATTTCCCAAGTTATATCATACTTCACCACAATAGAACATTACTTTTTAAAATACTTTTTTTATTTTCAAAATATATGCAAAGATAGTTTTAAACATCAACCCTTGCAAAACTTTGTGTTCCAAATTTTTCACCCTATCTTTCTCATACTCCCTCCCCTACACAGCAAATAATCCAATATATGTTAAACATGTGCAATTCTTTTATACATATTTCCACATTTCTCATGCTGCACAAGAAAAATCAGATCAAAAAAAGCAAGAAAAAAACAACAATAAAGGTGAAAATACTATGTTGTAATCCACATTCAGTCCCCATAGTCCTGTTTCAGGATGCAGATGGCTCTCTCCATCACAAGTCTATTGGAATTGGCCTGAATCATCTCATTATTGAAAAGACCCACATCCATCAGAGTTGATCATCTTATAATCTTGTTGTTACTGTGTACAATGCAGATCATTACTTTGTAATTAAAAAAAATAAACCAAACTGATTGGATACATCTAAATGAATATGGAATACTTCATACTTACAGTTCCCTTCTTCTCTAACTGTAAGGTAAGCATTGTTCATCATAGGGACAATATTTCCTCACTGAATTTAATATTAATTCACCTTCCATTGCCTCTTCTATCTGTGACTTTCACATCAATTTAGCTTCTTTTGTAAATGCTGATAAAAGCAATGTCTAAAAAAAGATCCATTTTATGTTTTACCAACAGTAGCTTCTTTAAACCAGTTTAGAGGTGGGGTGCTTCTGTAATGAAAAGTAATACCCTCTTATCATTACATTTTCTTCTAAATTTGCATTTACTTTGATTTTGATTTTCCCCTGATCATACACAGACAATTAATTTTTAACTCACTGTTACACTGATAACTAGTTATTTTTGATCTGTTAAGATAAAGTTATATCTCTGCTTAGGTTTCAATGCTTTCTGACTCTCTTGAAGAAACTCCCCATCTGACCTCTCTCTTCTTTTCATTACTCTTTGCTTTTGAATCACAGAGCCTTGTCATCACCCAAATGTCTCTATATCCCTGGCAATCCTCTTTAGTACTAATACTTTCTCCCTTAATACAACTGCTCAAGCTTTTTATCCCTCTCCATTCTCTCACTGTCTCAGTTGAGGACTTTGACTTTTAATTTGCTAAGAAAATTAAAACAATTAGCACTGAGCTCTCTCTTCTCTTTCTTTGGTTCAGATTCTCTCTGTCTCTGTATCTATCTGTCCTTGTCTCTGTCTCTCTGTCTCTGTCTCTCTCTTTGTTTCTCACTCTGTCTCTTTCTCACATGTATACACACATACACATACATACACAGAAATACATACACATACAGACATACGCAGAGACACAATCTCTTCTCTACCCTTAGCTTTTGATAATGAGATCATCCTTCTCTTTGTCAAATCAATTTATATGTGTCTTCTTTTCAAGTAGATAAAACACTCAATAACCTTCTTTCCTAATCTTGGATTTCTCCATATCTTCTAATTTCTCCTGTTACTTACAAATAAACAAATAAACCCACCTCCTCCTCAAATAAAAAAAAAAAATCTTCTCTCAACTCTACTATCTCTACCTATTATCCTATATCTTTCCTTATTTTTTCAGTAAAACTCCTAGAAATAGCTATCTATTGCCATTATTTCCTATTCCTTTACTCATTCCTCAACTGTATGAGGTTGTAGCACCTAAATGTGGCTTCATCATTCAAGAAATTCATCTGAAACTACTCTCTTCAAATTTACTAGTGGATATACCAATTATATCTGATGCTCTCTTCTCAATCTTTCTTCTATCTTGATTGCTGTACTATATTTGATATTGCTGATATCCCTTCCTGGATATTCTTTCCTCTCTGATTTTTTATTGAACTATTCTCTCTTGACTCTCTTCTTACCTATTTGATTATTTTTTTCAGGCTCCACTGGAGGATCCTCATTCATATCACTCTATCTTACTATGGGTTTTCCACAAAGTTCTTCCCTGAGCCCTCCTTTATATTCTTTCATAATTCATTCACTTCATGATTTCATCAATTCCCATTAATTTAGTTATCTCTATGGAGATTAAACAAAAATACCATATAAATATATAAATATATACAAATGCACATACATATACATATAATATAATATATATTGTGTGTATATTATACATGTGTTATATGTATCTATGTATATATCTTGAATCTCTCTTCAACACTCCATTTCTATGTCACTGATTTCCTTGTAGATATATCAAACTGAATGTCCCAGATGTATCTGAAACTCATCAGGTCTAAGACAGAACTCAATATCATTTCTCTCCAAAACCATCACTCTACCCATGTCCATCAAAGACCAACACATTTCTGACTTCTTCAACGTTGCCAACATTAATGCTATCCTTGACTCATTACTTTCTCACATTCTGCATACCCACTCAGTTGCCAAATCTTGCTTAACTTCTACAACATCTCTCACCTCTGATCTTCTCTCTCTATCAATGCATCCACCACCTTAATTTAAGCTCTCATGACCTTTCACTTGAACATAGTTGTCAAAGTAATTTTCTTCTTACACAGATAATATGGTTCTCCTCTAAATTCCAAGCTACCTATTCTAGAACAAAATATAAATTATTTTTCCTCAATAGAAATATAATATAAGCTCCTTGAGAAGGATTGCTTCTTATCTTTTCATTTTTTTTTTTGCCTTGTTTTAAATATATGATGGAGCAACCTGACCTTATCCATGAGAACTAATAGTTAAAATTTCAGTATGATCATTATACCTGAGAAATCTGCAAATGCTACAAATCAGCCTTTGACTTATTATTTTGTTGATTTCTAGATTTAAGAAAGTATGTAGAAAATGTTAATAATGTCTATTAAACATAAAAGTGTGTCTTGCATATCTTTTCTCCCAAAAGAGCTAGTTGTTAAAGATTGTCAATATGCAGAATGATAGTTAGCCAGGCTGGTCAGACTATTAAGTATCTTTTAAAGAAGAAGAGATACATGACTATGTTGTAATTATCAAGGGAGCATCTAGAGATGAATTGCAGATTGAGTGGGGATTTTAGAGAGCATGTCTTTAGAAGACAGAATTAAATGAGATCTATTATGCATATAGAGTAATTTGCCTTGGCAGGAAAAGCTATTTCTTCAGGTGAGACTCGTGAACCTGGAAATAAAGGTAAAAGGCATATATGAGTGATGTAAAGAAGGGAGAAGAGAGAGCTCTCATCAAATACCTCCATTTTCCAGTCTAAATATGTTGTAAAGTTCTCAGATGTTATGGATAGGAAGCCATGAGAGCTTTCTGGAGAGATAAAAAGGTAGTGGGAGGATTTGTTGTAAGGAAATAATGAAGCAGGTGGCAGGACTAGAGAAGTCTAGGGGCCTCCCTGAAAAGCTGCTGGGGACAGGGCCAAGACCTCTGAAGACTTTCTTTATCTAGGATCTAATTGTCAAGGCATAAAAGTACTCTAATACAATATTCATCAAGGGGAAGAAATGCCCTGAATCTGTATAGATAGACAAGCAACACTGAGGCACTCCATGGACAAATTTCCTTTTTAATATGAGATCCCTGAACTTCTATGCTGACCACTGCCCCAATGTAAATGGCCACAGTCAGGAGTTCTTTCCAGATATCATCTCTCAAAGGAGGGGAAGATAGTACCTACCCATTCCTGAATATTTGATCAGAGTGGCCAAAGTCCACAGAGCCATAAAAATAATCATTGGGAGGTGGGAATCTAAACTCTCCAAGACCACCAGGATCACATTGAAATGAAGCTCTAAAAATCTGTTTTCTTTCCTACTTATGTGCAAAACACTTAGGATCTATGCTCTACTATTACACAGAGAGAGCTTCAGCATCACAAAAGCCCTGTTCCTGATGACAAAACCATGACCTAGTTTGCAACCCTGTGAGTATGGAATTACTTAGAAATGCATCCCCTACTGTCAATTTCTGTGGGACTGCATACTGCCCCATACTGTGCTATCCACCTCACTGACTGCTAGATGTGTAACATTTAAAGCTTTACAAGGAAGCTTTAGAAGGAACAGCTCATTACCCATCCCTGAAGATACCATCTCCCAGTGAGTTGATGTGCCATTCCTATCCCCAACTCTCACATAACAGTCTGTGGGCTTAACCCAAGAAGTGGTGGTGATTATATAGGAACAGGCATTTTTTACATGTTCCATATGGGACTAGATAATAACAATGATGAAGAATAACTTTATTATCTCCTATTGTCTATTCATCTTTCTAGAATTCCTATTTTCTAGGACTTCTCAAGACCTCCCCTCCTAACTGTCCATAGTCACCTAAAAGCTCTGTGAAGTAATGATTCACAGATGAGAGAATGGCTAGTATTAATAACCAAGCACCAGATTCATCCCCATTTGAAGTAACCTTTTTTTTTTCTAATACCCTATACCCCATATCTATTTGGAAACCCCTCTGTATGCATCTGCCAGTGTGACCTTTGAGGTATCAAGATAATTCAGAGCTTTTCTGACTTAGTCATAGTGAACATCTTTTACTCCCATTAAATAAAATGAAATATAATCAAGTTAATGAAAACTTTATTTGGAAATTTAGGAGCAATATTAATATCAAATAAGGTAAATTTTTAAGGATGCATAGGTAGATGTTCTTCCATTTAGCTCTTCTGAATGTCCCAGCACACTCCACTCCAATCACAGAGTAAATGGGGCAAGAGGAAGTCAATAGGACTTGAAACATTTAGGAAGGCACCGTGTTGGAGTGGTGAAGAGGATGAGAGGACAGATGGTGCAAAGCCACTAAACAATACTTGATGGTGTATAAGCCCAGTTACATTTGTCCTTATTATCACAGCAAAATGTGAAAGTTACCTTCATATTTGCTCTGTAGTAACTTCTTTTGCAGTCTTTAGCACAGTCCATTGAAGTATGGGAATAGAGCCATTCTGAGAAAGGAAAAAAGGTCAGCTTTGAAGAGGCTTCCTCAAAGTCATCCATAAATTGGAGAGAGGAATTCAAACCCAACCTTTACCCCTACTATTCGTAACTTGTAGATTACCCATCTGCTGAGCTGTTATCCTTTCTCCTGCTCCATTCTCCTTCTACTCCCACACCTTCTTACCCTAAATCAGCAATACTTAGAACAGAAAAAATATCTATGTTTCCTCTTAGTGTGATAGACTGGAAAGAATAGTGGAGTCAGAACAGCTGATTTTAAGTTCTTTTGCATACTAGCTATATGACTTCAGATAAATCATTTTAATCTATCTGAATATTCCTACACACTGGAATAGGAATATTATGAGGCAGAAATATTATTACTGTCCCATCCCCAAAGTAAAAAAAAAACAATTAGGTAATGCCTCAATCCCATGCCCACTCTATCCCTCAGTCCCCATACACAAATATACACATACATACATACACACACACACACACACACACACACACACACACATATCACACCCAGCCTGAGCAGGCCAAATCAGAGACAGCTCAAGCTGGTACTTAGTTTCCTTACTGTTTTTGTTGACTCGGTAGTGAATCTGGGTTCGGCATCCATTTTCTTCCCTTGTAGGACATGTACCATTATTCACCAAACAGGTTTCATATACATATTTTTGGCAGAGATTGCAAATGAGAGGTCTCTCCTCTTTTGAATTGAAACCTGCTTCCCCATCTTGGAGATAACAGAGATGATATTACATTAATTTTTAGTTGCCTAACTCCAGACATCTCTTTTTCCTCTCCATCCCTCTGCCCCCACTTGTTATTCTTGGATTCCCAGAAGGAGTTAGATATAGTGAAAGATGGGAGAAGAAAGTAGGAATTTCATGGAGAAGGGAAGGAAGCAGAAGCAAAAAGAAGAGGTGCTTATTTTTGTGTTATCTCTGCTCTGATATTTAGAATGAACTTTGGGGGAGAAATGGAAGAAAAAATTTTGCAAGATCCCCAGAACTCACCTCCCAAGAGGTAGAACAGAGAGAGGCCCAGCAGGAATGCTTTGACCATCTTAATCCTTAACTGATTCCTGGCTTTTGAACCTGGAAAAGAAGTCAAAGATAAAGTGGCAAGAGAAAGATTTTTGTATCTCCCAGAGCCTCGCCTCTTAATTTTATAGAAGCCTGAGTTGCAGGGAGTAACCAATTAGGACAAGGGAAGGGGGAGGGTGATCAGTGAGTCACTAAAAGTGCTCTCTGCGTATCTTCTATGTTCCCACTTCTTTCTTCTTCCCAAAGGTCCCTCACCAACAAAACCATTAGGTTTCCCAGATTCCTGTCTCCTTAAGCACCTAGTTCTGTTCTAGGCATGGAAGAAAACAAACCAACATTTAAAAGATCTATCAATAAGTATTTAGTGAGAATTTTCTTTATGCCTCATATTGTAATAAATTCTATGAGAGATATAGAAACCTGAAATCAGTTGCTACTTTCAGGAAATCTTGAATTAAATTAGTCTCTCTATGGAAAACTGGAAAGGACTGGGGAAATCATGAAATCTGGCTGAGAGATATTAAATGAGTTTCCCCAAGATTGTAAGTCACATAATAACTAAAATACCCCTTAAGGTAAGAACACAATGGTGATAAATTCACATTGGATCCAGGATGGTTCTTTGTGGCAAGAATAAAAGTAGGAAATAAGCATTTATGAAGCTTCTATTATGTGCTAAATACTTTACTAATACCTCATTTGATCTTCACAATCTAGAAGGTAGATGCTATCATTTCCCAACTCCCCATTTTAAGTTTGAGGAAATTGAAATAAACAGAAATAAGTGATTTGCCCAAGATGGCACTACTAGTATCTGAGGTCAGAATTTGATCTTGGGTCTTTTCGATTACAGACCTAGCATTCTACCTACTGTACCACCTACCTAGCTAGTGTTAGAAGAATTTGAATTAGAACTTGAAACTTTGTGAGAAGATGCATGAGATAGAGTGGAAGGTCGTGACACTCTAGACCTTTATCCTCAGTGCTTAGCACAGTGCGTGCTAGTAAGTGCCTTAATAAATATTTATTGTCCGACAGGTAACTAGCAAGAAGCTTTATAGAGTCAGGCATCCTTAGTAGTTGAATCACAGAGGAATCTTCACACCATACTCCCCACTTCCTAGGGGGATAGACTCACAAGGAGAAAGAATGTGATCTGATGTTATCAGAACTGGGAGCCAGTTCTCCAGGCATCCATTCTTGGTTCCATACAGATTTACAGAGACCAAGATAGGGAAATCCCTACATTTCACATGACACAGCATCTTCACAAAGAAAAGGGATTCTTAGGACTACATGGGAAGATTTGGGAAAAAAGAGATGAGATGACACATAAGGGTTTTTTTCCAGAGACAATGTTTATGCTTTTTGTGACCTTTCCTCACTCTCCAGATGATTTCTTTGTCCTTTCTGGAGTGGATGTATGGATGGGCCTATTTCAACTGTTCCTTCTAGTAGAAGTCATTTATATCCTTTTTGCTTAAATTTTCCCAGCTGTGAAATGAACTGAAAAGAAAATGTCAAACCGCTTCAGTATCTTTACTAATAAAACCCCAAATTTGGTCCTAAAGAGTCATATATAACTGAAATGACTGAACAATAACAAGTTGCTGAGGATGAGATGGCAGAGGAATTCTATGAAGAACTTTATGAGGCTCTCCATATTAAACTTCAGTAAATAATAAGTGGCAAATATTTTCATGAGGGTCTTTTAGCACATACTTAATGAATTGATAACTAATTAATGAAATTATGACATAGGGGTAGGTTCTTTTGGTGCCTTCCAGGATAAATCAGAATCACATTTTAATTAACATAGTTGGTATGGGAACAAAAATCCATAAAGGCAGAGACAAATAGTGAAAATTAGTAAAAGGGAGATGAGAGCATGGGAATAAAGGATGGAATGGTGAAAGAAGACAGTATGGAGAAGGGGATAAGGAGGAAAAGTGTTGTGTCTGGTTTCTTTTATTGTCCTGCCTCAGTTTCCCTAAATTGTCCTGCCTCAGTTTCCCTAAATTGCCCTGCCTCGGTTTCCCTAAATTGTTCTGCCTCAGTTCCTCGAATTGTTCTGCCTCAATCCATCTGGTTGCAACCCTCCTTCCTAACCATGAGATAATTAGGGTTGTGAAGATCTGGCCACTCTGACATTTCATAAGAATCATAAACCTGATAAGGGGGAGTTCAGACTTACTGGCTCCTAAGTCCTCCTAAGTTATCAGAATTTATGATCCTCATCCCTCACCCTATCAAAACCAGATTGATGGTCCATTTCTGGACATTTCTGCATTTATCAGTGTTTGGACTCCACGCCTTTCTCTCCTTGATCTTGGATCTTGTAGCCACATATATAAAATCATTGGAATCTCACATTCACTGCTAGATTCTTTGAGAGGAAAGTCTAATTCAGCCCTGGAGGCAGAATGGATTCTTCTCTGCCTCCAGACTCTCTCTCCCTCTCAGAAATCCAAATAAAATATCAAAAACTCTCTAATATCTATCTTGCCTCAGTTTCTCTGGCTTTATAGAAGTAGCAGAGATTATCACTCATTTAATCATAAATTAGAGTTGGGACCATTCAGCAGCATGGGCCTGATAGAAAGATTAGGGAGAAGGGGGAAAGGAAGAGACAGACTTTCAGGGAGTCTTTTGGAGAGAGAAACAGATCAACTCTTATGTATGTCACCTGGAGTTAATTCATTAACATTTCCAAATCATCTCAAAATTATTATTAAAACTTCATTCATCTTCTTAAAGTTGTCAATACCTTTTGATATTCTGCTGCTCTGGAATTGTGAAGACTAGATTTTATCTTGAATTTGCATATCACAGGACCAGAAACCCTGACCAGCAGCACCCAAATGGTTCCCCGATTTAGCTCATAGTGCCAAAATGTGAATTTCAGGTAATACATGATATGATATTTAAATTATGCTCCTTTGATCTTTGGGACAATTTGTAAGTGACTTTCAAATTTGTCTTTAAAGTCTTATTTCCTGCTATTGGTCATTTTTTACTGGGTACTTATAAATTTACTATACTGACTAGAAGGAAGGGGGGTAGTCAGGAGAACCAGAACAAGATATAGTTTTAACACTCTTCTCATAAATCATACCTAAGTTTTATCTTGTAAACATTTGGTAAATTAATCCAATTCGGGGCAATTGAGTGAAGGATGAGAAATTGACCTTTTGTTCAAACTGTTAATCCTGAGAGTTTTTGAGGACCTGGGGAATTGGTTATGTATATTAATGTTACAAATACTTATATGACATTTCTCGGGCCTGTAGTAGGTTGCTTGCATTTTAGTGGATGGAAGGGGAAAGAAAGGGAGAAAAATTTGGAACACAAGATTTTTCAAAGGTGAATGTTAAAAACTAACTTTGCATGTATTTGGAAAAATAAAAAGTTATTATTTAAAAAAAAAAAAAAGATACCCAGAGTTTGGGGGCTAGACAATGGAGGTTGATCATGAGTTCCTCACAATTACTTTATACAAACAGGATAGTATAGTAATAGCTGGTTGGGCTTCTTTGTGATAGGGGAAGATTGATCCATATCAGGGTTTAGGTGACTAAAAACTTGGTGATACATGTTTTTTATTCACCATGGTAAACAGGTGATGAAGGTGATTCTTCCAAGTCAATATGAATAATAAAATATTTAGAATGTGTTCAAATAAAATTAAATATATATATTTTAAAAGAATCACATCTTCATGCTTTGAAAAGAATATTGGATTTTGATTCAGTAGATTTAAGTTCAAGTATTAGGTATGCCAAAGATATATTAATTTGGGGAACTTGGGAATCCCTGAGCCTCAGTTTCTCCATTTGTAAAATAAAAGAGTTGATTTATATGACTTCTGAGGTACCTTTTAGCTTAGCTCTATGATTCTATCATCAGGAATAGTGGTTCTGCTATTGCCTACATATATGACCTGGGCAAGTTATTTAACCTTTTTAGCCTGTTTCCCTAATTATTAAAGAATTAGTTTCCCCCTCAGTCACTAAATCTGTGAATCTTATTAAGGATCGGATAATAGTATAATGCCTCGGTTTCCCTGAATTATAATAACAATTTCTCAGCCTCAGTTTCTCTGAATTGTAATACCTCAGTTTCCCTGAATTATTATGCTATCCCCTGAATAAAATATTATGGCCACCCCTTCCTTTTCCTTACCTATTAAGTTCTGGCCACTCTCACATTCCAGTGAGTCATAAAATTCCAGATGGCTTATCTCAAATACCTGGGTAGTGCTCACCATCTCTTGCCCCAGACACTCCCTCTCTTACTCTCAGGATTAAGTTATGATCCTTTCCTGGAATTTCCACTCACCCAGTGTTCTGATCCCTCTTGCTTATGTTTCCCTGATAGCTGGAGCCCTATAAATATCTATGGAATTAATTGCTCGTTGCTGAATGCTTTGAGACAAGAGTCCAATTCAGCCAGCTGGTTTCACCTAGTCTAAATTCTCCACTATTAAAATGATTAAAAACCTAATCTCTGTCTTGCCTCAGTTTCTCCAACATTATGATAATATTATCAAGCTCTTTCAATCAAGAAACCTATGAGTTACAGTTAAGATTTGGGGGTGGAGGGAGGAAGTAGAAAAAGTCAGATTTACACCTGGATACTGAAAAAAAAATCTGTTTTTTCGTGTTATTTAACCTAGTTTTAAAATGTGGTAAAAGCAAATGTGCTGTTTTAAACTCACAAACTACAATTGTCGACTCCAGTTGTCATGCTATTAGGCTTGCTACAGGAACTTTCAGGCCACTGGACCTTCACAGACCATGCCCTGAGGGAATTAATCAACTTTGATTTGGAACTCTTGGCCTGCAGCCTGAGTAACCCTGACTGGTGATCAAGACAATGCAAACTGACATAGCCCTCTATTTTTAGCCAGCCCCAACTAAACCATGCTTCACTTCCCATCTAACCATCTAGTTGAGTCATCTTCCAGTCATTCTCCTATCCCTTCCACATCACCAGACCTCCAGGGACTATGCCCTGGGAAGTTAATCTACTTAAATTTAGAACTCCTACCCTAAGACACAAATTGTCCCAACTGATGAGGACAGAATCACAAAGCCTACTAATATCTACCCCATCCCAGTCTAGAGTTCACTTCACATCCTTTTCTGTCATCCACCTGAATTATTGTCTTTCCATCTACCCTGCCACCACTCCACACTTTCAATCATTTGCCCTGGGAACTATAATAAAATCAATACTATAATTACTTCTGGAATCATTCAATTCCATTATAGCTTCACTCACCAGATGTGTGACAAATAACAAATATTTAATCTTTATAACTAACTAATGGATGAGTTCAGATTTGATTTTTTTAAAATAGATTTTGAATATAAGGATTATAGGTTGTAATTAATACGCATGATTTTATTGGTGCTTTACGAATCTAATACAAGTTCTGGTATCTTTGGAGAAAGACAAATCCTATAGTAAATATTTAATTAGCATTTACCTCAGGCTATAATTTTATTGCAAGTTGTCAAGGAGGAGGGGAAGGAATAAGCATGTATATAGTACCTACTATGCAACAAACATTTTGCAGTTGTCTATAATGTCAGTCCTCATGACAATCCTGTGAGGTAATTTATAGTGGCCAGAAACTGGAAACTGAGGGGATGCCCATCAATTGGAGAATGGCTGAATAAAATGTGGTATATGAATATTATGGAACAGGATGATTTCAGAAAGGCCTGGAGAGACTTACATGAACTGATGCTGAGTGAAATGAGCAGGACCAAGAAATCATTATATACTTCAACAACAATACTATATGATGACCAATTCTGATGGACCGGGCCATTCTCAGCAATGAGATGAACCAAATCAGTTCCAATGGAGCAGTAATGAACTGAACCAGCTATGCCCAGCGAAAGAACTCTGGGAGATGACTAAAAACCATTACATTGAATTCCCAATCCCTATATTTTTGCCCACCTGCATTTTTTATTTCCTTCACAAGATAATTGTACAATATTTCAGAGTCCGATTCTTTTTGTACAGCAAAATAACGGTTTAGTCATGTATACTTATTGTGTATCTAATTTATATTTTAATATATTTAACATCTATTGGTCATCCTGCCATCTGGGGGAGGGGATGGGGGGAAGGAGGGGAAAAATTGGAACAAGAGGTTTGGCAATTGTCAATGCTGTAAAGTTACCCATACATATAACCTATAAATAAAAGGCTATTAAAATTAAAAGCAAACAAACAAAAAAACAATACTGTGAGGTATATGTTGTTATTTTCCCCATTTTTACAGTTGAGGAAACTAAGGCAAACACAGATTAAGTGCTTTCCTCAAAATCACATGATGAGGAAGTGTCTAAGGTTAGTTTTGAACTAGGTATATTACATGACTTTGCACCCAACATCCTATTTACTGTGCCACCTAGGATATGAATTAGAACTTGAAAAATTGTGAGAACATTCGTAATGGAAAGCAGAGGGAAAGGGCATGTCAGACCTTTATTTTTATCCCCAATATTTTTAACACAATATCTAGGACATTTGTTGTTGTTCAATCATATTTGATTCTTCATGATCCTATTATGGGGTTTTCTTGGCAAAGATACTATAATGATTTGCTAGTTCGTTCTCCAGAAAAATAAGACAAATAGGATTAAGTGACTTGCCCAGAGTCATACAGCAAGTGTCTAAAGCCAGATTTGAATTTAGGGTCTCTCTGACTCCAGGCCTAGCCTGTGCTTTTATCCACTGTGCCACCTAACCACAGTAAGAGCTCAATAAGTATGTTCTGCTTATCACTTAAACACAGAGAAAAATGGAAAGAAATAAGCATGTATATAGCACTTACTATGTGCTAGACACTACGCTAACGCACCTTACAATTATTATCTCATTTGATCCTCATAACAACCCTGTAAACTATTATCATACCTCTTTTACAGATGAAAAAAAAAAAACTGAGATAAACAGGGGTCACAATCTAATAATTATCTGAGGTCATATTTAAACTGAACTTTCAGAATCTAGGCTCTATACTATATCACTATATCGCCTAGCTGCCATTTTAGACAGTGTATTCATTGGGGAAGGCTCAGAGAGAGTCTGTTTCATTTTTTTGTTTATAATTCCAAGATCTAACACATTGTAAGTATTTAATAAATGCTTATTGATTGATGAAAACAATATCCCCACATGATAGTATGACTAGGCAGTTCATGAGTAGAAATGATAGTAGTTGTACTATGGTTGTAAAGATACAGAGGGACAAAAATTTTACCAATTTGGTATCGTTTT
This sequence comes from Sarcophilus harrisii, assembly GCF_902635505.1. Lineage (NCBI taxonomy): Eukaryota > Metazoa > Chordata > Mammalia > Dasyuromorphia > Dasyuridae > Sarcophilus > Sarcophilus harrisii. The sequence continues at coordinate 146,309,989 of NC_045429.1, forward strand.
TGTTTTTGTTTTTTTGTTGTCTTGTTTTGATTTTGCTGAGGCAATTGGGGTTAAGTGACTTGCCCAGGGTCATACAGCTGGGACATGTTAAGTGTCTGAGGTCACATTTGAACTCGGGTCCTCCTGACTTCAGGGCTGATGCTCTCTCCACTGCGCCATCTAGCTGCCCCTTTGGTATCATTTTTAATGATTTAAATCTGCATTTTATTAATTATAACAGTAGCTACATCATTTGCAAATTAGTAATATATAATATTTATTTAGCCTTTAGAAAGCCATTTTGCTTATTTATGGATTTGCAGACCTTCTGCAATAACTTTGGGATACTCCCCATCACAGTTCATGAGTCGGAATTTAAACTTTATGCTCTACTTAAAGTGATTATTCTGATAGTTCCAGGGACTGGGCTTGGCAGAGGAACAGAACAGCCTACTGATGAGTTCCTAGAAAACTTTTCCCCAGGCCAACCACTCCAACCTTACTGCTATTACAACAAGAACACAAAGATTTTCCTCAAGGTTGAAATGGGGTCAAGGTAAGAAAATAATAAATCTATAAAGAAGAGAGAGACTCTACTACAAACCCAGTGATGCAAATAAATCCATGAATTTAGATCTATTTTATATTATTTACTTAAAATTGTCTATTATAGATCTCTATCTACTGTGGCTAGGTCACACAGGAGACAGTCCACTGCTGGGCCTAGAGTAAGAATAATCTCAGTTCAAATTTGGCCTCAGATACTTACTGGTTGTGTGTACTGGAGGAACTACTTAACCTTAGACTCCCTCAATTTTCTCAGCTATAAAATGGGGATAATAATAGCACCTCCTCCTCAGGGTGTTTTTGAAGATCAAATGAAGTAATCCTTGGAAAGAAAGCTTGTTTAGCAATGCCTGACACATAATGAGTACTATAGAAATGTTTATTTTCTTCCTTTCTTCCAAATGCTAAAAATAGAAGTGGGTAACCCAACTACAAAATGTTTTGGGTTTTTTTGTTGTTAAATTGTTTCCTTAAAACCATTTGTAGAATTTAAGGGATATAATAATTGAATATTTTATGAGCCCACTAGAAACTATTTTTAAGCTAAAACTATTTGTAAAATTAGTTTAGAATTTCTTACTTTTTCCTGTTTATTTTAATATTTCCAGATCAGTTCTGAAGTTTAATCATTGGATACAGAATGAGATTAACAACAGTAAGGCACAGGACCTTGACTAAGCAGATATAAAAGAAGCTGTTTGCTTTGCATCTAGGGAGATCCAACATTTCTTCTTCTGTTAATTAGGGTACAAGAGCTATAGAACAAAGGATGTAGTATTTGTTTACATATTTACTCCCTGGTTAGATTGTGAATACCTCAATGGCAGGAATTGTCTTTTACCTTTTTCTGTATCCTTAGGACTTAGCATAATGCCTGCCATGTTGTAAGTTCTTATATATGTCTACTGAATGAACAAATATCAAATCATAGCAAATAACAAATTGGAAGCTATTTACTTAAATTACAATATATAGGAGTATCAAAATTATAATTTTTAGAAACAGAGCTGCTCTTGTCATACTATTTATTCAGAATTCTGATGTATTCCCTTAAAATTTCTTGACTATCTCCCAAAGGAGATACTCCCAAAGTCATACTCTCCTAGATCAAGGACTATGTATTTCTTTGTAGAAGTCAATATTTCTCTATATCAACCCTCCTTCTACTAAAAACATGTTCTTTGCAAGGACACATTTTAGCCCCCTTTAACCCTACTGAATGGATTGTAAGAGCATTCCGTAAATCCACAGTAACTCATTTATTCTTGCAAGCTGATAATTTTCTCTATTCTTCTAAAATCTACTCCCACTATAACCATAAGTGTACTTAGCACCAGTACCATCCCAGAATATCAAATTTCTTGGAGAGAGTTAAAAACAATGAAAAATAAAGCCAAGAACTCCAGACTACATCACAGATACCACCATTCCCACCAAACCCAAATAGAATATGAGCCCAGCACATTCTTGCTATAGAGACTGAAGATTAAACAGAGAAAATTCAAAGAAACAAGTCTGAAAGCAACTTAAGAATAAAATGTGGGTACCAAACTCTCTACTCTTGCATTTTATATGGAAAACTATCTAAGGAGGAAAAAATCCCCAAAAAGTAATTAAGCTGGACTTGAAGAATGAAGAATGGAAACTTAGATAAGATCATATGAGATAAAAGATTTCTAGGGCTCTAGTTGACTTACTAATCAGAATGAGGCAATGAAGTATTTCACCAAGAAAGTTGAGTAGAAGTTTGGGGCTTACATTGGTGATATAGGAAAATGAGGATGGTAACAAACATTTTGTTTTGGTCTTTTTGTGCCAAGTGCCTATCATAGTACCCTGTGCATAGTTGGCAGCTTATGAAATGTTTATAAGAATTAAATGGAATGACTCATTACGTGTGTTTATACACATTTGTAATCCCTGCTGCTGGGGAGGCTGAGACTGATGGATCACTGGAGCTCAGTGGTTCTCAGTTGATGTGGACTGAAGTCAGTTAGATAGCCACACTGGAGTAGTTTAATTTCCCAATATGGATTGGGCCACAAGTGGTCACTGCACTTTAATGCTAGACAACCCAATCCTCCTCTCCTTCCTTCTAACCACAAAAATTACTTAATATTTGCATTTCAAGTTTTTCCAGCACCAAAGATTTTGCCATAGATGCTACTACCAAATCAGTAAAAAACCTAGTTCTCAAAATTTCCCTTTTTATCTGGACTTCCATTTTTCCATGTAGGAAAATTAAAAATTAAAAAGTCTACATCAGTTCAGAAAGACTTAGAAAGATTTATATGAACTGATGCTTTTCAACAATGAGGTGATTCAGGCCAATTCCAACAGACTTGTGATGAAGTGAGATCCATCTGCATCCAGAATGAGGACCATGGGGACTGAATGTAGATCACAACATAGTTTTTTCACCTTTTTTGTTGCTGTTTGCTTGCTTTTTTTTTCTCATTTTTCCTTTTTTGATCTGATTTTTCTTGTGCAGAAGAATTGCATATATTTCACCTAAATTGGATTACTTGGTCTCTAGGGAAGGCGGATGGGGGAAAGGACGGGAGAAAAAATTGAAACACAAGATTTGGCAAAGGTCAATGTTGAAAACTATCCTTACATATATTTTGGAAATAAAAAGCAATTATTTAAAAAATTCTACATTGTCAATGCATTATTTGTTCTTTCCTGAAACAATTAATTAGCTCCCAAAGGAACATCTATAATGTGTGTTACAATGTTCAAAGAGCCAATTGTAGAATTTACATGGTTTGAAAATTATAGTAATTGAAAGAAATCTTGACCCTTATCTTTTAAGAAAAAGTCAGAAATAATAATCCCAAGTAATGTTTTCATCTATTACAGTCTAGAATATGTTCCTTTAGTTAACTTGGGATATATCACATTTAGAAAGAGTGAATAAGGAGGAGTGATTATCGTTCATAGTTGACAGAATATCAGAATTCTATCCGAAATAGTGGTGGGCAATTATTTCCCAAGAGTTATAAGTCAATGTCATCAAATTGTGAAACCAAATTTAATATCAAAGTCTTCTTATATTTTGTCACAGTATGGAAGTGACACTGAATTTGCAAAGACCCTATATGTATAATATGAGTTCCAATGCTCTCTGTCAAGCTGGAAAGTCTTCTAATGGCATTTTACTAACATATGATATATCTATCAGCTAAGTGTGTAGAGACTTCTCATCAAATGTTGACCACCAAATGATGAATTATTATTTTTTTTCCCTGAGGCAATTGGGGTTAAGTGACTTGCCCAGGGTCACACAGCTAGGAAGTGGTAAGTTTTTAAAGTGAGATTTGAATTCAGGTTCTCCTGACTTCAGGGCTGGTGCTCTATCCACTGCCCCACTTACCTGCCCCTATGATGAATTATTTTAATCACAATGATCAATGAAGTAAGTAAAAACAGAGAATGACCCTGGCATCAAGGTATAGGTGAAAGGATTACAAGATGAATTTGGAGACAGAGGACCTGGGCTTTGGTACTTAGTGACTGTGTAAAGATATTGAAGTATGTGGTCTTTGACTCTGAACCTGGGTTTTGCTATTTAATAACTATATAAAGATATTGAAATATTTGATCTCTGACCCAACTCCATATCAGTAACAGTCCTATGTACTTCCTTCCTCTTCACAAAGTTGCTAATGTAGCAGTAGAAAAGCAGATCAACTGTATTAAGAATGATAGTTCTTCAGCTGTCTAAAAACATTAAATTAACGATTAAAGCTGATAATTTAGAAATAGAGTGTCTTATCCAAGGAACAACAAATAGACCACTGTAACTATATCATACATTATATGGAGATTAGGATAGGAAAGAGTGGTAAATTGGAGCACAGTATTATGAGGGAAAGATTATGAAGGGCTTTGGATTTCATATAGAGGACTTTATATTTGATCCTGAGCTTGATAGAAAGGGAAAGAAAAGGGGAAGAGATTGAAAGAGGAAGAAAAGGGAAAAATATTGAAAGGGGAAGAAAAGGAGAAGAAGGTGACATGGATAGATCTGTGCTAATTTAGAAAAATCACTTTCACAGCTGAGTAGCAGATGGACTAAAATAAGACCCTTATGAAAGAGAGACCAATTAACATGATAATGAAATAGTCCAGGTGATAGATAATAAGGTCCTGAACCAAGATGGAGGCAGTGTCAAAAAAAAGAGATATTACTAAGGTAAAATCAGCAGGCCTTGGCAAAAGATTGTTATGTGGAGGGTGAGAGAAAATGAAAAGACTAGGATGACAGCTAATGGAAGTCAGGAAGAACGGGAGGATGGCGGTACCCTTAATGATAGCAGTAAATTATTGAGATGAAAAGCTATGGAAATCTCATTGACTTTATTTGTGCAATTCCAAATTCCTTTCAGAATGGTTATACCAATTCCACCTCCAACAACAATGCATTGGTATGCCTTTCATTTTAAAGCTTTCCCAACATTGATTCCCTTCATTTTTTAAAGCCTCGGCCAATTTACTGGGTATAAGGTGAAACTTCAGGATTCACTTGAATTGCATTTCTCTTATATTAGTAATTTGGAGCATTCTTTTGCATGATTATTTGTTCATATCCTTTGACCAATTGCTAACTAATGAATGGTTTTTGGTCTTGTGTATTTACGAGTTGTCTACATCTCTTAGATTCCAAACTCTCATCAAAGATATTTGATAGTTTTTCCAATTGACTGATTTCTTTATGCTTGTGCAATAATTTTGTAGGTATAAAACCTTTCAATTTCATGCAAACAGAATTATCTTTTATCTTCTGTGACCATCTCTTGTTTCTTTAAGAATTCATCTTCTATTCATAGCTGCTTCTCTCCTGATGTTTTTATGGTATGATCTTTAATATTCGAGTCATAAATCCATCCTGAATTTATTTTAGCATGTGCTATAAGATAATGGTTTGAAATAATTTCTGCTAGACTGTTTCCAGTTTTCTCAGAAATTCTTATCAAATAGAGAATTTATTCTAAAATATTATATTTTTCTAATTTGTTAAACATTGGATTATTGTTTCATTATTTCTGATTTTCTCTCTTATATGGTTGGTTTCATTGATTGATTTTTCTATTTCTTTTAACCAGTACCAAATAGTTTTGATGACTGGTGCTTTATAATAGAACTTCTTAATTAAAATGCTATTGTCACTTCATTTCTAACTTTTCTCATTATTTTCCTTGATATTCTAAATCTTCGTACTTCACCTGAAGGATAATAGATTCTGCTCCAGCTCTTTATTTTAACTCTCTGTATGACTTTCTGTTTCGTGTGTGTCTTATAAACAACATATTATTGGATTTTGTTTTTTAATCTATTCTGCTTTCCATATCCATTTTATGAGTGAATTCATCCTATTTGTACATTTATGATTACTAATTGCATATTTCTTTCATCACATTTTCTTCTATTTATTCTTCTCCCTTTCTTTTTTGTCCTGTCCCTATTCAAAAGTCTACTTTGTTTCTGATTCCCTCAATCTACCCTCCTTTTTTATTCATCCCTCCATATTTCTTATCCCCTTTCCTTCCTACATTTCTCTAAGGGATAAGAAAGGTTTCTAAATCCAACTGAGTGTGTACATATATTCTTCCTTCTTTATGCCAATTCTGATTTGAGTGAGGTTCAAGCATGGCCTGCCATTCCTTTCTCATTTTCCTCTCTATTATAAAAACTCTTCTTTGCAAAATTCCTTAATATGAAAATAAATCTGTCCCATTCTATCTCTCCTATCTCTCCTTCTCCCCCTTTCCAGTGCATAACTCTCGTGCTTCATTTTTTTCAAATCACTCCATATAATCATTTCATCATTTCATAATCATATAATCAATTCATATCTGTGTGTTTTACATATAGACTCTTTCTAGCTGCCCTAATAATTATAGAGTTTTAGGAGTTAGATGAATCATTTCATAAAAATGTAAAAAGTTTGATTTTGTTGAGTCCCCTTTAATTTTTTATTTTTTTTAAAGCTCTGGTCTTTTCATCAGGATAGCTTAAAAGTCTTCTATTTCATTAAATATCCTTTTTTTTTTTCTTCCTGAATGTTTATACTCAATTCTGCTGGGTATATAAGTTTTCATTATAATCCCAGTTCCTTTGCCTTCCAGAAAACTATATTCCAAGTTTTCTGCTCCTTTAAAGTGGAAGCTGCTAAATATTGTATGACCCTGCCTATGACTCTACTTGTTTTCAATATTTTCTACTTACTCTGAAAACTATACTATTCCTAGAAGTTTTCATTTTGGGATATCTTTCAGGAAGTGATCAGTGGATTGTTTCAATTTCTATTGTATTGTCTTGTCCTAGAACATTAGGGCAGTATTCCATAATAACTTCTTAAAATATGATTTTTTGTATCTTTTTAAATAGTGGCTTAAATGTAATCCAGTAATTCTTAAACTATCTCTCCTGAATGTGTTTTCCAAGCCAGTTGCTTTTCCAATGAGCTATTTTCTTCTTTTATTTTTTCATTCTTTTGATTTTGTTTCATTGCTTCTTGATGTCTCATGGAGTCCTTAGTTTCCACTTGTACAATTCTAATTTTTAAGATGTTATTTTCTTTTTTTTTGTACCACCTTTTCCATTTGACCAATTTTACTTTTTAAGGAGATTTTTTTCTTCAGTGAATTTATGCACACCCCTCCCCCCATTTTTGTGTTTTGTTTACCAAAGTGTGTTGACTCTTTTTTCATGATTCTCTTGCATCATTCTCCTTTATTTCCCCCTTTTTTTCCTGCCTTTCTTATTTGTGTTTTAAAATCTTTTTTGAGTTTTTTCCCAGGAGTTCTTCTTGGGCCTGAAACCAATTCACATTTTTCTTTGTTGTTATGCATATGGACTTTTTGATGTTGTGGTCCCCTTCAGAATTTGTGTTTTGATCTTTTCTGCCCTCATAGTAACAGATCTATAGTTAGATTCTTTTTTTGTTTGTTTGTTTGTAGGAAGGTTTTTTGCATATTTTTCCTATTTCATGACGTTTAAAATTAGGTTCTGCTCCTAGAACATAGGGAAACTGTCCTAAATTTCTTGAATCAGGGACCTGGAACATGGTTGCTGGCCTACTATTTCAGGGGGTCAAGGCCTTGCCGTTGCCCTGCTGTACAATTGACCTGCTGTGCCAGGATTATGGGGCCATGATACTGAACTGTCTGGGAGTTTGGGGCTTCCAGTGGCTAGATGGGGTATAGCTTGCTGCTGGCTTGCATGGATGCCACCTAAACTTGACTGCATTTCCTTTTCACCTAAATGAGATATTTTCTGCCAATCTAAGTGGTCTTGTGCTGGAAAATTATTTCACCCCATCATTTTATTGGTTCTGCTGCAATAGAATTCATTTTGATGCATTATTTTATAGTTGCTTGGCGGTGAATTCAAGAGAGTTCAGGTGAATTTCTACCTTATTCAACCATCTTGCCTCTGCCCCTCTTCACTGAGGAACTCAAAATTAAAAAAAGAAAACAAAACAAAAACAAATTTAATGTTTAAAAAATTATATTTACTTGTAATTCAATAATTGTAATTGAAGAAAAATAAAATATTTTTAAAGAATTATTTTCTCCAGTGAGCTGTTATGCCTCTTTTTCTACTTGGCCAATCCTGCTTTTAAAAGAATTTTTTTCTTCAGTGAATTTTTGTGACTGTTTTTACAATTTGCTACTTATTTTTAAGATGTAATTTTCTTTAGTATTTGTGTCTCTCTTTACCAAACTATTAATCCTCTTTTCATATTTTTAAAAAATATCACTCATTTCTTTACCCAATTTTCTTCTCTTACCCTTATCTCTTTCTTTAATACTCCAGAACTTCTTTTTATTTATTTATTTTATTATAATAACTTTTTATTGACAGAACCCATGCCAGGGTAATTTTTCTTACAACATTATCCCTTGCACTCACTTCTGTTCCGATTTTTCCCTCCCACCCTCCACTTCCTCCCCTAGATGGCAAGCAGTCCTATATATGTTGAATATGTTGTAGTAAATCCTAGATACAATATATATGTGCAGAACCAAATAGTTTTCTTGTTGCACAGGGAGAATTGGATTCAGAAGGTAAAGATAACCTGGGAAGAAAAACAAAAATGCAAACAGTTTACATTCATTTCCCAGTGTATTTTCTTTGGGTGCTGTTTCTGTCCATCATTGATCACTTGAAACTGAATTAGGTCTCTTTGTCAAAGAAATCCACTTCCATCAAAGTACATCTTCCTACAGTATCGCTGTTGACGTATATAATGATCTCTTGGTTCTGCTCATTTCACTTAGCATCAGTTCATGTAATTCTCTCCAAGCCTCTCTGTATTCATCCTGCTGGTCATTTCTTACAGAACAATAATATTCCATAACATTCATATGCCACAATTTACCCAACCATTCTCCAATTGATGGGCATCCATTCATTTTCCAATTTCTGGCCACTACAAACAGGACTGCCACAAACATTTTGGCACATACAGGTCCCTTTCCCTTCTTTTGTATCTCCTTGGGGTATAAGCCCAGTAGTAGCACTGCTGGATCAAAGGGTATGCACCGTTTGATAACTTTTTGGGTATAATTCCAGATTGCTCTCCAGAATGGTTGGATTCGTTCACAGCTCCACCAACAATGTATCAGTGTCCCAGTTTTCCTGCATCCTCTCCAACAATCATCATTATTTTTTCCTGTCATCTTAGCCAATCTGACAGGTGTGTAGTGGTATCTCAGAGTTGTCTTAATTTGCATTTCTCTGATTAATAGTGATTTGGAACACTCTTTCATATGAGTGGTAATAGTTTCAATTTCATCATCTGAAAATTGTCTGTTCATATCCTTTGACCATTTGTCAATTTACTTCAGAAATTCTTGTTGGAACTGAGTACAATAAGAATTTTTCAGACTTTCTTGTAGCTGTTTTTGTATTGATTTCAAGCTATATGACAATTGTATCATTTTTAAGATCAAGTTCTTTTTTGTTGTTATTTGCTCATTTTCTAAATCTATTTCTTTATATTAAAGTTAGACTTTTCTAACCATGAAGGATGAGGGAAGGAACTGGGTCAGGCTTCAGGCTTTTTTCTGTTGTATTTTTAGAGTGAGTTCTGGGAGTCTATAAATTTTTGGTATTTTCAAGTTGGTGACATCTAAGAAGGGATGTAGTCAAAAACTCCCACTGTGTCTTGTGTTTAACCAAAAAGGGGCCCTTGCCTCCCTGTGGATGCAAGTGCTAACAGTTCTCTTGGTTCTGGAACTGTGACTAAGTCCCCTGATTCTTTGTGACTGACCACAGGAGCTCCTTTCTGTTCTAGAACTGTGATCCAGTACTTCCTCTCTGTCCTAGAACTGTGACCTAGAACTTGGTATGGGCAAAGAATTGCAAATTAGTGCCAGCTACACCTAATGTTAGCAAAAAGATTCTCAGTATTCTCTTTCTGAACTGTTTTCTGACCCCTTCATTGTCTCTGAGTTGAGAACTCCAGAAGTTGCTGCTGCTGCTGCTGCTGCTACCACTGTCCTAACCACCTCCAAAGCACACTGATGAGATTACTGTGGGCCTTATTCCAGTCTTTCTGACCTCCTAAGTTATATGACACTAAGGTTTGTGAAAAATGTCTCATTCTGAATTTTTGCTGGATCTTTTGCTCTAACTTTTGATTTGAAGAGTTTTTTAAATTTATTTGGAAGGGAATTTGAAAGAGTTCAGCTGAGGGGCTGCTGTAGGATCCCAACTCAACTCTGTGATCCTCATCTTATCCTTTTCATTACTTTAAGGAACATTTTATAATTAAATCTATATAAATTTTATAGATATTAATACAGATATTGGTAGTTTGACTCCGAAGTATTTTATACATTTTGTAATTATTTTGAATGGAATTTCCCTTTTAATAATTTTTCTTAAGTTTTATTATTGTATAAAGTACTATAATTTGGGAAGGGATAGTTCTTTTGTAGGATATTCCATATTTTATAAGTACTGAATAGCACAAATCTCCTAGGGTTGATGTGAGGATCAAACGAGATTTATAAAATGTACTTAGAGTAATTGGCATATAGGATAAGTATAGATGCTTATTTCCTACTCTTCTATCCTCACTGACTATGTTCCTATCATTACTTCTCCTTGGAATTGTCTTCTGTCATTCTCTTCTACCTCTCTCTCTTCTCACTCACCCAACTCCTCATATGAGAAAATCCTACAAATTCTAAAAGGTCTACAAACCTTTCCAGATCTCCCTAGCTAAAAGCATTCTCTTCCTTCTAAAGCAATTAGAGATATCTCTTATATGCTACATATAAATAAATACTGCTCTGTACTCGTTATTTATGTGTCTCTTTTTCTCCTACACTACACTGTAAACTTCTAGATGGAAGAGGCCATGACATAAATTTTTCCTACTCTGGCATCTTGTACATAGTAAGAATCTAATTAGTGTTTGTTAAATAAATTATGTGTTTGTGTTTTTATGTTGAATTAGAGATCATCCAGTTCCAATCTTCTCCTTTTTGCTATTTACCCACTGAAACTTAATAGTGTACAGATCTGAGAATATCAACACCTATCATCAAGAAAGAGAAGACTCCATCCAATAAACTTTCCATCCCTAGCTCCCTCTTCTAGTATTAGGCAATCATGTATGCTAGGTGGATAAATGAGAATTCTTTCTTTCCCATATTAGATAAATTAGAGCTTGAAGTGTGAGGTCAGTGCATATATCTAGATACTCTATAATTCTTAGAGCTTTATGATGGCTCTCTTGCCTTCTGGGATGTTCTCCCTTCTAAATAAGAATTTGTTTCCTTGATTTCACCTTCTTCTGCCTCAGCTTTCAGTCAAAGGAACATGGACAAAAGCATGGAATCTGTAATAAACTTTAGGCCTATTCTGAGTCACCTTACTACATGAAGTGAATGAGCTGAATTTTTCCTGACAGTGATTCTTTGGGTTTTCCTTATGCTACTTGGGCTAGATCCTGACCTTTGTACTTAACTGGAGTGAGAAGATCTTCCAAAAATCTTAGGCCTTTAGGAGAAGAGGGTACAGGATAGGATAATTTCTTCATTTATAAGGAACATCAACTAATATTTTTCCATCTCTAGAAATTGACTTTTTTCCCTAGGGTTTTACAATATTGGAAGAGATTTTAAAAAGAGAACATAATTGTTAATAATTAAACTGAAATATATGATATATATGTATATTATATAATATATTAAACATATTATATGTGTGAAATATTCTATATATATAATATGAATGTTTAATGTAGATATAAAATATTTCCTGTATCTCAGTTCAGTTGTCAATAAGTGACATATATGTGACAAATAATATTTCATATATATATATATATAAAATCACTTCAATTATCAATGAATGTTTTTTTTTCCTTTTTGGCTCCTTCCATTATATATAAATATATATGCATATGTGTACATGTACCTAATATGTGCACTTATATATATGTGTTTATTCATTGGAAGAGGACAGGGGACCAGAAAAATGAAAATATAATTTAAAAGAAAGAAATACATATATTCCCCCAAATTAATCTGTTATCTGATCACTAAAACAAATTCAGAAGGGGACTGATTTTTCTAATTATCTCTCTCTAATGAAGAACCAGACAGTCTGAAGGTTCTCTAAGTAAAAAGCTAAGATAAACACATGGTATGATCACTTCTTTTTTCTGTTTTTTTTTTTCTCTCCTGTGTTTTTTTCACTTTTGTTCTGATTTTTCTCTCAAAATAATTCATAAAGAAATGTATATTTTATATGTATATGTACATATATAAATACACATATATATGTATATTTTATATACATGTATAACCAGACAAATAAAAAATAATTAAAAGAGAAGAAAAACTTGGGCAAGACCATCTCAAAGCACAGACATAAACATTGGATGCTTTGGGCTCAGGGAGCTGACATTAAGCAGGAGTAAATCAACCAAAAGAACAACTGAGCCACTTCTGGGATTTCCTCTTCTGGAAAATGAGAATACATGAATGAGATTTGGTCCCCTCCTCTGAGGAAAGAGGTCAGGTGGAAGCCAGATGTCAGTCTTTTTTCCTGACTTAGGACTATGTCAGCATCCAGGGAAGATATCAATCTCCATTTTTTCACCAGGGACTTAGGGCTTCCAGACTTCTGTTGCATAAGTTCCAAATCCTGTCTTTATGGGCAATTTCCAGCAATTGAATAATGAAGCTCAGACTCCCTCTGCTGGATCAATGTGAGAAAAAAATTTTCTCTGACATCAAATATATCTTCTCTACAAAAATGAATGTGTTTCAAGCTGGGAAGGATAGATCAGTGAGCTTGATATTAACTCTTGAAAAACTTCTAATACAAATTATTTAAGATTGGTGAGCAGCCAAAAGGAAAAAGGGGATCACAATGAGTCAGTCTGTGTTCACCTTCATACACATACACACACACACACACACACACACAACCAAATTATGACTCATTGTGATTTCCTTTTTAACACATTTTCTAGATTATTAGATCAGGGGAAAGCTATAGATACGTTCACATCAAGATTTCAGCCAGACATTTTAGAGGATATCTCATTATATTCTTTTGGACAAAATAAACTTTGCATGACAATATTGTAATGCCAGAAAAACTAAGGCAAAATAGAGATTAGAGAGTTTTTAATATTTTATTTAGATTTCTGAGAGAGAAAAATTTTCCGGGACCAAAGGATCCATTTTGCTCCCAGGGTTGATACCTCAAAGCATTGAGCAGCAGCAGCAGCAAGGAATGTGAGTTTCCAATTGTTTTTATATGTGAATCCAAGATTGGGAAGACAAAGGTAGGAGGGTGGAATTCGAGCATTGGTAAATGGTGGAAATTTCTAGGCAGGAACCATCAATTCGGTTCTGACAGGTTGGAAGTAGGACTATAAATTCTGATAATTTATGGGAGTAAAAGAGCTGTCCAACTAGACCCATGAGATCTGAAGAGATAGAGGTAGAGGATGTCAATTAGGTATCTAAGATAGGACATTGGGAGTTTTATCTTTTGGAATGCCAGAGTGGCTAGCTACAGCCCTAATTATCTCAGTCCTAATAAACAGAAAAGGGAGGTTGCAACCAGGGGGATTGAGACAGAACAATTCAAGTAACTGAGGCAGAACAATTTAGGGAAACTGAGGCAGGACAATTTAGGGACACTGAGGCACAACAATATAATTAGATGGATTAAGAAATGGTTGAAAGATCAGATATAAATAGGTCAATATCAACCTAGAAAAGGTCTTTGGTAAAATGTTACAGAGTACACTGTTCCTGGTCTTATGTTATTCAAATTTTAACCAGTGACAACAATCTAGCTTATATGTTAATTATATGTGATTAATATTATTTTTTATTATTATGTATCATATTATTTATATTACATACTAAATTTCTAGGTAACATGGTTGTTAGAAATAGGTAATAAAGTAAATGATAGAACTGGGATCCAAAAAGATCCCTATGATCACAAAAATCATAATAATAGTGAATGAATTCAAGATTAAATTTAACAAGGATTCAAGTAAAGGATTTATTTGAGTTTGAAAAACAACTCCATAAGTATATGGGGATAGTGGCTTCCCACCTTCTTCAAGAAGGTTTTGCTGGTCCTCATTAATGTTAGAATCTTCCTTCTGAGATTATCTACAAATTATCTTGTATATAACTTATCTGCAGATAGTGCTTGCATGTTGTCTCCTTTCTTCCCCACCCACTCTTGGATTATGAGCTCTTGAGGGCAGGGGCTGCTTTTGCATTTCCTTGTATCCTCATCATTTAGCACAGCACCTGTCACCTTTCAGATGTTTAACAAATGCTTATTTGCTTGTCTTACCTTGACATAACTTGAAAGCAATTTAGGGATAAACAAACAATGGTTTTTAGTGGGCTTCATACTCAACAGGAATCAATGTCATATGGCAGCCAAAAATCTAATTTGGTCCCACATCACATTAAAGGAAAAGGAAATAACAATTCTGCTGCATTTTACCCAGCTCAGACATTTGGAATTCTGTAAAAAGTGCAAGGCACCATGATTTTAAAGAGACATTTACAGAAAGAAAAAAACTCTATTCACAAATCTATATTCTCTTCCTGACTCCATAAGAAAAAGCACCTTATAATAAGATATTTTTCAAAATGTACTTCCAAATTCCAACTCAAATTGGTTTTTTATGCATCATATCCATTTGGCTTTCAAAGTCTCAATATCTAAAGCAGAAGTTCTTAAATCTAAGGTCCATGAACTTTTTTTTAAGTTTTGATAACTTTATTTCAATATAATTTGTTTCCTTTATATCCTTATGTATTTTATTTATTGTATTTTAAAAAACATTTTAGAGGAGGTTCATAAGTTACAACAGACTAACAAAGGAATCTGTGATATAAAACAAGAAAAGGATTATGAAACCTATGGTCTATAGTTCTTATTAATAATAATAACAACAATTAGCATATATAATGTTTAAAATTTTTCAAAGCAAATATCATTTCATTTTATCCTTACCACAACCTGGTGAGATAGGTATTATTATCCCCATTTTTGCAGATGAGAAAACTGAAGTAGATATGACTTAGACAGAGTTACACAGCTAGTAAGTTTTGTAGCATGGGGATACTACTATATAATGAAACAAGAGTAAAAGAAGCAGAGCCAGGAAAACACTGTATACAATGTCTGCTTGAAGTCAGGTCTTTCTGGCTTGAAGGCCAGTTCTCTATCTATTGTCCCACATTGTCTCTCCATTTAAAGACCTGTTCCAGTATCACCTCTGACATCTGCTGGTTGTGTAAATGTAAGCAAATTTAGCTTTTTAGTGCTCTAGGCAACCTTCTTGAAGAGAAGATGATGACTTCCATTGGAAGAAGGATTTTGTTTCTTATGTCAATGAAATTCCAGGTCTAGTCCTTGTTCCCTATCTCTAAATCCAATATCTACAATTTTGTGGAATGCCTTCCATTAACCATTGTGACTACTGACCTTTAAATCCTTTAAATCTTTCTTTAAATCTCAAATAACATTCAACATCCTATAGAAGTCTTCCTTAGCCCTTCTTAATTTCAGTGCATTTCCTCTTTTAGTTATTTCCTATTTATCTTGTATATAGAGTGTTTCCCATATCTTTCTTTCTATGCCTCTTCCCTCTACCTCCATACACACACTCCTCTTAGATTATAAACTCTTTGAGGGAAGAGCTCTTTTTGCATCTCTAGTGCTTAGCACATTTCCTTTCTCATAGTAGTTACTTAATAAATGTTTATTGAATTGAATAGTACAATAAAGAAATCAAGGTTTTTGATCAATCAAAAAGAGATTAGGGTTAGGGTTAATCAGGAATCAATTACATTGTTATTGTTGAGTCATTTAGGTCATATCCAAATCTCTTGTGAGCCCATTTGGGATTTTCTTGGCAAAGACACTAGAAAGGTTTGCCATTTCTTTCTCTAGCTCACTTTACAGATGAGGAATTGAGGTTAACAGAGCTAAGTGATATCAGGGTCACACAGGTAGTAAGTCTGGATTTGAACTTGGGTCCTCCTAATTCCAAGACTGGTGTTTTAACCACTGGATTCCCTAGCTGTGCTTAGCAATTAGATAAACTTATAATGCCTGAAAAAGCAAAATCTGCAGTGAATGATGATTTGTTTAAATTCCCTTGAATTTAACAAAGGAAAAAAAAAACTGTTTATTAAGTGCCTATTATGTGCAGAGCAGACATAAAGTTCAGTCCCTGTCCTAAGGCATGTTACTTTCACATATATTTCATTTTATAGCAGGATCACTGGTTCAGAAAATATTTTTGCCTTCTAATCCTTTAAATTAAGGGGTCAGGTAGAATTTAAGACACTTCACAGCCTAAGAAAATCAGAGAGAGTTTAGAAAACTTAATTAAAACAAATAATCCTGGAGACATAAAATCAAAATGACTATACATATTCTGAGTTCCTTGGAAGAAAATGTTTCATTCATTACTAAGAATACATTATACTTTACTTGGATAATTTGACTGGAAATTCACTGAATACCTAATTTCATTGAATTGTCTGTATGTTTCTCAAGCATCATTAGCACATAGAATGAAAAAAAAAGCACATTTACCTGAGGGAACTGGGATTATACTATTCCCCAAAGTACTGCTGACTGACTGAATTGTATCCTTTACCCTAGAATTGGGGACAAAATAGACCTTTTCATCCTAAGCTATCAATAATATTTAATGTTGCTTAGATGTTTTTGGATTTAGAAATCCTTTTGTTTTTTCATCAATAATATAAATAACTCTCTTGAGAATTCCTACTTTGATGTCATCTTGTTTTCTGTTTTCCCTTTTGGGGAAAGATATCCAAGAATGAAAATTCCAGTTATATAGATGTCTAACAACCTGGAAACTTATTCCATTTGAGTCAAGGGTAGAAAGTAAAGACCTTAGGGAAATTGATTCCCATAATTTTCTATCTATTTCCCCCCCAGAATAGGAAAGGAAGTAAGCAAATAATGTAGAAAAAGAGGCTCGAATTATGAAAAGAGCTAGATGAGGCATAAAAATTGAATACATAATTTTTTTCAGTATAAAAACTTCCTTTAATCAATTCAGAAAGGTTAAGTGAATTGTTTCTTAAGGGATCACACAGCCAATATGTTTCAGAAATAAGACTTGAACCCAGGTTTTCTGATCTCAGTCCTCCACTTTATATTACTTCTTATAAGTAATCTAACTAGGAAGAAACAGTGACCTAATCTTGAATTTACATTATGTCTCATCCCTGAAGGTCTCAAAGGACTAACTGGCAAACTGCTATGCCACAGTTTCCTTTGATTATTCTACCTCAATTTCCCTGAATTGTTCTGCCTAGTTGCAACATCCCCTCTCCTAACCATTAAGACTGATATAACTTAGGGCTAGCTACTCTAAGGTTATAAACTGTAAAATTTTAATTTAGATAAGGAGAAAGACCTTCTGTCTTAAACATCATGACCCCAGACCTTCCCAAGTTATAAGAATGTCCGGTGCTCCCTCTGCCTTCCCCATCCTGTCATTGTTCTTCTTAATCACTAAACCCTATAAAGAAACTCTGGAATCACACATTCGATACTGGATACTTGGAGGCAAGAGTCCGATCCAATCACTTAATTAAACTGTCCAATAAATTAAATTATTATAACTCTCTAATCTCTATCCTGCCTCAGTTTCTCTGGCATTACATTTTTGGAGGTCCTAGCGAGATATTAGAAACTGAGAATGGGATTAGAGATTAGAGACCTTCGGGTCTCTGCGTTGGGCCTCAGGGTGGTTGAGGATCTGGGTTTTTTCTTGGAAGGTTAGTTCTCTGAATTTCTCTGGAGACTCCAGGAAGAAAGCAGTTCTTCAGCCGCAGCCACGCCCAATGGTAGACACCTTCATTTTGGCCACAAGAGAGTAAGTTAGGGTGTTTTATGACACAATCTGATCTGTTTCTTTGTTCTGTCTGTCTGTGCTAGCATCTGGATTCTCAGAATTATGACACCGATGGGTATTAACTTCTGAGAGTGGCACTGCCTGGGTGTGCCAGTTAGCACAACTCTGGGTGTTCTAAAGTATAAATCTGGTTGTTTCTTTTAAGACACCATCTGGTTCTGGTTCTGATTCTGAGGTTATGGTAATGTCTTCTTGAATGTTGTAATTGTGCAGTCTATGTCTGTGTGATCAGTGTTCTGTGTGTCTTGTCTGCCTGCTTTGTGGCTTAAGGTTTAAGAAATGTGATTAAGAAATTTGGCAATTGGTCAAAAGGGACAGAAAAGGCTTGGCTGTTCTGTCAGAAAAAGCAGTGTTCAAAGATATGAGGAGTTCTCCCCTAGAGGTATAAGACTAGCTATCAACTCAGCCACCTTATCATGGGAAATTCTGCTTCAAAGACAGGAACTCCACTTGATTACCTTCTCAATCATTTCTCTGAAACATTTAAACATCATGATTATGGAATATCATGGAGAAAGGATAAACTAAAACTGTTTTGCCAAAAGGAGTGGCTTTCCTTTGAGGTGGGATGACCGTTGGAAGGCACATATGATAGGGACATAGCACAAGTGGTGCACCAGATCATTACTGGTGAACCTGGCCATCCAGATCAATATCCCTATATTGATATTTGGCTGCAAGTTGTCTCCTACCTCCCTTCCTGGCTGAGGGCTGTGACCATGAAAAATCGTATTAGCATTTTGGTCACCCAGTCCTGGAGGACAGATAAGGAAAGTTGTAAACTGCTGGTTGATCAAGAAAAACCAGAGAAGAAAGTCCTACAGGACTCTCTGGAAGATCCCTTAGATAATCCCCCTCCCTCGCTGTATCTGAGTTCAGGCCTGTATTCACCTTTGCCTGGAAACTCCCCACCCATATGAATTTTAACCTGAAAGATTAAAACCTATGTCTCACTCTTCAGCCCCAGGCCCTTTGTCAGCGTCTCTTCCTCTCCCTCCCACTTCCCCAGCCGCCTCTTCTTCTCCTGCAGGCACACAGGGACTTTGTAAAGCCAGCACTGAAGTACTGGCTCCCACCCCATTGCCTCCTGCCTCCCCGTTTCTCCCATGCTGTTTCCTATGCTTCCTTTCCCTCCATCTCTGTCTCTCTCACCTTCTTGTACCAGAGGCAGAGTCTCATACAATGCTTTGGGATCTGTCCAGCCTAGTTCCCCCAAAATCTGTTCTGCCTCTAAGGGAAATGGTGGACTCAGAAGGGGTCCCCCTTCTTAGTTTATATCCCCTTTTCTATGAATGACATTTATAATTGGAAAGGCCCAAATCCCCCCTTTTCTGAGAAACCATAAGCTTTGACTAACCTTCTTGAATCTGTTTTTTATACCCACCAGCCCACATGGGATGATTGTCAACAGCTCCTTACTACCCTCTTCACTACTGAGGAGAGAGATAAGATTAAGCGAGAGGCTAGGAAAGCTGTGCTAGGACCTGGTGGGAGATCCATGGAAGAACATGATAATCAAGTAGAAGCTAGTTTTCCCTCTAAGGGGCTTCCTGGCACTCCAACTCCCATCATTGTCATTCTGCGCTTTCTGCTTATCACAGATATCTTCTCCAGGGTCTTAAAGGTGCAGCCAGGAAGCCTATTAACATGACCAAGATTTCTTCAGGGTGCAGAAGAATCCCCTGGTGCATTCCTAGAACGTCTATACGAGGCTTACCAAACCTACAGCAGTGTAGACCCTGAAGCTCCAGAGAACTTTAGATCTGTGAATATTGCATTTGACAGTGAGTTTGCTCCAGACATATGCAGAAAGTTACAGAAGCAGGAGGGATATGAGGGCATGAATATATCTCAACTAGTTGAGATAGCTCTGAAAGCCTTTAATACTCGAGACACACCAGCTAAGGAAGCAGGTAAAGAGTGGGCCTAGACAGTCGTGGCAGCCATGAGAGAATCAAACAACTTCTCTAAGGGTTCTTCTTAGCATCCCCATGGACAGCAGTCATTAGGACAAGATCAGTGTGCTTATTGTAAGAAAACAGGGCACTGGAAAAACGAATGTCTGATCCAGAATCATCTCAAGAATATCTTCTCTCTTGAGGGGGCAGACTGAGGCAGTCCTGGTTCTCTCTCTCTTCTTCCCAGGAGTCCTCAAACTACTGGCCGTGAGCCAGATGCAGCAGCTGAGGACGTTTATCCCCTTCACCCTGGGCTATGAAGTTTCTTTATTTAAAGGCCCACAAAACAAAGTTTTTGTTTTTATTATAGTCCAGGTCTCCAACAGTCTGAGGGACAGTGAACTGGCCCCCTATTTAAAAAGTTTGAGGACCCCTGCTCTAGACCCTGGAAAGGGTCAGCCTGTTGAGTTTCTGGTTGATACTGGACCCACATACTTTGCTCTAACAAAACCTTTGAGTCCAGTATCCCCCAAATCTACCCTTATACAAGGTGCTGCTGGTAAAATGTTTCTTATCCCTGGACTCCTGAATGCATAGTCCATCTAGAGCATGGCACAGTCACCACTCCTTCCTAGTCATGCCAGACTACCCATATCCCCTTCTTGGTAGAGACTTGCTTCAAAAACTTCAGGCAACCATCTCCTTCTCTGAAGACCAGGCTTCTCTGACCTTAAATCCTCCCAATCCAAAGCATTTTCTTGTCACCCTACCCTCCAGTTTGAACATATCTCAGTGGCTTCCCCTGTACTACCCTCTCCTGCTCCCTCCCCACTTCTCTCTCAGCTGCAAGCAGACTTCCCTCAGGTGTGGGCAGAACATACCCCCCCCCCCCCAGTCCTGGCTGCTCATCATGCACAGGTGGTTGTGCAGCTTCTGGCCACTGCCTCGCCTGTATCTGTCAAGCAGTACCCTATGCCAAAGGAAACCCTCCTAAGTATTTCTGTTCACATTAACCAATTGAGAAATGCTGGTATCTTAGTGACCTGCAAGTCCCCTTGGAATACTCCTTTGCTTCCAATCAGGAAGCCTGGGTCTACAGACTTCCATCCTATTCAAGATCTTAGGGAGATTAATAAAAGGATTGAAACTATCCATCCCACAGTTCCAAATCCTTATACCTTATTCAGTTTGCTGCCTCCTACACACAGTGTAAATACTGTTCTGGACCTAAAGGATGCTTTCTTTTCAATACTCCTTGCATCTGCTAGTCAACCTCTCTTTGCTTTCCAATGGATAGATACCTAAGGGGAATTTTCAGGGGGCTCACTTGGACTAGGCTGCCATAGGGCTTTAAAAACTCCCCCACCCTGTTTGGTGAAGCTCTTCATCTGGACCTCCAAACTTCCACAGGGAACATTCTTATTGCTCTTCTGTTCAATATGTAGAAGATCTTCTCCTTGCAGCCCCTGATGAGTCCCTTTGCTTGTGAGCAAGTTCATGCCCTTTTGCAAGTCCTTCAATCCTTAGGTTACAGGGTTTCTGCTAAAAAGGCTCAGCTCTGCCTTCTCGAAGTCTCTTCTTTGGGTTATGTTCTCAAATCTGGCCACCGCTGCCTATCTTCAGAACATATCTGGGCTATCTGATCTATTCTGGTCCCTACTCTAAAAAACAGGTTTGGGAATTCCTTACTCTATTAAGGCTCTGCTCCAGTCAGCCCCTGACTGGTGGCTCTCTAACGCAGCATCACTATGAGGCCCTGCTTCCTGATCATCCACTTTCTCCAAATCCTCCTCCTGAACTCTGCCACCTTGCTCCCAGATTCTGACCTGGCTCCCGTACATGACTGCTTCCAGCTCTTTGAGGAGCCCTGACATTCTGACATTCCGCTGAAAAACCCTGACCTGATTCTTTTTACAGATGGGAGTTTTGTTGTGGGGGACACCCGTGTTCCTGGGCAGCAGTGATGGACTATCCCTCTCTGCTCTGTGGTCTTATTCCCTCCTCACTGGCTCTTCTGCTCAGAAGGCGGAGCTTGTTACCTTGACTCACGCCTTGAGCATAGCAGAAGGGAAATCGGCTAACATTTTCACTGACAGCCATTATGTTTTCGCAACAGCTCATGTCCATGCCTTTCTTTACAAAGAAAGGGGCCTGCCTACGTCCACTAGGAGGGAAATTAAGAAAAAAGAAGAGATACTTTCCTTACTAGATTCTATCTGGTTACCCTTCTCTGTTGCTATTATTCATTGCCCAGGTCACCAATCTGGTGAGACAATGGAAGCAGTGGGAAATTGGGTTGTGGATGCAGGGGCTTGGCAAGCTGCCCCTTCCTACCCCACTTCTTCCCAGCCTCTGGCAATTCCCACCCTTCCCCCCAAACCTGCATACTCCGCTTCAGAAGATTTTTTCCCATCTCAGAGGGGAGGACAGAGGGAGAGACCTTTGTGGTACATAGAGGACAAAATTTTTATTCCACAAGCATTAAGCAGAATGCTGATGAAGGACTTGCATGATTTCACTCATTTGGGTGAAAAAAATGCATCAGTTATTGAGCAGATATTACATGAAGGATGTTAGCCAATTGATCAGAAGTTATATTCATAGATGTAACACCTGTGCCTGAGTAAATATAAAAAGAATTAAAGAGGCCCATGTGGGAATCAGGCTTAATGGGCATAACCCAGGGGAGAGATGGGAGGTAGATTATACCAAGATACAGCCGTCAACAGCTGGGTACAAATACTTGTTAGTTTTTGTCGATATCTTCTCAAAGGGAAAGACGTCTTTCTCACATAAAATGAGATGGCTCTCACAGTGGTCAAAAAGATACTAAATTAATTAATGCCCTGCTTCTGTCTTCCAGTACCCATAAGGTCTGATAATGGTCCTGCCTTTGTTGCCAAAATATCACAAGGTATTAGGAAGGCACTGGGAATAGAGCGGAAACTTACATACAACTTTGCATACAGATTGTAGAGCTCTGGGCAAGTAGAAAGAATGAATAGAACACTTAAGGAATTCCTAACAAAGCTTGTTTTAGAGACCCAAGGCTCCTGGGTCTCATTGCTGCCATTAGCATTACTTAGAAGTAGATGCACCCCCAACAGACTAGGTTTAACTCCCTTTGAAATTCTGTTCTCCAATCCTAGCTTTGGTCAGGGAAGACATAATTGCTGAAGTCTCTAACTCCTCCCTTGTCAAGTTTCTACAAGCCCTGCAGAAAACCCAGAAAGGAATCTTACACCTCCTCAGTGAGCCTGCTCATCCATTCCATCCTGGTGATGCCGTTCTGATAAATTCTCTACATCCAGCACAGAAATGTAATTCCAGCACCACTCCATGGGAGTTGCCTTAGTCCTCCCTCCCTCTGCTTTCCAAAGCTTCAGGAAACCCACACACTCCAAAGCCCACATGGACAATGACCTTTAGGGATCTCAGGAGAGGTCCCTCCTTTTCTGCCACCTATTACCCTCCAAGACAGTAGATCCCACTCTGGCTCCCTGCTTCTATTTTAGAGCCCCCAGAGACTCTCCAGTCCAACTGTGCCTTGATGCCGGGTGGTGCTTACTCCCAGGTGATGACTCCTTAAAGTTGACCATCCAAACCTTTGATCAGAAGACCCAGACCATCCCACACACTCTCCCCCCCCCCATCATCCTAACTATCCAGCAACCTCCCACCAGAAGTAGGAGAGGTCCCAAAGGTTCACCCTTTATTCTCGGGCAGGTACTGGTTTTCAATTCAGCCATTACCTCTTACCTCAATGTATAGAACACCCCCCTCAAAAGGCCCCGCAGAACTTTTGACTCCCCCCGGCTTCTAGAGCATCAGCCCTGCTGATCCTATTCAGCCAATGCCATCCCTGGAACCACTGGCCTTGCTCTGGTCTAAAGTCCCCCTACCTTTCCTGACCCATCAGTTCCAGTGGACAGCCCCCCTGAATCCTTTGGTCCCCACTCCATGCTCGATTTACTGCCAATAGTGCACTCCTTTTGAACTCCACAAATCCCCATCTGGGCCATGATTGATGCCTCTGCTTTAACTCTGAACCCCCTTATTTTGTCGGAATTGCCCTGGCAGACTCAGTTGCTGGGACCACTTCTCAATCTACCTGTTCCTGGGAGCAGCCAAAAATCGCCCTTGGGAATCTCCAAGGCATGGGCACCTGTCTTGTGATGGCTTCCATGGGTCTTTCTGACCCTCTCCTCCAGTCCTGTAATCCTGACTCCTTAATTAACATTTCAGCATCCTCCACTAACATCATAGTTTGGTATCAAGCTCCTGAAGATGGTTTCCCTGTTGTGATGGTCTGACTGTGCCGCTCTGATACCTTCCTAAGAAATCCAGCTCCTTTCTGTCTCAGTGTTTCCCACTCTGTCTATTCTTCCAGGAGGGGACAGATGGAGCCATTCTCCATTCCATTTTTTCCCTTGGAATGTATCAGACAGAGACGTGCTTTGCCATTTCTTCCCCTCATTGTAAGGCTTGGACTACACCACCTCACTGTAGGGCTCACCACTACCCTTAGCACCGCAACCCTCCTGACTGGCAGTTCTGGGTATGCTGAGTTAATTGCAAAAATGACCACAGACCTGATTCAGATTGAATCATCCATCTCAAAACTGGAAAGCCAGGTTGATTCCCTGGCTGAGATGGTATTCCAAAACCGAAGGGGGTTTGACCTGCTATTTTTGCAAAGGGAAGGTCTGTGTGCCGCCCTAAATGAGGAATGCTGTTTTTACACTAATAACTCTGGAGTAATCAGGGAAAGTCTGGCCCTGGTTCATAAGCATTTTGAGTCTAGATGATTGGAGCAGGAGCAAGGAGAGAACTGGTACCAGTCTCTGTTTAATTATGGCTAACCACCCTTATTACATCCCTTCTGGGACCTTTGCTTCTCCTTCTTCTCCCCCTTGCCCTAGATCCTTGCATCTTTTCTAACCTTGTTTGCCTCATCTGTTCCCAAGTGGGGGTAGTCAAAATTATGGTGCTAAGACCTTCCAGGTATCAGGAGGAAGGTAATTCAATCATTTGAATATTCAGAAGAAAGAGTGTGGAATGTTTTGCCACAGTTTCCTTTGATTATTCTACCTCAATTTCCCTGAATTGTTCTGCCTGGTTGCAACATCCCCCCTCCTAACCATTAAGACTGATATAACTTAGGGCTAGCTACTCTAAGGTTATAAACTGTAAATGTTTAATCTAGATAAGGAGAAAGACCTTCTGTCTTAGACATCATGACCCCAGACCTTCCCAATTTATCAGAATGTCTGGTGCTCACTCTGCCTTCCCCATCCTGTCATTGCTTGTCTTAGTCACTAAGTCCTATAAAAATCTCTGGAATCACACATTCGATACTGGAGACTTGGAGACAAGAGTCTGATCCAGTCAACTAATTAAACTCTCCAATAAATTAAATTATTATAACTCTCTAATCTCTATCCTGCCTCAGTTTCTCCCACATTATAAAACCACCTTTATTTTTCTTTGTTTAAAATCACTTCTCCTTTTCCAATCATATTTACTTTCCATTCAAGGATGGGTTACTGAGGAAAAAAGCAAGTGGATATAAGAGAGAACAGAGATAAGGTTTTATTGTCAGTAATAAATGTGTTCCACAAATATGGTTTCTTCCATTTCATTAGAATTTCATCAGATTCTTTAAGTTATCATGAGAAAAAAATGTAGCAAATGAAGTCTCTTGATAATCGGAGCATATTCACATACAAAAATAAATCCTACTTTTCCTAATTTCTTGTTTCTCAAGGATGGTGAGCTATTTCAGACATTCTATATTGTAAACAGTTACCTGTTAATCTTAGTATCTGAAGTCTTAGATGTATTTCATCTCATAACAAATCCTCAAATATAAAACCAAGACATTTTGTAAATGATTTATCTCCTGTTTGTATAATACACAAAATTCTAGACAAATTAAAGTATAACATAGTAAAAAATAGTTGCAAATTATGAAGCTATTTGACTTTCTTCTAAACAAAAGATAATCACAACCCTAATTCCAACTAATTTGATCTACCATTCAACAAGCTTGTATGAGATAACAGGTAGGATCAATAGGTGAAAAGCTAGAAAATTTTAAGCAACAATTTATGTTTATTGTGAAGAACTAATGTTGAGGTGTGAGAAATGAGGGTGAGAGATCCTCCAGGCCAGTGTCACAGGTTCTTGTGGAAGAATTCACAGTGCCTAATGCAGGTGAGGTTTCTGGCAAAAAAAAAGGGGTGGGGGTATTACACTGAGAAATAACTTCCTCAGTGGGGCAAATCCTGAAAGGATTTTTAGCCAAGGTAGCTTTTTTAGCAAAGATGGATTTACACTGAGAAGAAACAACTTCACAGTAGGCCACATTCTTTTAGGATGTTTAGCAAAGATTTGGAGTTCAGAGTCCTTCTGAGGTTTGAGGCCAGGAAGATTAAGGTTTAGATTAGGGTTTTTTTTTTTTTTTTTTAATTCAATAAAGGATGGTGATTATGCCCCAGGCCAAGATCTCCAATTGAATTGTAGGTGTAGATCCCATGGAAGTTTCCCCTAGGAACAGGAGGGTGGGGCCCCTCCTAAAGGTTGGAAAATTTTAGGGTTTCTCTAACCTAGGTTCACTCCCTCCCAAAGATGAGGGGGACACAGTTTACATCATTAGTGGAAAATTAGTAATTCTCAAATGTTCATCATCTTCATCCAATTTATTTTTATTGAGCATGTCCTTGTTCCTGGCCTCAAATCCAGTTTCTGGGACTAGCCAAACCTTTACAAACTTCTGGGATTATCCAAACTTATTTCTCAGAATCACTCAATTTCAAAAAGTTGGAAGGGACCTTAAAAATTACTTTATTGTTCACTACAAGAATCTTCTCTATAATAATCCTAATAGGTGATCAACTAGTCTTTGCCTAAACAGTTCTAGTTAACAGGAAAATCATGAGGTAGCTCACTCATCTTAAAATAGCTCTCCTTGTTAGAGGTATCTTCTTATAATTAGTGAAAATTACTCTATCCCTAGGCCTATTTCTGGTATCTTGAGCTACTGAAATTAAATTATATCTCTCTTTCACATAGAAGCCCTTCAAATATCTGAAGACAGAGATTTTGTCTCTCTTAAAATACTTAAAACAATTTTCCAGGTGGGGATCCAACTAATGATGAATAAAATGAGATCTATTTCCTTATTTAATTTGGACACTTTACTTCTATTCATGTGGTGACTATTGAATCCTGATTGTCCCCTACACTAGAGTGTAGCGAAAATGGAAAGGAAAGGATGGGATGCAAGAGCTGTTTCCCTTCCAAAATGTGGATCATTTTAATGCTATATTTACTTAGATTAACAAAATCAAGGCACTGTGATATCCAACTGAACTCAGTGCTCCTTAACAAGTCCATGAAGTGGGCAAGAGGTTTGGGTAAGCATAAATATGTGAAGGGGACATTTCCTCTGAGAGTCTAAAGAGAAAAAGAATGATGATGGAAGGGACAGCATATACATGTGTGATGATATTTTCAAAATGAAGCTGGAATTGAGTTTGGAACTACTTTGACATATTGGCCATCTACTATACAGTCTAAATCTAACAACCTAACCCTAATTCTAACCCCTCATTCGCTTTCATATCCCAAACAGGGGATGCTGAGAAATGAGAACTAACACTTCATTTCTGCAAGGCTGAAAAAAAAAATCCTAGAACTACTCAAAGGGAGATTGTCATTAGTAAATGGTAAAGTCTTCCAAAATAGCTAACATAGTTCTGCTTGATTATAACACTCTTACGGTTTTTTTTTGGTGAGAGAATATAAAATCCAAATTTGGATAATTTATGCTAATTATCCAAATTCCTTTTCCACATTAAATCCACATAGTTTTCTTCTTTTTTCCCAATCTCTTAACAAGTAGAACAGTATTGCTAGAGTCATAGACAGATGACATAGGTAAATGCCAAATGAATAAACAAATGTTCCTTACTGCTATTTGGATGGGAGGCTCATTATAACCAATCATCTCCCTCAAATAACAATAATGTAAAAGCCTCTAAACCCTAAACAAAGGCAGTCACTGAATTTCCACAATAACTCTATTATTTAAATGGATTGTAATCCTATTTTTCCCCCTAGGTAATACTTTCTCATTTGAAAGGGAATACGAAAACAAAATGGTCATTTTTCTGTAAAGACTGCACTCAAAAACTTGACAAAAAGTTCAGGTACTATGTACTATATTGTTCTCAAGTATAATTCAAAATCAAAAATCATTTTTATGAACTATGTGACATGTATAGTGCAAGTGATAAGGATATAAAGAAAAGCAAAAATATTCTCCTTCAGAAGGTTACATTCTAATGGGAGAGACAACATTCAAACTATTATAGTACACTATACATCTACAAATGGAAAGTAATCCTAAAGGGAAAGCAACTATGGGAGTAAAGAGTGTGAGAGAATTCTTGAAGAATGTAGGGTTATTTGAGTTGAGTCTTGCAGGAAACCAAGGAAGCCAAGAGACTGATGTGAAGAGGGAATGGATTCAAGATATGTGGGAGAGCCCACAGAAAAACATAGTGTTGGGAGATGGAGTGACATTTTTGAGAAACAGCAAGAAGACCAGAATCGTTAGCTCAAAGAATGTGGAGGAGAGTAAAGTTTAAGAAGACTGGAAAGGTAGGAATAAGCTAGGATGAGGAGGGCTTTAAAAATCCTAAAGAGGACTCTATATTTAATCCTGGTTAATGGAATGACATTGGAATTTTTGAATAGCGTGGGTGACATGGTCAGATGTGTGCTTTAGGATAAGCACTTTAGCAGAGCAAGATAAAGAAAGCTCTTGGCCAGGATTCATCACTTAACTTTTCAAGTCTTATTTCATATTCTCATTCAACATTTCAGTCAAACTAGATAACTATTCCCCAACTCCACATGCCATTTCCTTTTATTTGCACAAGTCATTCTCTTAAACTGCCTAGTTATGATTTTCATCTTCTTGTGAAACATCCTAAATCATTGCTTTTCAAAAGTCTAGCTAAGATTTTTTTATCTTCTACCAATTACAACATCCTCTTTGGTAATTTAACAAGGTTTAAGCTAATCAATCAGCCAGTAAAATGAAGACTAGTCAAGACAAAAAAGTAAGTCTTCAAGGTCAGAACTTTGCAGCACTCTTTCTAGTAGACTGCACTGACAATTAAGATATCATGGATAATGGATACTCATTGGATATTAATGGATAATCAATAAGTCAGTTATCTCTAGCATTATTATTTCTGGACCTTGCATGAATTTAATCTAGCAATAGAAAGAAAAGAAAACTAGGGCTCTATTGACTTTTGTCAGAAACACGCTCTGACAGGCTGTGTAACCTTGAGTAAAACACTTATGCTCCTTAGGCCTCAAATTCATCATTTTCAAAAAGGAACTAATAATTTTACAATCTACTTTTTAAGTCTCTTATGATCAAGTGAAATAACGAAAGTGAAAGTGCCCTGTAATTAAAGAGCATTATACAAAATTTTAAATACGACTGTTAATAATAACACTACTTAGACATTAAAATCATTTATCAGTTTGAAAGCTGCTTTTAATAGTTAAATTAAATTTCAGTAATACATTTTATGACTATGAACAAAATTAGCATAGAATTTTGTGACTATGAACAAAATTAGCATAGAGTTTGGATTTGGAATCTAAGAATAAGATTTATGAATTCTGAAGGTCCTGTTTTCAGTTTACTTATTTTGGTCTCTGGTAATTTTTGTGGTTGATTTGGGGTTCTCAACAAAATTTTAAAAATTAGTTCCTGTTCCATGTTCCATGAAAATAGAAAATATGTGATTCAAACATCTCACTCATTGTTAACTATTCATTCCATAATTGAATAAGTCTTTTTTTTTAAATTTAATAGCCTTTTATTTACAGGTTATATGTATGGGTAACTTTACAACATTAACAATTACCAAACCTCTTGTTCCAATTTTTCACCTCTTACCCCCCCCCACCCCCTCCCCCAGATGTCAGGATGAGCAGTAGATGTTAAATATATTAAAATATAAATTAGATACACAATAAGTATACATGACCAAACCGTCATTTTGCTGTACAAAAAGAATCAGACTCTGAAATATTGTACAATTAGCTTGTGAAGGAAATCAAAAATGCAGGTGGGCATAAATATAGGGATTGGGAATTCAATGTAATGGTTTTTAGTCATCTCCCAGAGTTCTTTCTCTGGGCGTAGCTGATTCAGTTCATTACTGCTCCATTGGAAATGATTTGGTTGATCTCATTGCTGAAGATGGCCAGGTCCATCAGAACTGGTCATCATATAGTATTGTTGTTGAAGTATATAATGATCTCCTGGTCCTGCTCATTTCACTTAACATCAGTTCGTGTAAGTTTCTCCAGGCCTTTCTGAAATCATCCTGTTGGTCATTTCTTACAGAACAATAATATTCCATAATATTCATATACAACAATTTATTCAGCCATTCTCCAATTGATGGGCATCCACTCAGTTTCCAGTTTCTAGCCACTAAAATCAGGGCTGTCACAAACATTTTGGCACATACAGGTCCCTTTCCCTTCTTTAGTATCTCCTTGGGGTATAAGCCCAGTAGTAGCACTGCTGGATCAAAGGGTATGCACAGTTTGATAACTTTTTGGGCATAATTCCAGATTGCTCTCCAGAATGGTTGGACCCATTCACAACTCCACCAACAATGCATCAGTGTCCCAGTTTTCCTGCATCCCCTCCAACAATCATCATTATTTTTTCCTGTCATCTTAGCCAATCTGACAGGTTTGTAGTGGTATCTCAGAGTTGTCTTAATTTGCATTTCTCTGATTAATAGTGATTTGGAACACTCTTTCATATGAGTGGTAATAGTTTCAATTTCATCATCTGAAAATTGTCTGTTCATATCCTTTGGCCATTTTTCAATTGGAGAATGGCTTGATTTTTTATAAATTAGAGTTAATTATATATTTTGGAAATGAGGCCTTTATCAGAACCTTTGACTGTAAAAATATTTTCCTAGTTTATTGCTTCCCTTCTAATCTTGTCTACATTAGTTTTGTTTGTACAAAAACTTTTCAGTTTGGTATAGTCAAAATTTTCTATTTTGTGATCAGTAATGATCTCTACTTCTTCTTTGGTCATAAATTCCTTCCCCTTCCACAGGTCTAAGAGGTAAACTATCCTGTGTTCCTCTAATTTATTAATAATTTCATTCTTTATGCCTAGGTCATGAAACCATTTTGACCTTATTTTGGTGTACAGTGTTAAGTGTGGATCAATGCCTAGTTTCTGCTATATTAGTTTCCAATTTTCCCAGCAATTTTTATCAAACAGTAAGTTCTTATCCCAAAAGCTGGGGTCTTTGGGTTTGTCAAAGACTAGGTTGCTATAGTTGTTGACTGTTTTGTCCCTTGAACCTGACCTATTCCACTGATCAACTAATCTATTCCTTAGCCAATACCAAATGGTTTTGGTAACTGCTGCTCTATAATATAATTTTAGATCTGGTACAGCTAAGCTACCTTCATTTGATTTTTTTTTTTCATTAATTCCCTTGAAATTCTTGACCTTTTGTTTTTCCATATGAACTTTGTTGTTATTTTTTCTAGGTCATTAAAATAGTTTTTTGGGAGTCTGATTGGTATAGCGCTAACTAAATAGATTAGTTTAGGTAATATTGTCTGAATAAGTCTTTTTCAAAATTCATGAATAAAAGGGAACTAATGATCATTTTTACTCTGTTAAGAAATCTGTTGCTTAGTCCCTGTTAGACAGATAGGCATGTTTATATAATGAAGCTCAACACATTTCTATGAGAATGAATAGATTTTGATTGAATTTAGAAAAAATAACCTGTGATTAAACTTAGAGGGAGATATAGTTGATGAGTTTGTTATATAAGTTAATTTCCAGAAAACAGCATATTGTGTGGTGTAATACTGCCATCTATGATCATACCAAAAAGTGAAAAAAACAGGAAATATTTATACTTAAGTTCCCAAGAATGTAAAAAACTTCAATATATAATATATTTACTCAAGGAAAATCCACCTGTAATTGGAAGCAGTTTAACTAAAATGAAGATGAACAAATCTGTCTTCAGAGTGAGCAATCAATTTTAAATCTACAGATTGAAATTATGTTGTTGTTGTTGTTGCTGTTTTAGTGTCATATGCTTTTAATATGAAGAGAGAGATGCAAGCCATTAAAATCCTTAGAAGTATAAAGATATTGGGTATACATTACTATTCAATATTATATTAGAAATGCTAGCTTTGGAAATAAAAGATGAAAAAGAGATTAAAGGAATTAGAGTAGATAATTATCATTCTTTGCAAATGATATGATGGTATACTTAGAGAACCCCAGAGAATCTACTAAAAAGCTATTAGAAATAATCCACAACTTTAGCAAAGTTGCATTATACAAAACAAATCCACACAAATCCTTTTTATACATCACTAAAAAAAATCCAAAAACAAGAGATCAAAGAGAAATTTCATTTAAAATAACTGTCAAAAGTATAAAATATTTGGGAATGTATCTGCCAAGGGCAAATCAGGAACTATATAAGCAAAACTATAAAATACTTTCCACACAAATAAAGTCAGATATAACTAATTGGAAAAATATCAAATGCTCTTGGATTGGTCAAGTGAATATAATAAAGATGACAATACTCCCTAAACTAATCTATTTATTTAGTGCTCTACCAGTCGGATTTTCAAAAAACTGTATTAATGACCTAGAAAAAATAACTACAAAATTCATCGAAGAACAAAAGGTCAAGACTTTCAAGGGAACTAATGGGAAAAAAATCAAATGAAGGTGGCCTACCTATATCAGATCTAAAACTATATTATAAAGCAGAAGTCACCAAAACCATTTGATATTGGCTAAGAAATAGACTAGTTGATCAGTGGAATAGGCTAGGTTTACAGGACAAAATAGTGTTTGTCAAACCCAAAGGTCCCAACAGAATTCACTGTTTGATAAAAACTGCTGGGAAAATATGCCAGAAACTAGGCATTGACCCACACTTAATGCTGTACACCAAGATAAGGTCAAAATAGGTTCATGGTCTAGACACAAAGAATGAGATTATAAATACATTAGAAGAACATAGGATAGTTTACCTCTCAGACCTGTGAAGGAGGAAGAATTTTGTGACCAAGAAGAACTAAAGATCACAAAATAGAAAATTTTGATTATATTAAGTTTTTGTACAAATGAAACTAATGCAGACAAGATTAGAAAAGAAGCAATAAATTGGGAAAACATTTTTACTTTCAAAGGTTCTGATAAAGGCTTCGTTTTTAAAATATATAGAGAATTGACTCAAATTTATAAGAAATTAAGCCACTCTCCAGTTGATAAATGGTCAAAGGATATGAACAGACAATTTTTAGATGAAGAAAATTAAAGTATTTTTAATCACATGAAAAGGTGCTCTAAATCACTATTGATCAGAGAAATGCAATTTGAGACAACTCTGCAATACCACTATACACCTCTAAGATTGACTAAGATGATAGGAAAAGATAATGATGAATGTTGGAGGCGATGTGGGAAAACTGGGACACTGATACATTATTGGTAAGAATTGTGAACGAATCCAGCCATTCTGGAGAGCGATTTGGAACTATGCTCAAAAAGTTATCAAACTGTGCATACCCTTTGACCCAGCAATGTTTGTACTGGGCTTATATCCCAAAGAGATCCTAAAGGAAGGAAAGGGGCCTGTATATGCAAAAATGTTTGTGGCAGCCCTGTTTGTAGTGGCTAGAAGCTGGAAAATGAATGGATGCTCATTAATTGGAGAATGGCTGAATAAATTGTGATATATGAATGTCATGGAATATTATTATTCTATAAGAAATGACCAGCAGGATGAATACAGAGAGGCCTGGAGAGACTTACATTAATTAATGCTAAATGAAATGAGCAGAACCAGCAGATCATTATACCCAGCAACAAGATTATACGATGATCAACTCTGATGGACGTGGTTTTCTTCAACAATGAAATGATTCAAGTTCCATTTGAAACTTTCAGTTTCAGTTGTTCAGTAAAGAAGAGAATCAGCTACACCCAGAGAAAGAACAATGGGAAATGAGTGTGGACCACAACATATTATTTCCACTCTTTCTGTTATTGTTTGCTTGCATTTTTGTTTTCTTTCTCAGTTTATTTTCTTTTTTTCTAGATCCAATTTTTCTTGTGTAGCAAGATAACTGTATGAATATGTATGCATATATTGAATTCAACATATACTTTAACCTGTTTAACATATATATTGGACTACCTGCCATCTATGGGAGGGGGTTGGGGGAAGGAGGGGAAATGTTGGCACAGAAGGTTTGGCAAGGGTGAATGTTGAAAAATTACCCATGCATATGTTTTGTAAATAAGAAGCTCTAATAAAATAATTTTTTAAAAGATATTTGGTATGGATAAATTTATCTTTTCCAAACCCTAGATTTCCACACCATTTTGTCCCTATGTTATTCAAACTTTTGTGGCATTATTTACCATAGAGATGAAAAACTAAACTAGTGATAAATTCAGTTCTGAAACTAAGAGACAAAAAAATACCAACTTGATTGAATCCTGAAGCTAGATATTTTTCTTGCATTCTCCAAACACTAAGCATGTGAAAATTTAATTTTTTTTGTGTGTGTATGTATATGTATACGTGTGCGTATTGTCTCCCAATATGATCCTTGAGGGCAGGGGCTGTTTCTCATTATCTAGTTCAGGGACTGTTATATTATAAGCACTTAATTGCTTATTGACTGATTGTGTTCAATATAGAAAATTTAATTTTTTGTAAATATTATGTATTTTATTTTCTGTAAATATTATGTAACAAAGGAATGCATTTGGATATATGAAATCCTCTTTCATGTGAATATCTGTGCCAGTAAAAATCCAACAACTGTAATGCTGGAGAAACTGAGGCAAGATAGAGATTAGAGAGTTTTTAATATTTTTTAAATTGGAGAGCTTGGATTAATTGGCTGAATAGGACTAATTCTCAAAGTATTCAGCATTGAGCTAAGAATTCCAGGGATTCTTATAGGGTTTCAGTGATAAGGGAAACAAAGGTAGGGGGAGGGAGAGGAGAAGTAAGGTTGAGCAATGGTGAGTGGGAACTTCCCAGAATGGACCATAAATTCGGTTCTGAAAGATTGGGGGTAAGGAAGGATCATAAATCCTGATAAGTTGGAAGGAGTCAGGATGTCTGAGATGAAAGATATGTCCCCCCTATCTTGAAATAAACTATCTGTATTTTATGGCTCTATGGAATGCTAATGGTCAGGGTTCCCAGCCCTAATTGTATCAGTTCTAATGGTCAGGAAGGGAGGTTGCCATCAGGAAGATTGAACAGAACAGAACAATTCAGGGGAACTGAAGTACAATGATTCAAGGAAACTGAGGTAGAATAAAGGAAACTGAGGTAGAACAATTAAAGGAAACTGTGGCATAACACAACTAATTTATTTAACCACATGATTCAGCTACATAAATACTTCAAAATAATCCTCAGAAGAAACAGGAATTTTTTATCAACAATAATGAAAACAGACATGAAAATAGTTTAGAAAACCAACACTCTCTTAGCATTGTTAAAATAAAACATAAGATTACCATTCATTAGTATTTGTCATGAGATGGTTCCAATAGCAAATCAAAAAGAAACTTGAATACATTTGAAAGAAAAAGGGAAATTTGGCTTGGATTAAACCAAGAAATGCTATAATGGGTAAACATGTTTGAAACTATTGGAATAGTGGTCTATACTTATACAAATATAAATAATCACTAAGTAAAAAAGTCTGTATATGTCCAACAACTAAATTGGTGAAAAAACAAAAAGCAAAAAGAAACAAAACTTGAGAGGAAGAAAAATTTCCATGATGGAAAAATAAATCTTGAATAATTTAATGTCTTTAAATGAAATAGGTTTGTTTAGACTTTTTAGAAGAGCAGTTAGTTCCTCATAGTTGCTGAAAATGTTCTAGTACCTAGTTCTGACTGGGATTTTTTCTAAAAAAGAAAGACAGACATCTTAGATTGAGGGAGAATTCCTTTATTATATAAATATTTTGAGGATAACAATATGAATTAAAACATCATTTATATAAGGCTAAACCTAGGGAAAAATTAAAATTAAAAAGTAGAAATGTTAGAGAATTATGCTATCATGCTTAAACAATCATATTTTCAATTAGTCTAACTTTTATTTCATAGATATATACAACAATTGCTCATTAAAAATAGTTTTCTTTTCCTGAATAAGGGAAATGTTTGGCTTCCTAGGGTCACTTTTTTTTCCCTCCTTTTCCTTTTTTTTTCTGATGTTCAGGACTTTTCTTCTCCGGCTCCGGTTTAACGACTACTTCTTCTGCTGCTAATGCCGCTACTCGTTGGCGCTCCTCTTCTAGCAACCTCTCCCTGTATTCTTCCCGGGGTAATAGAACCATATCCCGGGTCTCCTGTAAAGATGTCTGTCCCCCACCCCAAATTTAAACCAAATAAAAAACAAAAAGAAAAAGAAAACAACAACAACAACAACAGTGAATTTGATATCATAAAACAAATCCCTACACTTTTTTTCTGTGATGCACAAGGATTCAAATCAGAAATGAAGTCTTGCTTGAATAATACTTACTTATGGATCTATAATTTCCTAACTTTTCTGAACGGATTTTTCTCCCTTTATGAGCAGGTAATAATGTTACATATCTAAATTTTGTTTGCTTGTATTAATTGATCAAATTTATGACTTATTAGTGTAGAAGAGTTTCATCTACCAATTTTAAATTGGATGTGCCTTTTAAATGTCTTGACCTGAAAGTCAGCTCTCTACCCACTACAGTACACTGTCTCATATATTTCATTTTCCATACATCAGTAACATGAAGTTGTAAAAAGGTGCAATTCTTGGTAAATATATAATTTCTTCTACAAGAAAACTCATTCTAAGAGGAAGTTTTTCTCCACCATGTTTACACCGGGAAAGGATTGCATATACACAACTGTCATTAAACTTTGAATTTCTTAAAGGCAGGGATTATCTTTTATTCTTTTTTAGATTCACATTGATTAGCATAGTATTTGGCACATTATATATGTTTAATAAATGTTTATTGGATGATTGAGAAAGAAGGTGATACAGAATTAGCACTCCTAACACTGCCCTAACCACCCTCATAAGACATCATAACCAAATTTCACAGTAAAATTGTAAATGGTGTGTAGAGTAGTAGTCTTGGAATCAGACTCCAAGACAGTTACTAATTGTGCTGCCTTAGACAAGTCATTTAACTTCATTCAGCCTCAATTTTGTCATCTGAAAATAGAGATAATTACACTACCTACCTCACAAGTTTGCTGAAATGATCAAATGAGATTTTATATTAATATGTGATTTTATATTTTAAATAATGTGAAATTGTATCTATACATGCAAATATACATATGCATATATGCTATTATAATACAGTATTTTATATTATATATAAAATCAGTTATATATTCATTAATTTATATGTTATGCATAAATATATAACTATATATATATATACAAAATATATAATATATAAAATTAGTTTTGTCACTATTAAATGGCAAAACATGGTAGCTACCTCAAATGAGACATACTATGTGTGGTAATATAGTATTAATATGTTCTAAATATTATATAAGTAATGTAGAAATATAGAAATTATATATATATATATTTATGTCATCTCATTTGATTATTTCAACAACCCTGAGATAGGTGCTCTAATTGTCCCCATTTTACAAATGTCAAAACTGATTTTACAGACACATGCACACACACACACACACACACACACACACCACCTTGCAAACTTCAAAGCACTAAGAAAATAGTAGATGTTATTATTATTATTATTATCATCATCATCATCATCCTGGGAAACAATATTTATTAATAACAGGGAACGAACAGGCCTTTATAACATTGTTCTTCCTACTATGTTTTCTTGTAGCAATTAATGATATTATAAGGCAGAATATACCTTTAATACCTCTTCAAATTCTATACTTGGAAAAAAAATTAAATGATCACCTGTTAAAAATTCATGCTTCTCAGAGATGGCTGAGAAAGAATGGAAGAGCTATACATTCCTTAACAAATAATGTACTATGTCACTCTGCTCTTTTAAAAAAGCTAGAAGAAATGGATATCAGTAAGAAGATGAATCACTGCTACCAGTACTATATGAAAACAATTCATTAAGACATGACAACAAATACATAAAGTATTTGCTCTAGAAATACAATATTATTGAACAGAATCTATTTTGACAGTGGCAGAGTTTTATTGGACTAGTCATACTACTACATGCATGGAGGATATTAAAATTCTGAAAACATTTTACAGCCATCTTGGTGGTACAAAATAAACAAATGAACTTATTAAATGATTTTAAAAGGTTCCTCAAAATTTTACTAACTTAAGGATATAAATAGTCTACTTTCAATGCTAGTTGGAAATGAACTTGTGTTCTCCCTGGCATATGAAATGCCAGTGTTGTCTGAATAGCTGAAGAATAACAATGACCAAAGGAGAAAAGTGAAATTTAAGAAATGGTATATGAATAGTGATATTCAAGGGTAGCACATTGTCTCCAGGTTGGATTGTTGTCACAATAAAAAAAATAAAAACACTTATGGGAAGCAACATATCTCATAAATTTTTTTTTTAAATATAGTTTCTCCCATGTGATGGAAAAGGATAGAATGTGATTCTAGAAAGGATGAGAGGCAAATCTCCATCAACTTGCTAATTACATGGATTGATAATAATATATAAGATGTCAAATTTTAAAAATTTAAAAGGTTTGTCACAAGTGACATGTATTTACATGCTCTAACTTACACGGATATCTTTGTAAGTATCCAAAACTTTTGCCTTTAGTTTCTTCCGTGCTGCATGTTCAAAATCTCTTTTGCTAAGTATTTTTTCTCGATACTGGCGAAACTGATGAACTTCCTCTGCCTTCTGCATATCTTGTTGCTGGGCCAAAGCAATATTGTATAGTACAGGTTCATCAGTTGTTTGTCTTGGGAAAAACATCAAAAGCTATTTTAAATTCATTTTGGAATTTGGTTTTGAATTGTTTTCTTAAGGAATAAAGTGATTAAAAGACCCAACTCTAGCTATGGCAAAGCATCACAAAGCTCTTCTTCCAATATCCATCATCATCTTAGTCTCTAAGAGTCATATTGATAATATATCAGTAACTTATAGTGAATTTAAAGAAGCAAAGAATACTAAATCATATGGGAAATTTTTGCTGCCATTCATTTTTATTTTTATCATGCTTTGGGGTCACCATCTTTTTGTCTAACTGTTTACATAATGTGATTAAGAAATACATTTTGTTTTCTAGGAAAGATTATTCTGTTTCTTTTGAATCTGTGAAGTCAAAAAGTAACAATCATATTTAAAATTTTGTCATCATTCCTCAAGAGCATACATTCATTCCTCAAGAGCATACATTCATTCCTGAAGATTATCCCTATTGGCTGAACTTCAAATCAGTGTAAATCTATTTAAGCATAGGCTACCTAGTGTGAATACTCTGTAGCTCTATTTGCCCCAATCATCAAACCTGAAGTTTATTTGAGGATGTAAAATCTGTTCAATAAACTTTATTTATAACTCACAATATGACAGTTGCTATTATGCTAAAAATTAAGGACAGTGGGAAAACACTGAAATTGAGTTTGCCCTCAAAGAGTTTCTATTCAATTGGGGAATATAATACAGATACAGATAATTTAAAAATTCATATTTAGGATAAGAAAGAAGAGAACACTTAAAGACTAGGATATCAGGGGAAAATCACATAGAAAGTAATGCCTAATGGTCTTTAATGGAAACTGAAGATTCTAAGACATGGGGAAAAGGAAGGAGTGCCTTCCAGACATGAGGGACTGCTGTCTATGACACCACAGTTATAAAATGCTGAATCTGGGGAACAGTATGGCAATTTGACTGGAATCTTGAGTGCATAAAAGGAATATATGAAATCAATCTGTAAAGGGAAGTTGGAGCTATATCGTGGGCAATTTTAAATGGTAAGGTAATAAGTTTGCATTTTATCCTAGAGGCAAATGGAAGCCAGTGAAGATTTCTGAGCAAGACAGTGATGAGCTCAAACCTTTTCTTTATGAAGCTTATTTTAGTAGTTATTTTCAAGAAGGCTTGGACAGAGAAGAAACAGGAAACAATGAAATCCAAGGGAAAGGCACTATCAGAAAGCCCTCAGTTCAAATCTAGACTCAGACACTTAGTTTCTTTTTGACTGTACTAAAGTAGTAGCAGTGAGTGAAGACAAAGGAATAGATAAGATTTGAAGACTAATTAGATAAAGGAGTAGGAGAAAGAATAGTATTTTCTAATCAATAACAAGGATAAAGGCATACAATCACAGAGTTGATTTTAAGATGGAGGGGCCATAAAGGTCTTCAAATCATTTTATAGATGAGGAAATCAAAGTTTAGCAAGGTCACATAACTTTCCCAGAGTTATCCAGGTGAGAATAGTCTGATGCAAGATTAAAACCTGGCAATTCCTGGTGACAAGTCCAGAATTTTATCTATTTCACCACATTGTCTCTTATTTACAACACATTTTTCAAATTTACAGATTACACAGAGCTACAAAACAATATCTAGCATACAAGACAGCAGAGTCCAAATCCAAAAAGATAGTGACAGAATAGACTTGGGTTAAAACTATCAAGATTATATTTAATAGAGTGGTTAGTCTTACTTTTGGGTGCAAAAAAAGATATGAATATTACAAATAAAAGATGGAAGAGTATGATAAAAGAAGTTTGTTTGAAAAAAAATCCAAGAATCTTAGTGGACTTCAAATTTATATGCACTAATAGTGTGATGTAGCAGCAGGAAACATGATCTTGAACTGAAGAAAGGCAGTTTTCAGATAAAAGGAAGTTATAATTTCATGAGATCCCATCTGGAATATGGTGTACTGGACATCACAGTTTAAGAAGGTCATTTATAAGTTAAAGGATAACCTGAAGGTAACCAAAAAGGCTGAGAACGTTTAATAACATGTGATATGGTCTCAGGTTGATGGAATGGAGTGGAGGATTAGTATTTTGCCTAGAGAGGAAAACTCATCTTTATGTAATGAAAGTCTCTCTCTCTAAAAAGAAAAAAAAATTAGATCTATTTTGTTTGGACCCAGAAGATAGATCTAGGAGCAGAAAGTTAGAAAGTGAAAATTTTAGACTTGATGTCAGAGGAGAAAAAAAATCTTAAAAGAGTTGTCTAAAAATGGAAAGAATTGTTTAAAGAAAAGTTCTTCCTTTTTGCAGGTCTTCTGCATCAATCAGAAGCTAGATGACTGCTTCCTATATATGTTATAAAGAATGACTGGGGAAACAGATATGTGTTGGGCAGATGATTGCAGAGATTTTTTTTGAACTTTCAAATTCTATGATTCTGTAATTTGTAGAGGATATATGAATTGGATTAAATGGCTCTTTCAACCCTAAGATTTTGTGAAGAATATCTATATAAATAATCAGTTCTATTTTTGTGTGTGTAAATTTTGATATTTCAATGACACACTAAACTAGAACAAGAAGTTGAAAATATGGGACTGGAGTACAGGAAGAAAAATGAGGACTAGCTATACTTAGGGAATTATTTATTACAAATGACTATTAAGCTCATGGGATCATATGGGCTCACTGAGACATACAGAGGGAAGGAGAGAGCCACAAAAGAACCTCATATTTAGAATCAAATACAACTTTCTGATAAACTCTCACTGAAATAAAAATGCCAGGTTATAACCTATACAACTCAAGATTTACATGACTGATTTGTACACAAGAATATGAGAGATATTTATTTCTAATTCATCATTGCTACAGATACATTTTATATTGGCAATGTAATCTCAGCTCCAAGAACACAGA
Organism: Sarcophilus harrisii; assembly: GCF_902635505.1. Classification (NCBI taxonomy): domain Eukaryota; kingdom Metazoa; phylum Chordata; class Mammalia; order Dasyuromorphia; family Dasyuridae; genus Sarcophilus; species Sarcophilus harrisii. Next base: position 146,351,929 of record NC_045429.1, read on the forward strand.
TTTCCACATTTATTCATATTTACTACAACTTACCGGAAATATGGAGTAATATTTAAAGGTGCTAATTCTTTCTTCATTGGTTGACCACCTATGTCAGTTGTCACTACAGTTTGTATGTGTTCAACACCAGGAGGTTTTTTTGTTTCTTCATAAGTTATACCATTTGTAATAAAAAGATATACATATATATAATTATTTTTAACTTTAAAGTTTGCATTGATATCATTTTATGTCACCCCCATTTCAAAATATATACTTCCCTTTCCTAAATACTGTATTTTAAAATTTTTTCATATATTCTTTTTTTTTCTTTTGTCATTGTTTAGCTTTGCCTTACCTGATAGGGTTTTATTTAGATAATTTTAATTTGTGTTTAACATCTAGTTTCTGTTGTTTTACTTTATAGATTAACAATAGACATAGCAAAAACCTATCTTACTTTAGCTTAGAAAATTTAACTAAAAAACAAATATTTATTGAATCCCTGCTAAATTAAAGTTCCTATAGTTATCAGCAAATACTTAAAGAAAGCACTGAGTGGGTTGTGAAGACACAGACTTGTGATGCTGGGAGAAAGAAAAGTAAAATTTCTCACACTAACAATTTTACACTTCAGAGCCTCAAACAGATCCATATATTAAGAAATAAACATCACTTGCTAATAACTAGTAAGGAAGGGACTGGAGTGCATACCATATTACCACATAAGAGAGGAAAAATCTACCTGGGCACCCTTCACAAAAAGAATAATCAAATAGAAGGATATGGCTCTAGGGAAATGATATAATCTCAAGATGTGTAGATTTTGAGTACAAAAGCCTAACTTTGGCCAAAGTTCCCTGACTATGTAAATAGATCTTTTTCAATAGCATTTCATGGTTTTCCTCATGAATTAAGATTTTTTAGGAATGGAGGTACTCAGAAGATCCTTAACAAAGTGATGGGGAAAAAAACATGGTGGTGGTGGGAGACACATAGTCATGTTACTGATTGGACTGGATAGAGAAGGCTTTGGTATCTCATATGCCCATAATTACAAGAGAGTCATGGAGAAACAGAGGAAATAAATTTATTCACATAAATCATGAAAGGGAATATCCTACAGTGTAAGCAACTGAATTCATAGGATCATAATTTTAAAGTTGGAAGGAGCATTCAAGGTTATTTAATCCAATCACTTCATTTTACAGATGAGAAAATGGGCCTAAAGAAGCTTAGTGAATTGCTCAAGGTCATGTTATTTAGCATCACTTCAAATGGGGTAACACAATTTGAATGTTATCAAAGTTAAAAGGCTGAAATATTTGAAATGTAGGGCTGAACTGGTGCTTATTTTTCTAATCTATCCCACTTATCTTTTTCATATGTTTTAAACATAAATCATTCTGAGGACTCCATAATAGTTTGAATTTTTATAATGTTTCATCTCCTTTAAGCCACTTTTCTTAATTAATATCTTTGAGATTCTTAACCTGGTTTTCTTCCCTATGAATTTCATTATAATTTTGGGTGATTCCTCAAAATAATGAGTTGTCTGTTTGATTGGTATGACACTTCTCCTTAGTGGACAAAAGTACAATAAGAGCTAAGCAGTTCTTTTCTCACCAATTGTTAATACTGTTCCACCCAACTCAAGAAGTAATGTTATCCTTAATTTGATCCAACTTGGCTAATATAAAAGTATTTTTGCATAATTTCATATATATATATAATGGATATCATATAGCTTATCTTCTCAATGGGTGGAGATAGAACTGGAAGTGGGGGGGGGAGAATTTGGAACTGAAAGTAAAAAAGGGATTCTACTGAATGGGAGCTAGAGCTAACTGGAAAAAAAAAACCATTCAATCCTTTGCCTTGCAGAAGAATCATTATCATAATAATAATAATCAAAACACTGTGAACTCAAATGCAGATCATACCAAGACCTGGGGGGAAAAAAGTCTTTAGGATGTTGTGAGTTCTGGAGACTGTTTTTTATTTCATTTATTTATTTATTTTTTGCTGAGGCAGTTGGGGTTAGGTGACTTGTCAGGGTTACATAGCCAGGAAGTGTTAAGTGTCTGAGGCCAGATTTGAACTCGGGTCCTCCTGACTTCAGGGCTGGTGCTCTATCCACTACATCACTTAGCTGCCCCTTAGAAACTGCTTTTTAATGGATTAGTTGAAGCATATTTAGATTAGCAAACAAAAGGCAATATTCAATTATCTATTGAAATTAATGTCATATTACTCATAGCTATAAATCAGTTCCAAATTTGAATGATCAAACTACTGGGATTATTCAAATATATTATTAATTAGGCCTATAGTATCTTTCCTTTTACCTTTCTTTCTCCCTCTCTCTCTCTCCCTTTTTCTTTCTTTTCTCTGAACCTCCCTCTTCCCCTCTCCATTGAAACAACTCTGGAAATTCTCAATTCAATTCTCATGAATGGCGAGATTCATTTGGTCCATAAATGAAATCAATACCTTCTTCCATGCTTTTAGTTGTATCTTCAGGCTCTCCCTCAGCTTCAGCTTTCTTGGTAAATGTGTTGATAAAATGTAAGCGAGCTTGAGCAGCCTGGAAAACAAATGTTTAAAAGACAAGATCTTTGAAAATGGCTGATTATAGAGTAATCATTTTTTTTTAAAAAACCTCCAGGAAAAGAAGAAAATGTGAAATTAGCAAAATTATTTTAGCCATATCTTAACAGGTTAGTAAGTGAGCAAACACATTAAAATACTGAAGTTATTTGTTTTAATACTTGGAACCTTTTTTGTCAGTCAATGAATGAGCAACTCAATGTGTATACTTAGAGAAAATATTTTATTATTAATTAATATTTAACATGTTACAATTGACTAGATTGCAAGCTTCATGATGATTATTCAAGTCTAAATTGTCTTTGTACCTCTTTTAGTACTTGGCAAAGTGCTTTGTATCCAATAAGTGCTTAACAAACTTACTGCATGAATTTTTTATTGAAATTAATGTTATTATATAACTCATATCTATAAATCAGTTCTAAATTTGAATGATCAAACTACTGGGATTAATTAAATTAGCCATCAAATATAGCTACTAATTAGACCTATAGTATCATATTTCAAAGTTATGTACTCCATCAATCTGTTGTCAATTAAATTTATTTTACCTATTCTATGAATATAACTACATTAGTTTCTGAAGCAGATAGAAATTTTAAATAATAAATAATCCCTGTTCTTAAGGAACTTTATATTATAGTAGCAGGATAGAACACATTCAAAAATGATACCAGAAAATATGATGAGTGTATAAATAAGATATGTGTACAGAATTCTTTAAGTTCTGAGGGGGAGGAGGATTATAGGTGAGAGACTACAAACATGCATGTGTTCATAAGGTTTTCTTATGTATATACAAGTATATATTTTAGCTTCATTCTTTGGAGAGAAGAACAGAGGAATGAGCATAGCTAGGGCTTTGTAAATGAAAATAAACTTCCAGCATTTGCAAAAAAAGACTACAGATTCTTTGGCCACAAAAAGCATCATCAAGAGCTAACTTTTTAGCAACATCATTTGATTAGAAAAGGACAGGAAGAAAGGAAGGAAGAAATAAGTAGCTACATAATTGCTGTTTGAAAAGTCTTTTATTCAATATTATTAAGTTCCCTCAATCCCTCTCAAGTGGTTTATTATAAATATATATTTCCTATATTTTGTTGCTTTCAAATCACTCCAAAATGAAGGCAACTAATATAATCTCTCCGATTGTAATTACCTTGATAGATCTGCCTGGCTCTGCAGATTCCCATGCTTGTTTCATTGCTCGGATTTCATCTGCTCTTTCTGTATCCTTCTTAACTTCCAGAATATCAGTGTCAAGCTGTTCAGTGACTAGGCGCAACACCCAATAAGGTTTATTTGGATCTTGTGGCTGAGGCTAAAATTGAGGAGAGAGTAACCAAAAGGATGACTAGATTTGCAACCTTTTAATGAATGACTGGTATTTTTTAATTTCTCAGTGGTTTTTTATTCTAGATTGTTTTTATGCAGCAATCTTGGGTTTTCTTTTTTGTTTTGTTTTTGTTTTTTAAATCATCCATTTATTTCTAGTTGTATGTATAATCAATATGGATCAACAGTGATAGAAACAAAATTGATACTTAATGTAGCATGTTACCACATCTGTTTTCTTTTTTTCAGTATTACTGAACTTGAAAATCAGGCTGAAATATATGAGAAAGAAACGGGAAGGAAATAGTATGAAATAATGTTGTCCATTAATTCCTGCATTGCAAAAATGAAGAGCAGGAAAATAAGGTTACAAAAAATGCCCTTGCTTTCAGCATTGGAAAGAACTCTATCTCTATAAAGCTTGTGATAACAAAATTAGGATCATAGATTTAGAGTTAGAAGGAGTCTTAGAAATTATCTAGACTAACTCCCTGATTTTAAAGGTGAGGATAATGAAGTCCAGAGCAGAAAAGTCACCTGCCCATGAACACACAGTTAGTAAGTAGCAGAACAGAAAACCAATACAGGGTATTGTGTTGATAACAAATTGAGTGCACTTTCTCACTATAGTGCATTGTCTATTAATTGTCCCTAAAATCCAAAAGAATTCATTGAACAAAACATTTCCATTTACAAAAGGGATTAGACTATTATTTGAGATAAACTAATAATAAAGATTAATGTAGAGAAGAATGATTCTATATTTACCGTCTTTCAATGAGCCAAGTCAAATACGTGTTATCTTAGAAGAAAGAGATGGACTATATATCTAGTTGTAAGTATATTACAGAAAGGTATAAAGTCCCTGAACTATAAATCCCATTGCTGGGATATATGTGGACAGAGAATCAAAATGAGTCTAAAAAATTAGAGGTAATAGGGTCCACAGGGGAGAGAAAAGGGGGCTGAATTGAATCCACTATGACTAAGAAACACGATATTTGAAAACACCCAACAATGGAATTCAATAAGTGTTGTGATGCAGGAGCCACCTGCCAGTGGCTGCTGGAGGTCTAACTTGGACCTGTAGAATGGATCTCTTCATGTGAGAGGATGATGATGATACAAGAAGACTGAGAGGCAATGGCGTTCTCTGGCCTCTCCACTGAGAGGCAGTTGCATTGTCTGACCTCTCTCCTCTTCCCTCTCGCCTCCAATTTATTTCATTCCCAATCCACAAGGAACATTTGCGAAGACTGCTTTGCAACTTCTTCAAGTTTATGATTCTCAGCTGTGAAGGCTCTCGGAGAACTGACCTGCCCCTTCACTTAGGCATGGTCCTTAATAATTCCGTTTGTTGTTTTATGGAAACACAATTATTCTCTCCCTTCCCCCACAGCATGATCAGTAAGTTTATGCATTAGCTGTTATCTAAGTCCACATGCTAGAGAGTGCAAACAGCACTATCACCTCTGGATGGTTGCAGAGTGAGATACTATAGCAGATGTTGAATCTTGTGAGATGTCATGGAGGCAAATCAAAAAGAGAAGAGAACTGTAGTTAGAACAAGGATTTTTAATAAGTCTCTCACTAGTTTCCTGGTTTGGCCCTTTGATGTGTTGGCCCATTTAATTATCCTGACTAAAAAAGTCTTCCCGGTCACTTCTCCCTTTCGTTCTCCACAGGTTACTGAAGGAACTCTGGGAGGGTCCTACTCACAAACACTCTTGAATGCAGCTGGTTCTTCTTGTCCCACATTTGGGCACGGTATGTTGTGATACGTGAGCCACCTGCCAGTGGCTGCTGGAGATCTAATTCAGACCTGTAGAATGGATCTCTTCATATGAGAGGATGATGATGATGATGATGATGATGATGATGATGATGATGATGATGATGATGATGATACAAGGAGACTGAGAGACAGTTGCTGTTCTTTGACCTCCCTCCTTTTCCCTCTTGCCTCCAATTTATTTCACTCCCAATGCACAAGGAACATCTGCATTAGTAAAGGCTGCTTTGCAACTCCTTCAAGTTTATCATTCACAGCTGTGGAGGCTTTCAGAGAATTGACCTACCCCTTCACTTAGGCATTGTCCTTAACAAATAAGCAATCACATATTTCCTAATCTTGTATCAAGGCCCCCCCCAAAAAAATTGTTTTAATTGATCTAGAACTTTTCTTGGAAAAAAAAATCCCAACGAAACAAAATATAAAAAGAAATTCCATTCAAAATGACTACAAAATGAAAACAATAATTAACATTTGAAATATAAAAATTTATACAGAATTAAAATGAGATATTGGAACTGAATTTGTTGTTCTTCAGGTGATATTATTTGTATATCAGGCATGACAATCAAAATTTTAGACAAGGGAACCAAAGAAACAGACATACTTAGAGAAGTTAAGCAAGGAAGCTACAATGTCTTTAAAGACATATGTAATAAAATAACAGATATAGAGAAACATAGACATGTACATACATACATTTGGGAAATGTTATAACTTCTGGTTACTTAAAGGAAAAGTTAATCAAATTAAATGAAGTAATACACAGCAAAAGTGTAATATTTGGGGACTTCAATATTCCCTCTCATACTTAGAAAAATATTTTTTAAAAAGAGATTAGGATCAGAATAGAATTTTAAGAGAGTATTATAGACTCTTGGTGACTACTAAAGGAGAAATGAAATAGTATATATAGTTCTTATCTTTATGGAAAATCAATATATAACTCTCAATAATGGAAATTATGGGACCATATAACAAAATTTTTAGAATACAGGCAAAGAAATAATTGGAAAAATATGTCTTTAAATACTTTCATTAAAAAAAAGAGAGAGAAGAGAGATCATCAAATTGGAAATACAATTTTTAAAACTTACAAAAGCAATGAAACACTTCAACTAAGAACAGTAAAAAGAAAAAAAAAACAAATTGCCATCCTCAAAAATAATAAAAAAGAATTTAAAACAAATAGAGAAAACAAAGGGGGATTAGAAACTATTTTTACCCAATAAAACATAAATAAAATGATAACAAATGAAATCATTTTAAACAAAAATAAATGCCTATATTAAAAGAAAAAATAAAATTAATCCTATAAAATAAAATTGAAAATCCACATATGAAATTTAAAAAATCCAGACACAAATTTACAATTGAATTCTATCAAGCATTCAAACAACTAAATCCAATAACACAACTTGTTTGTAGAGATTGAGAAAGAAAGCATCCTTCCAAAATCTTTCCTGGGGACAATATTGTTTTTTTTTTCTTCTATTTTTTTTTTTTTTGAAGCTTACAATCCACTTTTTAAAAAATAGCTTTTTATTTACAAGATATATGCATGAGTAATTTTTTAGCATTGACCTTTGAAAAACCTTCTTTTCCAACTTTTCCCTTCCTTCTCCCCACCCCATCCTCAAGATGGTAGGTAGACCCATACATGTTAAATATGTTAAAGTATATGTTAAATACAATATATGTATACATATTTATACAGTTATTTTGCTGCACAAGAAAAATCAGACTTAGACATAAGGTAAAAATAACCTGAGAAAGAAATAAAAAATGCAAGTGGACAAAAACAAAGGGAGTGGAAATGCTATGTTGTGGTTCATACTCATTTCCCATAGTTCTTTCACTGGATGTAGCTGGTTCTCTTCATTAGTGAACAAATAGAATTGATTTCGTTCATCTCATTGTTGGAGAGCCATATCCATCAGAATTGATCATCAAATAGTATTATTATTCAAGTACATAATGATTTCCTCATCCTGCTCATTTCATTCAGCATCAGTTCATGTAAGTCTCTCTAGGCCTTTCTGAAATCATCCTACTAGTCATTTCTTACAGAACAATAATATTCCATAACATTCATATACCATAATTTATTCAACCATTCTCCAATTGATGGGCATCCATTCAATTTCCAGTTTCTGGCCACTATGAAAAGGGCTACCACAAACATTTTTGCACATACAGGTCCCTTTTCCTTTAAGATCTCTTTGAGATAGAAGCCCAGTAGTAACACTGCTGGATCAAAGGGTATACACAGTTTGACAACCTTTTGAGCATATTTCCAAATTGCTCTCCAGAATAATTGGATGCATTCACAATTCCACCAACAATGTATCAGTGTCCCAGTTTTCTCACATCCCCTCCAACATTTGTCTTTACCTTTTCCTTTCATCTTAGCCAATCTGAGAGTGTGTAGTGGCTTCTCAGAGTTGTCTTAATTTGCATTTCTCTGATCAATAATGATTTGGAGCATCTTTTCATATGGCTAGAAATTGTTTCAATTTTTTCATTTGAAAATTATCTAGTCATATCCTTTGACCATTTATCAATTGGAGAATGGATTGATTTCTTATAAATGTGAGTCAATTCTCTATATATTTTGGAAATGAGGCCTTTATCAGAGCCTTTGACTGTAAAAATGTTTTTCCAGTTTATTGCTTCCCTTCTAATTTTGTCTGCATTAGTTTTGTTTGTACAAAAGCTTTTTAGTTTGATATAATCAACATTTTCTATTTTGTGATCAATAATGATCTCTAGTTCTTTCATCACAAATTCCTTCCTCCTTCACAGGTCTGAGAGGTAAACTATCTTATGTTCTTCTAATTTATTTATAATCACATTCTTTATGCCTAGATCATGAACCCATTTTGACTTTATATTGGTGTATGGTGTTAAGTGTAGGTTAATGCCTAATTTCTGCCATACTAATTTCTAATTTTCCCAAGAGTTTTTGTCAAACAGTGAATTCTTATCCCAAAAGCTGGAGTCTTTGGGTTTGTCAAACACTAGATTATTAAAGTTATTGACTATTTTGTCTTGTGAGCCTAACCTATTCCACTGATCAACTAATTTATTTCTTAGCCAATACCAAATGATTTTGGTGACGATTGCTTTGTAATATAGTACCTGGTTCAGATAGGCTACTTTCACTTGATTTTTTTTCATTAGTTCCCTTGAAATTCTTGACCTTTTGTTCTTCCAGATGAATTTTATTGTTATTTTTTCTAGGTCAGTAAAATAGTTTCTTGGGAGTCTGATTAGTACAGCACTAAATAAATAGATTAGTTTAGGTAGCTATTGTCATCTTTATTATATTCACTTGACCTATCCAAAAGCACTTAATATTTTTCCAATTGGTTAGATCTGACTTTATTTTTGTGGAAAGTGTTTTGTAGTTTTGCTTAAATAGTTCCTGACTTAACCTTGGCATAAAGATTCCCAAATACTTTATGCCATTGGCAGTTACTTTAAATGGAATTTCCTTTAGTATCTCTAACTGTTGGATTTTGTTAGTGATATATAAGAATGCTAACAATTTATGTGGGTTTATTTTGTATTCTGCAACTTTGCTAAAGGTGTGGATTAGTTCTAATAGCTTTTTAGTAGAATCTCTTGGGTTCTCTTAGTATACTATCATATCATCTGCAAAGAGTGATAATTTGATTTCTTCATTACCTACTCTAATTCCTTTAATCTCTTTCTCAACTCTTATCATGGAAGCTAGCATTACTAATACAATATTGAATAGTAATGGTGATAGTGGACAATCTTGTTTCACTCCTGATCTTATTGGGAATGGTCCTAGTTTATCCTGGGGACAATTTTGTAATGATTACCTAAGTCAATAAGAAATAAAAGAAAGGACAAATAATAAAACAATATCTCTAATGCAAAAATATTGGGCAGAATATTAGCAAAGAGGCTCCAACAACATATTTACAATATTATACCCTATGACCAGAAATGCAGACCTAATCCATTATTAGAACTGTAAAACCAAAAATAATAAAAAAATATGCCTATATATTTTGCTTTTTGACAAAATATAACATCAGAATTATATTTAAAACATTAAAATGGTAAATAGACCTTTCCTTAATGTGGTAAAAAAAATCTCTTTGTAAAACCAAAAACAGGCATTATCATAATGAAGAAATGGTAGGGGTCTTTCCAGTAATATCAAGGATAAAGCAAGCATTTCTATTATCACCACTATTATTTGATATATTTACAGAAATATTAGTTACAGAAATAAAATGAGAAATAGAAAATTTAAGGGAATGACTATAAAGAAACAAAATTATTGCATTTTGCAAATGATACAATTTACTGAAAAAAATGCAGGATTCACCTAAGATTAATTAGAAGGATAATTTTTAAAGTAGCAGCATAAGAAATGAACTTATATAAATCATCAGACTTTTACATGTTACTTAAAAATCAAGTTAAGATATGGAAAAAAATTCATTCAAAATTACTGCAGAATATCTGAGAATTTACTTACCAAGACACAAGAATTATATGAATATAACTGGGTAATACTTTTTAAAAATAAAAGAACACATAAATAATTGAGAATATTTAATTGGTTATTATGTGATCATGGTAATGTAATAAAATTATAATACTACCAAAATTTATTTACAGATTCAGTACCAAACTAGTCAAACTACTAAAGGGTTGTTTAAAAAGAACTATAGAAAGTAATAATAAAATTCATTTGATATAACAAAAAATATCAAAAGGAAATTGTAAAAATAATGAGAATTAAAGGGACTTAGTAAATGTTTAGCACATAGGCTATATTTATATCTTATTTTGATTTTTCAAATGAATAAATTAGGAAAGCTAGGTCTCATATGTTATGATTATCAAGATATTGCCATCGTCAGGAAAGAACAGCTGATCTAAGACAACAGCTTTTACTAATAGTTCTAAGAAAAGCATCTACTTCTTATTCTGAAATTGCCTATAGAATGCGCATAAAAGTAAGGAGATCCTGAACTTTTTAACTAAAATTTATCCTGATAAACACAGTGGGATTCAGAGGCATAATATCAAAAAGAGAGAAAGAGATATTAAGTAAGCCCCTTTGTAGAAAAGCAAGAGTCTAGGGTTTTTCTTGGCAGTTTTTCCAGTCTTTGGGTTATCCTGAATTGGTATCAAGCTGTGCTATATAGGAACCCTAAGGTCTTCTCAGGAAGATATCTTTTTTATGTAGTACACAAAAACTACATTCATCACGATGCTTTCTAATACTTTTCAGTTCAATAAACATATACTGAATACCTAATATGTATAAAGCATTTTATTAGACAATATTTGGTGAGATGGGGGCAGGGGAGGGTGTTTCAAACCTATAATTTCATTGGTGTAACTCTCAGTCTGGAAAACTGAATTGAAGGACCAGTCCCTAATTTAGCTTCAGAGTACATAAAGGGGAATAATAAGAAAGGTTGTTTAAAAAAAAAAAAACGTAAATTCAGGTAGTACATGGCTTTAAAGATCAGACTGAGAAGTTTGTATATTATTGTAAAAGCAATAACGAACTATTGAAGGTTTTGAGTAGGATAGTCCTTTGAAGAATATGTCTTAGCATTTGTGGGGAGTGTGAATGAGAGGGAGGGGAAATTGGAGGGATAAGACTAATTAGAAGAAACATTTAAGAAATAATTCCCAATAGATAGTTTATGAATTTTTGTTTGCTTGCTTGTTTATTTTACCAAGGAAGAATTTCTTTTTTCAGGCAAATTTCCAATTTAGTTATATTCAATTTTCCAAATGAAATGTCCAAGGTTGAGTCCATTTCAGTTGAAGATCTAAACTATTATTTATTATAAATGGTGAAGCAAAGTGTGATAAGGGCCTGTACGAGGATATTAGTGTGAGTGAAGACAATATTGTAAATATAAAATAAACAGAATTTGGATACCAGTAGCATATATTAAAAAGAAGAAAGAATGACAAGAGATTTCCTTCCTTCTTTCAGTTCGCTTGGTTTTCAGGTATGAAAAGAGTGGCAAGCAAAGTAGATAGAGGCAAGGAAATAAATATATACTGGAGAAATTAACAGGTTTCTGAGTATCAGAGGATAGACAACATAGGAGAGGAAAAGATCTATCATTAACATGAGTTATTAACCGTAGAAGTGGGTTCCAGAAGGTGTGATAGAATGGGAGATCAAAGGAATTTCAATACCATTGAGATATAAAGATGAAACTGAATGGGGAATGAGCAAGTAGGGATTGATAATTGAGGAGTAACATATTAACTTGAGTACATGATGACTCTGAACCACAGGGATTAATGGAAAAAGCAGCAGGAATTTGCTACTCAGGGAAGAGGTAAAATATCAGCTGTTCATAGGAAGAGAAAATGGGTCAATAACAGTGGTGTCCAAGAAGGTCTGTTGTAGGAGGTCAAAATTAATAAGAGTCAAGAGGATTTTACAGTGAAAGCCTCAAAGCTCAGGCAGTTCAAAACCCAATATTTTGTCTCTCTTTATGCATGTCTGTGATGCCTCTTCAGTCAGATCTCATAGTTTTGTAGGTAAACATTTAAGAAATGATTCATAATTTGGTAGTTTATGTTTTAACCAAGAAGAAATCTTTTAAATTTAATTATATGCAATTTTCTCAATAAAACATCCCATGAAGGGTCCATTTTTATTAAGGATCTAATATTTTAAATTCTGACTACATCAAACTGGAATGCCATAAGCAAAACTGTGATCTGGGGGAAGTTTTCCTTTCACATTGGCTCTTCCATTCATCATTCTAGACCTACCTTCACTATCCTGGTGCTCTTGTGTTACTTCTCAGTGACTCATGGTATGCAAAAACAGTTTGCTAGAAGATGAGAAGTACATGTACATGTGCATGTACAATTTAGTTTCTCTATTTTGAAAATTGGAATTATGAGAGCTATAAGGGATTTACATATGTGATACTGGAATTCTTGCCTATGAGAAATCAAGCATTGCCAAAATTCACATGTTATAAAATTAGTCAGATGAAGAATGCCATTCTTACCTGAGGTTCAACTTTAGGTGCCACCTTTTCTTTAGCTGCCTTCTCTTTTTCTGCCTTGTCAGCTCCTTTATCTTTACCTTTTCGAGTTGTTTTTACAGTAGATGTAGTTTTTTGCCCATCAGTAGACCCATGGACATCTGTAAATCCCGTTGAAATTAATTCTTCATGTTTTTCTGAATGTGCTATAAAGTTATATATATATGATTAGAATTGAAAAATTTTGGAAAAACAAATTCAATGCAGCTCGGCTAAGAAGGAAAACTGTCGATTAAGAAAAGTTTTGCATCAAATATTTCTAATATCTAAAATAAATAAGGTATTAACACTGACAAATATATATATATAAATGTGTGTGTGTATAATATATATGAAAAAGAACCCCTTCTAAGCTAAGTTGAGGTATATGAACATAATGGAATGCTACTGCTTAATAAGAAATTATGAATATGGAGAGCACAGAGAAGTATGAAAAGGCATATGAACTGATATAAAATCAAATAACTAGTCACCAAAACAATAAGTACAAATACAACATAAATAGAAAGAACAATGACAAAAGTTAAAACTAAACACTGTGAAATTATAATGATCAATCTTGGCCCTAAAGATGAGTTGGAGAGAGAATGAATATTTCTTTCTTTATTGCAGATAGGAAAGACTGTATATAAATTATTTTCTATTATAATGTAAGTCTTGGTTAATATATATTTATATTAATTTTCCCAAACCATTTTTCCCCTTTAAAAATTTTTTTGATTAAAGATCTCTGAGAAGGGAACAGAGGAAGGATGTATTTAAAATGATGGTGGTGTAAAAAATTAAATATAAACATCCATTTTAGAAAAAGAATATCCATTCTCCAATAGATAAATGATTAAAGTATATGAACAAATATATCTCAAAACAAAACATAACTAATTAAAAGTTATATAAAATATTCTTCCAAATCACTTCTAAGAGAAGCTAAAATCATAACAAATTTGAAATTTCACTTCATTCTAAGCAAACTGGCAAAAAATGACAAAGAATATTTGATATTAGAGGGAAGATGTGAAGATTTGGACATGAATATATTTGTTGGTGAAGGCTAATTGATTTAATCATTCCAGAAAGAAATTTGTAATTTTGAGGGAGAAAATGACCATGTTCATATACTTTGATCCAGAAATTGATTCCTTGGCATTGTTACAGATAAAATAGAAAGTTCCAATTTATACAATTATGCACACATATGTTTGTAACAATAGTTTTGTGTATGCATGTGCACTCTATAACATTAGTTTTGTGTTTGCATGTTGAGGGGATAGCAAAGAAATAAAAACAAAGTGGATGCTCATCAACTGAAGGATGATAAACAAACTGTACTATTAATGAATGCAAGAGAATATTAGTATGCACAAGAAAAAAATGAATTTAAAGAATTCAGATAAACTGGGAAAGATTTGTATGAACTGATTCTAAGTAAAGTAAGCAGATACAAAAAAAATGACTACTACAAAATAAAGAAAAAAACAATAATACAAAAGGGAACAATGTATAATGATCAGTTTTGAACTTGGAGAAGAGATGAAAAAATTAAACTGTGTTTTAGAAACAAAACATATAGGAAGACAGGTAGGTTAAAATGTTGTTGGAACTATGAATTGGTTCAGTAATTTTGAGAAAACAATTTGGAATTAAGTTCTAGTAATGTTTCCTTTCCAGTATAAATTGCATGCTCCCCTTACCACCACCCTTTTTCTGTTGATGTTTATGGAGCACTTATAGAACATTAAATGTTTTTAAATATTTAAATTTTAATGCTCTGTAATGAACAGGACTATAGAAATAGACTTCCTCAATGCTACACTGTCTTTTTCCTAAAAAGAAAAATACAAAAAAGAAAAAAATGGTGGTCCTGAAGATGGGCCCATAACAGACATACCAAGATCTGGAACAGGGCTTCCTTTTTTCTTCTTGATTACTATTTTAGGTTGTTCTGCAAGGGAAAACAAAAACAAAAAAGGCAAAACAAGCGGCACTTCTCAGCCATTTAGAAAGCAACTCATAAGGGGAAAAATAGAGGATGCTCCCAATATGCTTAAAATAGAATTGAATTGTTTCAGAATAGCTCACATAACTCTTGGTTTAGTACTAAGAAATCAAAAAGGTAAAGATACAAATAAATAAAACAGACCCAAGAACAGAAAGTTCTATGAGTTAACATGGATCCCTGAAAGTTAAATAATTTTGTATTGTTTATGTAGGGGATACAGGTGGAGAAGTAACTCAAACCTTAGATGCAGGACCACAGATGTCTTCCTGTAATGTCAGTGATGCTACTTGATGGGCTTTATATTTTTATCCATTGGAACTGACAAGAAGGGCTAAGTTTATTTTAGAAGCCTCACATAAAAAGCCCATGACTCATGATCCCATCTAGCACTGCTTTTAGGAAGATAAGAATTTAGCTTATTTGGACCCTGTTCAAGTTTCCCCTTGGAAAATAAGAATTTGAATTTTATTTCCTTAAAGAACTTCACTTCTCTTCTTTATATTAAAATTAACAAGGACATATTTAGCTAGAAAAAAAGATACAGAACAAACTTAAAAAGAAAAGCTCTCCTCTCATATTTCTAGAGACAAACACTTAAAGTGCTATTCTAGCTGATATCACATAATTATCAGGGAAGGGATAGATAGATCCAACTTACTCCCTGGTATGCACAGTTCCTTGCTATGCTTTTTCTTCTTCATGGTCTTGTAATGATGTGGCCTGGGAGTTTTTTTATAGGTATGAAGAAAGCGTGTCAATCTTCTCTTCATTTTCTCTCGCTGGCATTCTTAATCTCTTCCTCTTCTCACACCCTTTCTGCCTCATATGGTGGTTCAATTCAAACTCCTTATTCTTTCATGTAATTACAAATTGCTAATAATAGCTAGAATTAATATAGCACTTAAGGGTTTACAAAATGTCTTATTAATATTATATTCAATTATCTTCATAACAACCTTGGAGGATAGCTGTTATATCCATCCCTATTTTACAGATGAGGTAATTGAGGCAAACAGAAGTTCAGTGATTTATTCTTGTTTGAAGCTGGACTTGAATGAGCCCAAGGCTTCCTGACTCCTGATAGGTTCAGCACTCTATCCACTGTACTACCTAACTTCCTCCACTGTCTCCAGAACCATTCTGTAAGCATAGGTCCCTATGTACAGCACGGATCCTGTAGAGGTTCCATGTATTGTCATGATTTTTTTTTCTAAATCCTTGTGCATCCCAATATCTGTATGTGTGCACTGATGCCTTGTCTTTTCTTTAGAAGGTTTCTTAGAAGATTTAGAAGTATTGCTTGCTTCTGGAACTTCTGGTTTCCTCTACCACAGAGAATCCTCTCTTTTTGGTCTCAATTTTCTTCTGCATATATTTCTAAACAGAAACCTTATTTCTTTACAATGGAGAGACACAGAGCTAGTGCTAGTTTCATTTCATGAATGGAGGCACTCTTAAGCTAAAATATCAACTCAGTGGCCTGTGCTGTGACTTTGTGAAGATAAATGTCCTCCTTAGAGGTGCATGAGGAAACTAGAAAAAAGAGCATTCAAAACTTGTCCAGGGAACTTAGGTCTCAGAGAGTAAGGTCCTGCTTTAATCAAGAGATGTTAAAAGATCCACATCTGGGTATGTCTACAACACAAAGATAAACAAGTAATAGTTACTATCTTCAAGGAACATGTGCCTAGATGAGCCGATGTTCTGGTGAGTGGACTGAACTAACTGACTGATTAGACCCAAAGAATAATTATTAAGATTTCTGTATTAGCATGGAAGGAGATTCATAATGGAATATGCATCACACTGTCATACCCTGTACTGTTTCACATTTTAATCTTTTAAACTAGAGGACATGCTTATCAAATATGCAATTATACAAAGCTGGGAAGGATCTCAAATGTGTTAGGTAAGAGTCAGGAGCCAAAAAAGATAGGCTGAAATAATGGACTAAATGGAATAAAATGAAATTCAATGAGAACAAATGTAAAGTTCAGTATTGGAGTTCTAAAATTTTAGATATAAAAGATTTTTAAAATTTTTGTTAGAAAAGCTTTCTCATAGTAAAGATGTGAAGGTTTTAGTATTTTGCATGTTCAATGTGAGTCATTATTGTGACTGAGGTATGACACAGCAATCAAAAAAGATGATGCTACAATGATATGCTAAACTGCTTAAGAAAAGTGTCTAGAAAAAGGAAAAAAACTGTAGTACTAGGAAACAATTCCCCCAGAGTCCTTTACAATTGTGTGTGTGTGTTTGTGTGTGTGTGTGTGTGTGTGTTTCACTATAGGCCTCACATTATATACCCTTCTCTTTTTTAAGATCTATGAGAGCTATATATAGGCATTATCTCAGGAATCCTACCTAATCAATTCTGCATGCAGGAAAAAGACATTCTTAGTATGATCTCTCTTTATCAAGTTTTCTTTTCTCACCTGTCAGACAGCTTCTTTAAAATGTCTAAGCAAGTATGGCCTTTATGTTTTAGCATTCCATCATCCTAATGATATGTCTTTATTGTTGGAAAGCTTTTCTACTTCAAAATCCATGATCATTTTTTACTACCGGCTAGTCTTTCTTTACTACCTGGCCCATCTATAGTCATCTTCTGGCATTCCTGGGTTTTTCACATTGTAGTTTTCATTATTTGGGATTGGCAACTGATAATTAAATAGGACTTTTTTGGAAATCTACAGCATGTTGTAAAAAATCCCCAAAACATGCATAAAGAAAAAAAGAAAGTTACTAAGTTATAAGTGCATAAATATTGTATATTACTAATCTATTTTTATCATTTACTGCCATAAGTATACATACATAAATTTACTATAAACAATAAAATTTTATTAAAGCTTCAGTGCACTGAAGTACTATAGGCTGTGAATTCTCTTTGGAAATGCTTCCTCTTTGTCTCTCTACCATCCAGACTCCATCAGGGGATTTTTCTTCAGCAGTGATCATTGTGATATGGTGCAGTCCTTAGGAAGAGTCCCAAGGTTACTTGGCCTTGAGAATGATATAGTTAGGAATAATATATTTCTTCCATTAGTCTGTCTTGCCTTAGTTTACTTTATATAACCAGGTTGCTGAGCCCAAAGATCACTGACTATGAAATAACAGCCTAATGGTTAGTGATAACAGGGTTTCTGAAACTAATGAGCAACAAGAATGAGGTGTTTATAGTTAACACATGCACAGAACAAAATTGGATGCCTGCCATTAGACCTAGTGCTGTTTCAGGCCTAAAAATATACCTCCAGAAGGTTTCTCCTTAGTCCCCTAATCCCTAACCCCTCCAGACCCATGGGCTAGCCTTGGGAACTTTAAGTACTGCATCTGTGCACAAAGTCAGAATTAGACCACTCCTCAACTTTACCTCGCATAAAATTAGCATATCAGTAACATGAAACACCTGGTTTCTCTTACTTTTCCCTAAAAATTTACTTTCTTGCTCTTGATTCTTTGCTAACTTCTTTTGGAATTTAGCCCACTTTAACAAGCATGAAAATTATAATAAACTTTGCCTCTTGACTTGGAGATGGGCCTGAACCTGCAAATTCTTTTGAGCTACCTTGGGACATCATTCTGGAACCCCAACATTTTAGGATCCCTTTTGAGCCCCAAAAATTGTACCCTGGGCTTTTCACAGGAGAAGGAAAACCATGAAGTAGTTGCTGCAGCTATACTGATAGCTGAAAAGACTTTGCTTAGTGTGTGAGATACTAATTTCTCTCATGTAAAAACTAAGTTTTTTTATGGGTGAAATGTGGAATTTTTTGTATTAAATAAATATGATCAGAATTATTAAAAAAATAGATGATTGGGATAGGGCCTAGAGTTATTTAGTTTTTCCACATTTTGAGGATACAGTATCCCTGACCTCAATGAATATCATGATGATGATTGTAGTTCTGTCTGTTTTCCATGCTACTCTCTCTTCAAAGCCAATTTAGGCTTGATTTTCACTTTTGCCTACTCTTTTAAATTTGGCCTTCAAGTTTCCTCTCCATTGTAAACCTATATTCTTCTTTTTAATTTCAGGATATGGAATACGTCATCTCCCTTCAGAATCTTCATCTCTGCTGTGACATTTAGAAATGATGCCTTTGTCTCCTGTCATATTATGGTAGAACTTTGGGATGATGAAATCCCTTGGCCAAAAATAAAGTCTTTTAAGGACTCCTAAAAACAATAAAAAACCATTTCCTCATTTCCTTGTAAATGGATCACTAATAAAATGCCAAACTAAACTTACTTATACATAATATATTTTATTTGGAAGATTTTTGAGAAATAAATATTAGAGCTTGCTTTTGAAAACTACATCCTTCCAAATGTGAAATCAATCGAGTTTTTGCCTAAGTCTTGAACATTATGGATGTCTGCATTTAATTTTTGAAGAATAAAACCTAATATTTCTTGCTCTACAATATGAAATGTGTTATACATCCAAAAGTCCTCTTTTATGTAGCAATATCTCCACCTGGTGAAATGCTAAAATATTGTTACTAAAATCATCCAAAGATATTGTTATATTTTGCAAATGAAGTGTCATAAATTGAATTTTGTGAAAATATGTTTTCCTTAAATTACTTGAAAGGTAGTCTATATACAATGATCAATTCTGATGTGTGATGACCACGCATTTTAAAATCAGTCGGAGTCAGGAATTCAGGTTATGGGAAAATTGTCAATCTTTATTCTTAGTAGAGATGAAGAAAGGTCGGAGATAGAAGGGAATTGGCAATAGCAATGTCAGCAGCTGAGTCAAGAAGCTAGCTAGACCAGAAGCCTAAACACACCAGCCACTCCTAGAATCGAACCCCCTGGCAATCTCTCTCAGGCTCTCTTCCAGTCCCTGTGCCTCCACCCACCAAAATCGTCATTTCCTATACAATACATCAGGACTTGCACAGAGAGTGGGTGGGGGCCATTTTTTCTCCAAGCATGTATATTGATAGAGTATAGTCCAATTACTATTTAGCCTCACGTGCTTGGGACCTCAGTGCATCAACTCAAGCCTCAGCCCATTACACTGATGGATGTTGCTCTCTTCAACAATGAGATGATTCAAACCAATTCCAATTGTTCAGTGATGAAGAGAGCGATCTACACACAAAGAGAGAACTGTGGGAAGCTGAGTGTGGACCACAACATAGCATTTTGACTCTTTCTGTTGTTGTTAGCTTGCATTTTGTTTTCTTTCCCAGTTTTTTCTCAGTGATCCAATTTTTCTTGTGCAGCCAGACAACTGTACAAATATGTATACATATATTGGATTTAACACATATTTTAACACATTTAACATGTATTGGACTACCTGCCATCTATGGGGGGGGGCGGAGAAAGTAGGGGATAATTGAAACAGAAGGCTTAGCAAGGGTCAGTGTTGAAAAATTACCCATGCATATGTTTTGTAAATAAAAAGCTTTAATTAAAAAAGAAAGTTAATCTAAAAGAATATAATACATTATGCTTCTAACTAGGCAAAGTTAGTTTTTATCTGTTCCACATATTTTTGGTTCAGAAAGTCAATTACAAAAAATGTTGAAGCTTTTAAGAATCAAAAAAAAAAAAAATGAGGAAAACCAGAGAATGCATACAATATTTGTAGAAAATAATGTTTGAAATGACATTAAATTATGAGATAAAATGCACAAATATAATATGCATATAAATGCAAGAATTTAGGGTAACATACCTCTGAGATCATTTTTCTCCAAATCTCTAAGTGTCTGAACAAATGCTGACTGATTTTCTGTAAGGGGCCAACTGTTAGACAGTACTGTGGCTTGTATGATATACTTATAATTCTGTAATAAAATGCAATGTTTAGTAAAGAAGCAATATGAATATATAGTATATCAAATGCAAAAATAATCTGTCCTTAAACTGATAACCCAATACCATTCCTTCAGTGTAAAGACAAAATGATTAGAATACACAAAGAATGAATGCTGAGATCAGAGTATCTTGGATTCAGAACTAGAATCTTGAAAGCCATAAATTTAATTTAATTAATTTAAATTTTAATTCAATCATTTCATTTTATAGATGAGGAATCACAATCCTTTTTTCCCCTTCTTATCATTTCAATCAACAAAATCAACCATTATTCCATATGATAATGGAGTAGAATAATGGAATAGGACTTATTCCTACTAAATGAAACATGAACCAGTTAAAAATATTGCTCTGTTTTTAAAATAGAGAATATTATAATTTTAACAAGTCCTTTTAAAAAAAATCAGGACTATCTTGAAGAAAATAAAATGGTTGTGTTAAACTATTATCTGGCAGATATTTCTTTTCAATGTAAAGATCTTACCTGTTGGGAAACTTGAGAGTTTTCCTCTACATATGGAAAGCTAACAGAATCATCATCAAGAACATTTTGACCACTTTCAATTGCACCAGTAGCTCGTGCCTTATTAGCTTTTTGAGCTCCTGCAGCAGCTTTTTTCTTGGATTGTGGCACATCTGCTTCCTTGTTGGCGGCTATTTTATGAGCAAGAACTTGTTTGCTAGCTAATATGGGGAAAATATTCATTCTGAGTTTAAAAATTCATAACATACATTTAATACAATATTATCTTTAGTTTTGTTGTATCAATTTTACTACTATGTCCTGCCATAACAAGCTTTAATTATTTAGTTACACAATATACAATACTGTATACAATATTGCCTGGCATGGTATAAATGGAAAAAAGACTCGACTTGGAATTAAAATCCTGGATTTATATCCCTAGTGCTATGACCTTGGAAAAGGCATGTTATCTACCTAAATTTGTCTTTTCATCTGCAAAATTGGAAGGGAAAAATGTTTGCATCAGCTACTTTGTATCATCATTTTAAAGTTATTTGTAAATGTTCAAGTACTACATAAATTCCACATACTGATAAGCAGATTGGGAAGGAAGATACTGTTTTCCTATTTATTAGCCTAAACTCCAAACTCAGTTCCACAGTAAAGGAGAGTATCTAGGATGTCTTATGCCTGCCAGGGCAATCTGGTATACTTACATGAACAACAGAGTATATGAAATATGAAATAATATTGAATAGGCTTAATGTATAATTATATTTGAATGATACAGCTATAAACAGTGAATATTTCTTCAATTGTTTATATAACCTTTTTTTTTTTTTTGTCAAGAAGGCTTTATGTTGTATTTGCATAAATCTCTGTGTGCCTGGGTAGGTCAAATTCCAGGTATATTATGTAGTTATTTCAAATGATATTTCTCTGATTATCTTTTCTTCCTGACTTGTATTAGTATTGTATAGCAATGATAATGATTTTTAATGATTTTATTTTGTAGCTTATTCACTTGTGACCTCAGGTTGTTTTTTTTTTTTTTTTTTTTTTTACTAATTCTATGGATTTTCTTTGTACAATATAATATTATCTGCAAATAGTTATACTTCTGTATCTTCCATATTTCTCCATTATTATTTTATTCTAATCATCATAACTATTATTTGTAAAACTACATCGAGTAATATTAGGAAAAAAGCATCCTTGATTTACCCTCATTTTTACTAAAAAAGCTTACATTGGATTCCATTGCAAACAAATCCTAACTCCTATTTTCAAATATGTGCTTTTCCCCATATTGCATTAGGGTCCTTATAAAAGCTTATAAAGGTTCTATAAATTGACTATTAGAAATGGAAGGAAAAAAAAAGAAAAAGAAAAGGAAAAAAAGAAAAGAAATGAAAGAGCTGAAAACTACTCAAAAAAAATTGTTACTCAATGGCATCATGTTGCTCAGACTAGTATTAGAGAAAACTTGAAAATAAAAATGTAGGCAGACTACAGTTTTAAAGGGAACTAAATTGAAGCAAAAGACCAATCCACAAATCTAAGATACCCTGTATTATTTGCAGGCAATAGTTTTCAGGGCTAGATTTGCAAAATAGACACCAGATCCTCATGGCAGAAGATAAAGAGAAATTAGCTTCTATTGACCCAGCTGTATTTTGTAGTTTCAACATATACCTCAAGAATCCTCAAGACCACAAACTAGGCAGCACAATTTAGAAGTAATCTAAAATCTAAAAGCAGGGATGCTTTACCACTTCCAGATTATCTCATCCTTTTGCTATATTGTGCAAGTAGAAGTAAATACAATAAGGAGAAAAAAGTGGAGTAGTTAATACTTGAAGCTTCTCCTCTGAAATGGTCAAAAGGGAGAATATACACTCATACAATTGGAGGCAAATCTATTATGCTTCAGTATAGGTAGCAATCATGATCTCATGTAGAACAAAAGCAAAAATAGACTTCATTAAATTAGATAAGGAAGAAAGATATGTGTAGAAAGTATCAGACAATAAATTAGTAATATCTGTGATAAAAATATATGTACTATATGGCATTTATTAGCATTTAAATAAAAGAAAACTTAAAATAGCTAAAGGGAGAAATAGTTATATTGCATTAGGGTCCTTATAAAGGCTTATAAAGGTTATAATAGAAGGGGAACTCAACTAATCTCAAATCTAGATAATTCTAACAAAAAAAATTTTTAGGATCTGAATATAATTTTAGAAAAATTATATTTGATGACTTCAGAATATTATTGAATTAAAATTTCTTAGTTGTGAATGACATTTTCACAGAAACTGACTGAACTAGTGAATAAACATCTCAAACAAATACAAAAAAGAATATGAAAATATTAAATGTGTCTTTATGGACCACAATGCAATAAAATTTATATTCAATAAAGGATTTTTAAATAAAAAGAATAAAAGTAATTGGAAATTAAATAACAATGTTGAAGAATGGGTGAGTCAAAGAAAGAACATTGAAAAAAATCAATAATTTTATTAAACATAGTGACAACAGTGAGACAACAAACTGAATGAGATAAATTGAGTGAAAACCTCTCATAAGGATGTAGCTTCAACTTATGTCCTAATTGTGACTTGAGACTTTGCAATAACAAGTTGAACTATTAACTAAAAAAAGCTGCAGGTATTCAATTGTCTTGGGTGAATATTTCCTCTCCTAATCCCCCCTCCTCTTAATTAGTATTTAAATATTAATGGGTAAAGAGTTTGTTATTTAGTAGTGTTCTTTTGTTTCTGAGATAGATTTCCTCTTTAGAGTATAAGCCTGGACTTCCCCAGCCAATAGGAGAAAAGGTTGGGGGAGGGGGCTTCTTCATTTGGGTCAGTACCATCCTGTGTTTACAACTTGTGCTTTACATTTCTTTGCTGACATCTTGTCTGTTGGGAGTTGAAATTTCTCACCAGTTCATAATAAATCCTTTTATTTATTTATTTAATTTTTTACCTTGAGAGTCCTTGATTTTAATTTGGGTAAAGGTCACTGTCCCACACAGTTTTAGGGGCTCATCCAGGATATTTCCTGTTCATGAGAGGTCTCTCCTGTACCGAATCTTTGGGCAGGCTCTCTCCAGAGAATTCTCTGGTGGTCCTTGGATTTGGCTTGGGAACTCCTGCTTCAATCAGGTAAATTCTCAAAAAGAGACACACAGAAAAAGCAAAAATGGAAGTGGTCTAGTAAAGATAGAGGATTAATTCAGCTCAGGAGATGAGCAGATGAGAAAAGTTTGAAATCAGTGAGGTAAGTACACAACCCAGGTTGGGCAAGAAACTATGTTGGGGGGGGGGGGGTTAAAGTCAAAGGAGTTAGAGTGTAAAAGGATTTTCCCTCTGCTAAGAACTGATGAGCTGCCTGGGTGACTGGGATTGGGATTGGGAGAATTTAAGGCTCCCATTTCCCTTTCATATTGGGAAATTCTAAGCAATTCAAGTCCATAACGATTCTCCCATTTTCCTTTGGTAAGATCAGGTGAATCCTCCATCAAAGAAGACAAAATCCTGTGAACCTTGAGAAAGGAATGATCTAAGGTATCTGGCTCTAAAAACCTATCTAGTGTCCTAGGAAGATAGCCCTTTAGGAAAAATTGGGATGAAGTACCAAATGTATATGTACACTGTTGTTTTGTTTGGGATGGCTCCAAGGAACTATCAATCCCCCAAGTGCTGGGTGTACATTCAAAGGAGCTTTCAGTACCCAGACAGCTGGCTCCTGTGGCTTGGGCTCCAGAACTACCACCTCCCTTCCATCCCAAGGTGGGGCCCAGAACTGGAAAATTATTGATTTAGAAAAGTGATTTGTGTTTCTGTGTGTGTGTGTGTGTGTGTGTGTGTGCATGCACGCCTGTGTTTTGTCTTCTGTGTTTTTTCCAGTCAGCTGAATTACAAAGGAAAAGATCTGTCAATTTGGGATTTAAAAGGCTTATTTTGTACATAATTGGATTTATGCAAATAAATTGGATTTAGCTAAAGAGAGGAAGGGCTAGTTTTGAGATAGGGGAAGTTTTTAACTGACAGTGACACTGACACTGACACTGCCACATCAGGAAAAAAAAAAGGAAGAAAAAACTGACATATTTCTATGGACCTAGAACTGGCCAATTTGGGTCTGCAGAAATAGTTAAAGTTATAGAACTGCTAAAACATTTTAGCAGATTCTGGGGTTTTTGAGGCAATGATTTAAGTTGCTTGGCACAATCTCTTAGCTAACTTGAGTTAGTCTGTTGTATTTTTAAGTAGGTTTAATTTATGTGACTGAAAGCCTTTTGAGGGTTTAAATTTGAAGTGTACTAAAAATTGCAAAGGGTAAAAACCACCCTCTCTGGAATTTTCCATGCTTCTCTCCCTTGCAAAGACTTATGAAATCTCTCCTGGCTAGTCTGGTGTCCCTGATTCTTTTGGGGTCTGCACTGGTGCCTCAATATCTTTGACATGACCCCCCAGCATTTCTGGCATGGAAGGTGGACTTGAAAGAGCAGTTTTCTGCCACCTTAAATTTGGGGGTTATATGTGTTTAAATTGGAATTCTGATTCTGAAATTGTATGAGGTAATTATTATTAACCAGTCTGCTAAAATTGTAAACTTGTTTATTCTGGTATAAGATTTTATAAATATGTGTGCATTGATATTGAAGAATTGTTACTAGAAATTTAAATCTGCATTTAATATGATTTTAAGTTAAAGAAAATTTTGGTTCTCTGGAAACTTACCTAAAAAGGTCACATGTTTGTATCTCCTAATTGGATACAGTATATGCAAGCTACTTGCTTGCTAAATTGCATACTGGACAATTTGTAAAACTTGTATGACCTGTACTTTAATATTTTGTTAGCCCAGCTGGTTATGTGGTATAAATTGTTCCAAAGTTATTTAGATATTTTCTATATTCTGAATCTTAAGGTTTGTCTTACTTTCTCTCTTTAACAAAGAAGCAAAAGCAAGAAAATTACGCATAGGGATATGTGTAATTGCAAAACAAACTGTATTTGAAGAGTGTGTAATATGTCTAAAGATAAATAAGAAGGTGATGAGGAAGTGTCCCTCCAGAGGGAGGAAGCCTGGCTCCAAAATATTCAAGTTAGGATTTAATGAAATGACATCAGTGGGGATAGCCATCCCAGCTTTCCCCTGGCTCTCTTGTCCTTTTAAGGGGTTAATGAATTATTTTAAGGGGGGGTTAATGAAATAACATTGGAATGAATTGTACCTAAGTATGGATTTGTAGAAATTATTGATTCTGATAAACACATTTTACTTCTAAGATTTTATAAGAAAAAAAAATGGAGTGGTAATTTCATATACTTGGGCATCTGCCCTCATCAGGAAAAGTGGAAAGAGTGAATCAGATTCTTAAGAAACAGGATTATTAAATTAACATTAGAGACTAAATTCCCTTGGATTAATTGTTTGCCTATTGCTTTTTTAAAAAATTAGAATTGTCCCCAGAAGTGATCTGGGACTTTCCCCATATGAGACTGGTTTATCTTATTTGGGAGGAAAAAGAAAAAGCCCTCTTTTGAAACAAAGGATAAGTGTTTAAGGAATTATTATACTGGAAGTGTCCTCATTTCTTTTAGCCTTTAGGAAGCAATAATTGCTGGCCCTACCAACACCTTTGAAATTTGCAATTTCAGGAGAATTAGTGCTTATTAAGTCCTGGAAGAAGCAGAGTGAGCAAGACATTACCAGACATTACAGATGACTGAGATGGCAGTCTGTAGGCTGAAAATACCAGGCTTAAAGGACCTATAGAGGAACCTCAAGGATGGACTGTTTAAGGACAATTTATAACCTCTAAAATTGACTTTGCACCAGGGCAATTAGGAATGTTTTGGTAGGAGGGAGAGGAGATTGTCCTTAGAGGATTTTCTAAAAATATTAGTGTTGTACCTGTTATTAATATTTCCAGAAAGGTTTATAGTGACTCTTCAAATGGAGGAAATTGAATTAACATTTTTAAAATGAAGAAATTATTAATGTTGATTCTGATGGGTTCTTTAATGTGAAATTAGCACAATATATTCTATAGTCTATGTGAGTTTTAATTAGTTGTATTGAGTCATTTTAAACCTGTTCCCATTGTTTAGGAAGATTCTGAGAACAGTCTTTCTCTTTGAACATGCTTGATACAGATTGGTTGTTGAGCATCTAAAAACAAAATGATTTGTGTAATATTGAATTTAAAATCCATCTACTTGGATATGAAGATAAACTGTGAACTTTCTAGGATGAATCTCTTACTGTTATCAGTGTAAGATTATAGAATACTTAAATAGAATATGTAATCTTTGAGAGCTAAATTCACCTGAAGCTTTAATTAATGAGACTTGTTATTTGAGATAAAAATCTCTTGAATCTATAGCTGATATTATTTGGAGTTTTGAATTCAGGTATGATTGTCTGATGGATTGTCAAGTCAGTAATCCACCTCTGAAAAGAATATGCAGCAAGCTACTCAGAAGAATGATTCTGAATTGTTATGGTGGAGATTAGTATCTGGGCAAGAGGTGGGAGTACAACATTGTTGGAATCTTTACAAAGTGTTAAGACATTTCTTTACAAAGTGTTAAGACATTGGAGTTGATTTGATCTTAGAAGAAGATATTTTGGGCCAGAATTTGAAACAAGGTACTAAGTGGAACTGATTGAACAATGCTTGTGTTCACACCTTTAGAGAGCTCATAAGTATCTAAGTACTCAATGGAGTTCACACGTGTAGGGCTTAATCCGAATTCACACCTCCCTTGAAGTTCTTAGGGCCAGAGAGCACTCTGGGAGATAACCCAGAATCCCTCTCCCTCCAGAAGGTGGAGTTAACCTTTGGGAGATCACATAAATATAGGGAGCTTTTGAAGCTTGAACTTTACTTCTTCTGGTGGAACTGACTGGAGGTACAGAGAGATTCATTGCATCTTCCAACTTGGTGCTGACTGGAGGCTGAAGAAAGCAGAGGCAGAAGCCAAGGACAAACCTGCAAGATCTCTTGGAGCCAGGCAGAGAGATAGGCCTCAACTAACTGGGCTAATTTGGAAGGAGAAATAAACGTTTGCATTTTTACCAGCTGGCTGCGATTTTGGAGTAATTATTTATTTCAACTGAGACTAAGGCTCCCTCCAGGAAAATCTTCACACAACATTGGCTCTTAAGGTGGGATCTTTCTGACTCAGTGTCCCAGAGAAGTATTCCTTTGAATAAAAACCATCCGATTATTCCAGAGTCTGGTTATAAAGTGGGATTGTTATTGCATTCAATTAGCTAAAGATGCTTTATCCTGTCATGTATGTGCTCTTAGGCTGAGACTTGAAAGATCAATTTTGATGCTATTATAATCATGTGCCTGCTTGTTCCTGTTATAGCAAATTTCTATAATCAGGGCAAGTGTTCAATAGAAGCTATTAGCACAATTCAAGTATGTAAGATCTTGCAGTTTGCTCTCTGAAAATATGTGGTAATTATATCCTAAATAAGTAGGTGAGTCTTTGGCCGAGTCATCTATCTGTTGCTAGATTTATATGTCTGTCTGTTTCTTTTAGTATTTCTGTTGTTGCTGAGGCATATTTATTTGAAGAGTTACCTACTCTAATTACTGGCAACACAAATGATTGGGGTGATAGATGGCCCCAGATGGGAGTGGGGGTACAAGAACTCCAATTCACATGTTAAATATGCTCATTAGACTCCAAATCATGGTTGAAGTAATTACTAATCAGACAACTAAGACAATGGATTTGTTAGCAGATGAGGCCATTCAGACTAGAGAAGCAATAAGATTGGTATTGGACTACTTGTTGGCTGAAGATGGGAAATTAAATTTTTGCTGTGTGAAAATTCATGAAAATGGACAGCTAATGAAGGAAATTGTCAAAGACATCAGAAAATTGGCCTATTTCCCATTCCAGACCTAGTCCTCATTGATGTGATCTACAGTGTGGGGTTTGTTGCCAAATGATGGTGGACACAAAAAGTTAAGGTTCAGTCATGTGAAGAGTTCACAACGGCCATTCTCTTTGGGAAAGGGTAGATTTATTTGAAGGAATAGGTTATAGACAAAATGAAGAGATGTAGTGGACACTAGGAATGGCAAATATAAAGTACAGTTAGGAAAGTATATGGAAGAAAAGTGAGGAGAGAAAGCCATTGTCTGGCACACTGACCACAGTTAGGGAAGGCACTGAGGGAGAGAGAATGTAGCAAAAGTTTCATCATAAGCAGATTTTTTATGGGGAAAATGTAGTCTAGGGGGTTGCTAAGGTACAAAATGAAGAGGAAGTGTCAGGGAGCCAGGTGGCTGACCACGTTCCAGACTTTCCTAAAGAAATATCTTCAAAATAGTCTAGGAAAGCTTAATTTCTTAACTTATGGAAATAAAATAGTTTGGGAATGCTAAATTTCTTAATTTATGGCAAAAAGACAGTCTGGAAAAGCTAAATTCCCATTGAGATTGTCTCAAAGGTTGTTGTGTCCGTCTTTAAAGATGCTAACTACACTGTGGAGACAGGAGGAATTAACAATGGACTACACAAACCCAGTTGGGGAAAAAAAAAAGACAAAACAGGTCCAGAGGGACTGAAGACTGAGAAGAAGATGGTTGAGGAAATATATCAAGAATGGTGTGTGAAGTCTTCAAAGGTTAATAAATAGAGACAAGGGAATGTTTGAAACTAAGTGAAGACCTCTCCTAAGGATGTGGTGTCAACTTATGCTCTATTGTGACTTGAGACTTTGCAATAACAAGTTGAGCTATAGTTAATAAGCTGTGAGTTATTTGATTGTCTTGGATCAATATTTTCCCTTCTGTCCCTCCCCCCCCACGCCCCATATCTTAATTAAGTACTTAGTGGATAAATAATTAATTATATACTAGTATTCTTTTGTTTCTGGAATAGATTTGTGTAAGCCTGGACTTCTTCAGACAATGGGAGAAAAGGTCAGGGTGAAGTGAGGGCTTCTGTGTTTAGGTCCTATATAAGCTTGTGTTTTGCAGTTTGTGCTTTGCACTCCTCTACTGACACCTTGTCTGTTGAGAATTGCCTTTTCTTGAAAGATTATAATAAATCATTTTTTGGCTTTTTACCTTTAGAGTCTCTGATTCTAGTTTGGGAAAAGGTGACTGTCCCACACAATACCAATATTTGGGATACATAAAGAAAAAAAGAGAACAGATAGATTAATTGGGAATTTATCTAAAAACACTAAAAAACCAACAAATTAAACCCCCCAATTAAACAAACTAAATATCTTCACAGAGATTAATAAAGTTGAAAGCAAAAATATTAACTAATTAGTTAAAAAAAAAACAAAATCGATGTATCATTAGCTAACTTGATTTTTTAAAAGACAGAATATCAAATTACCATTATAAAAATTGAAAAGATGAATTCATAACCAATAACTAAGAAACTTTAAAAACATTAGAAACTATTCTAATCATATGCCAACAAAACAGATAAAATAAAATAGATAAATATTCATAAAAATGTAAATTGATCCAATTAACAGAACAGGAAATAGAAAAAATAAATAATTCTACCCCATAGAAAGAAATTGAAAGAAGTTGTAAATAAACTCCTAAAGAAAAAGTCCTCAGGACTAGGTGGATTGACCAATCATTTCTACAAAACATTTTTAAAACAATTTATTCCAGTATTACACAAACTATTTGAGGGGGAGGAAGGAAAAGTATAAAATTCTTTTTATAACTAAGTATGATCTTGGAACCTAAACCAGGAAGAGTCAAAACAAAGAAAGTGAATTATAGAATAAAATTTCTAATAAATATTGATGCAAAAATTTTAAATAAAAATTAGCAAGAAGGCTAAAGTAACATTGCAATGATGAATAGATTGGATTCAGCCAATTATATTGGGGTAGTTCAGTTTAGGAAAAACTATAAACTGGCCACAGTGATAACAAAAATGAAAATAAAATCATAAATATATCAATAAATTCAAAAAAGGCTTTTGAAAACATACATCACCTATTCTTGTTTGCTTCAAGAATATGAATAAATGAAGAATTTTTTAATATAAAAAGTAGCACCTATTGAAAGCTAAGCGTCAGTATTATGTATAATGGGGATAAATTAGAATCCTTTCTGGTAAAATTAAATGTAAAAATGACCATTATCATCATTTTTATAGTTCATATAGTGTTAGAAATCCCAACTATAGCAATAAAATAAGAAAAAAAAGGAATAAGCATAAGCAAAATGGAAAAAAGTTACTATTTGCAGATTATTTGATAAAACTTATATAGAAAAGCCTAGGAATTTAACTAAAAAGGTGAACTGAAACAATTAACAATTTCAACAAAGTTCTATAGGATATAATACAATCCCATGAAATCACTGACTTTTTTTATATTACCAAAAAAATCTGTAGAGAGATAGAAAGAGAAATTCCATTTAAAATAACCATGGATAGTATAAAATAATTGGGAAACTACCTTCCAAGACACACTGAGAAGCTATATATATAAAATTACAAAATATTCTTTAATCAAATAAAAACAAATCTTAATAACTGGAGTATTAATTATTTACAAGTAAGAATAGCTAATAACATAAAATTATGGTTTTCACCATAAAAAGTAATTTATTTATTCAGTGCCACATTAATCAAATTGTTGTCATGCAATCATTCATTCATGTTTGACTCTTCATGATCCTGTAAACCATAGCACACAAATATTGTCCATGGGTTTTTCTTGGCAAAGAGGCTAGAATTTATTTCCTTTTCTATTTTCCTTCTATTTCCTTTTCTAGTGAGTTGAGGCAAACAGAAGTTAATTGATTTTCCTAGGGTCACACTGTTAGGACTCTATGAGTCTGGAGGAGACTGAAAATCTACTAATTAAACTAGCAAAGGATTATTTTCTAGAGCTAAAGAAAGGCAAAATATATCTAAAGAAAAAAATCATCAAGAATATCAAGGAAAACAATTATTCAATATTGCATTATAAGTGTTGGCTTTAGCAATAAGAAAAAAAATTGAAGGAATTATGGTAGGCAATGAGGAAACAAAACTATCACTTTGTAGATGATATGATGGAGAGAATCTTAGAGGATCAACGAAAAAACATTAAACAAGTAACAACTTTAACAAAGTTTTAAGATACAAAATAAATCTACATAAATCATCAGAATTTCTATGTTACCAATAAAGCCCAGCAGCAAGAGATAGAGAAATCCCATTTAAAATAACTGTAGATAATATAAAATATTTGGGAGTCTTTACCTGCCGAGACAAAGCCAAGAACTGTATGAACACAATTACAAAACACTTCCCACACAAATAAAATTAGCTCTAAACAATTGCTTATGAGTAGGCCAAGGTAAAATAATAAAAATGACAATTCTACCTCTAAATCTACTTATTCAGTGCTATACCAATCAAACTGCTAAGAAATTACTTTTATATAGCAAGAAAAAAAATAACAAAATTCATCTGGAAGAATAAAAGGTCAAGAATTTCAAGGGTATTAATGAAAAAAGTGCAAATGAATGGCTTAGCAGCCATCATCAAAACCATTTAGACTTACTAAGAAATAGAGTAGCCAATCAGTGGGATAGATTAGGTTCAGAAGACACAATTGTCAATGATTATGGTAATGTAGTGTTTGACAAATCCAAAAACTCTAGCTTCTGGGATAAGAACTTACTTTTTGACAGAAATTGCTGGGGAAATTGGAAAATAGCATGGCAGAAACTTGGCATTGACCAACATTTCATAGCCTATATCATAATACAAATGAATTCATGATTTAGACATAAAGGGTGATATTGTAAGAAAATTAGTCGAGCAAGGGATACTCTACCTGCCAGATCTATGGAGAAGGGAGGAATTATCCCCAATAAAGAACTAAAGAATATTATGAAATACAAAGTGGATTATTTTGATTAGATTAAATTAAAAAGTTTTTGCACAAACAAAATCAATATAGCAAAGATTAGAAGGAAATCAGAAAGCTGGGAAGACAATTTCACAGCCAATGTTTCTGATAAGGGCCTCATTTCTAAAATATAAAAAGAACTGACTTAAATTTATAAGATTACAAATCTTTTGATAAATGATCAAAGGATATGAACAATTTTCAGATAAAGAAATTAAAACCATTTCTAATCATACAAAAATGCTCTAATTGATTAGATTAGAGTTTGATTGATTAAAGAAATGAAAATTAAGACAAGTCTTAGGTACTATGTCAAACCTCTCAGATTGGCTAAGATGACAGGAAAAGATAATTATAAACATTGGAGAAGATGTGGGAAAACTGGGACACTAATTGGGAAATGATCCAACCATTCTGGAGAGCAATTTGGAACTATGCCTAAAGGGCTATAAAATTGTCCATATCCTTTCATTCAGCAGTCTCACTAATGGGTCTGTATCCCAAAGAGATGATAAAAGAGGAAATAAAACCCATATATGCAAAAATATTTATAGCAGCCTTTTTTTGTAGTGTCAAGTAACTAGAAATTGAATGGATCAGTTGATGATCAGATTGATGATCAAATCAGTTGGGGAATGGCTGAATTAGTGATGGCACATGAATGTAATGGAATATTAATATTCTATAAGAAATGATGAGCAAGCCGATTTCGGAAAAGCCTGGAAAGACTTTCATGAACTGATGCCGATTGAAGTGAACAGAACCAAAAGAATATTGTACACAGTAACAAGAAGATTATGCGATGATTACCTGTGATGGACTTAGCTCTTCTCAACAATGTGGTAATTAAAGGCTATTCAAAAAGACTTAGGATGGAAAATGACATCTGTGTCAGAGAATGAATGTGAATTGAACCATAGTATTTTCACCTTTTTTTGTTTGTTTTATTATGTTTTTTCCCTTTTAATCTGATTTTTCTTACACAACATGACAAATATGGAAACGTTTAAAATAATTCAATACATTTAACATATATCACATTACTTGCTGTCTTGTGATGCAGGGAGATAAAGTAGGGAAGGAGAAAAAATTAGGAAAACAAAGTTTACAAAAACGAATGTTGAAGACTATCTTTATATGTGTTTGGAAAAATAAAATAATATTGAGGGGGGGAAAGAATATCAAAGAAATTAATAAAAACAAGTGGTAAAGAAGAACTATACTTAAAAGCTGCAATCATTTAGAACAATTTGTTACTTTGTAAAAAGAAAATAGAGCTTGATAAATGGCATCGGATTTCTACTCATTGGAGAGTAATCTTGCCAGCCTAATTAACTTTGAAGATGCATGGACCCTCATTTGACAGTAATAAAAAAGTTGAGATCAGGTGAAGTTTTAAGGAGAAAGTTAATATCAAAGGACAAATAATAGGATTGATTTCTTATTAAATTCTTTATATGATTTCTTTTTAACTTTGCTGCAAGAATCTTAATAGCTTTTTTGCTTATGCTTACCAAGAACACTGAAAGGTGAAATGAACAAGTGCTCCATGGATGATGTTTCTAGCAGTCTTTATATCCATATTAAAATCAACTCTTTCTTTAACTGTGGTGCATTGGAAAAAGCCATGGGTTTAGTGCCAGTAAGAACTGAATTTAAATCCAGCTGCAGATACTAGCTGTATGACCTATGGCAAATTACTTAACCTTTGTCTGCCTCAGTTCCTTCAACTATAAAATGAGAATAATAATAATAATAATACCTACCTCCCAGGATAGTATGAGTATTAAATATGACAATATTTGTAAAGCAATTATGACAGTGTCTGATACATAATAGATGCTTAATAAATGCTTGTTTCTGTTTACCTCTCTCTGCTGCTAAACTACACACACACACACACACACACACGCGTGCGCACATGCCACAACATGATTAATATATGGATATAGTTGTATGGTAAATATGTATAATATATATATATATGTGTATCATATATACATATGTTGTGCATATATTTGTATTAACATAATAATGTATTTAAAGATTATTTCATTTGAGCATAACTGCATTATTTCATATTTTCCCACATTTATTGTTTTATTTTTTCTCCAAGTAAATGATTGCAAAACTGAACAAGTAAATGTCTGCTCTTCAATCCAAATATTTTTATAAAAATTAAAAATAAGGTACTTACATTGAGAGCTTAAAATTCTTTCATTACTAAGGAAAAAAAATGAAGGAATTATAGCATGGCCTTTTCCAATAGTGCTTACAACTTCTTCCTCATTTTCCAAGATCTGTAGTTTGATGAAAACATCAGATTTAGAAGTGCGTACCTGAACTGTAACAATAAGTCCTACTGCCACTTTTATTGAATACCTATAAAAGAAAATAATATTAGTAACATCTGTGGACAATTTACTAGTATTTTCTGTAATCCAAGTAAAACTAATTACAAACTTTGCTAGAATAATGGTATACAAAAATGCTATTTCAAAACTTCTCTTAAAATATCTGAACTATTGTTTTTAAGCTACTAAAATAGGCCATAAAAAGAAAACTAAGACTTTTAAGAAGAAATCATAACAGTCTGCATTAATGTATTATTTAGATCAAATCTTTCCCTAACTAGCCAATATTATGGAGTTTTTTTAATAATTCTAGAAGCCTTATCTGGGAAAATTTCAAGATAATTACCACTGCCTTGACACCCATTTTTAAATACCTTGCTTTTATCAAGATTAAATTTATTTCTAGATTTTCTATTGTTTTTAATAGGAATGATTATTATATTTTGTGAAAAGCCTTTCATATATATATTGGGATAATCATATGATTTTTGTTGGTTTTGTTTTTGATATGATCAATTATACTGATAATTTTCTTAATCTTGAACCCGCCCTGAATTCCAGTTTTTAAATCCCATCTGGTTTTAGTGTATGATACTAGTATTTCATTTAAAATATTTACCTCTATATATTTTTAGAGAAATTGATCCATAGTTTTCTTTTTCTGTTTTTGTTATCCCTGGCTTAGGTATCAAAACCATATTTGTGTCATCAAAGGAATCTGGTAGGGTTCCTTCTTTACCCATTTTTCAAAATATTTTATAGAGTATTAGGATTTATTTTCCTTAAATATTTGGTAGCATTTACTTGTAAATCCATCTAGTCCTGAGGATTTTTTCTTGGAGAATCCCTTTATGCCTTGTTCAATTTTTCTTTATTTAAAATAGAATTATTAAACACTTTATATCTTCTTTTGTTAATCTGGGATATGTATACTTTTATAAATAGTCATGCATTTTCTTTTATTGTCAGAATACTGGCATATAATTGGGCAAAATAATTCCTAATTGCTTCAATGTGGTGCATTCACCCTTTTCATTTTTTAGAGTAGTAATTTTGTGGTGTCCTTTCTTTTTTAATTAAATTAACAAAAAGTTTGTCAACTTTATTAAGATTTTTGCTAGTTCTTTTTCTTTACACTAAATTTTCTTCAAAAGTATATCATATGAAGCCTCAAAGAGGGGTATGAACTGGTTTCCAATTCAAAAGACTCTTTCAGAAGAATTCAAAAAGGATCTTAAAAGAGTTAGAAAAATATGAGGAAAGGAAACGAGAACTTTATTAGCAAGTTTGGAAAAGGAAACAAGAAATTGTTTGAAGAAAACAATTCCTTTAAAAAATGCATTTGGTGAAATGGAAAAAAAATATTGAAGAAAGCCACTTCTTAAAAATTAATTTGATGAAATGGAAAAAGAAAATAACTCCTTGAAAAATAGAATTGGTGAAATGGAAAAAGAAAAACTCCTTAAAAATAAGATTGGTGAAATGGGGGAAAATAATCCAATGAACAAAAGAACTCCTTTAAATGTATAATTGGCCAAATGCAAAAAGATGTTTTAAAAAGCTAACTGAAGAAAATAAATCACTAAAAATTAGAATTGGACAAATATAAGTGAATGACTAAATGAGACATTAAGAATCAATCAAACAAAACAAAACAAAAACCTACAAAAGTATATAATACCTAACTTTTCTTAAATTCTATTCATCTCATTAACATCTATATTTTATAGTTATATTTATCTAGCTCTAAGACGAAAAGTTGAGGATTACCACCCACCCCCAGTAGAGATTTACTCTCTATTTTCTCTTGTAATTCATTTAACTTTTCATTTAATAATTTGGATGTTATACTAATTGGTGCGTGTGTGTAAATTTTTTTAGCATTGATATTACTTCATTGTCTTATAGTACCTTCTCTTAAATCTTGAATTTCAACATCAAATTTTCTGTTCAGTTCTGTTATTTTATCAGAAATGTTTTAATCATTCTATTTCATTGAATATTCCTTTTTCCCTTAAAGGAATCTACTTAGCTTCACTAGGTAAGTGATTCTTAGTTGTAATCACAGCTCCTTTGCCTTCAGGAATATCCTATTCTAAGCCCTCTGATTCTTTAATCTACACTACCAAATGCTATATAATTCTGATTGTGGCCCCACAATACTGAAATTGTTCCTTGTTATTTTATTCTTGACCTGGGAACTCTGGAATTTGGCTATAATATTCTAGAAGTTTACATTTTGAGATGTCTTTCAGAAGATGATGGGTGGATTCTTTCAATTTCCATTTTACCCTCTGGTTCTGGGATAACAGGGCAATTTTCTTTTAAATTTTTTTGAAATATGATGTCTGCCCTCTTTTATAGCATGGCTTTCAAGTAGTCCAATAATTCTTAAATTTTCTCTTCAATATATTTTCCAGGTCAATTTTTTTACAATAGATTTTGTATTTTTAAAATATGTGCAAAAATACTTTTCAACATTCACCCTTACAGAATCCTATGTTCCAAGTTTTTCTTGCTCCTTTTATCTCACCCCCTCTACTAGACAGTAATACAATGTATATTAAACATATACAATTCTTCTATTCATATTTCCAAATTTATCAGGCTGCACAAAAAAAATCAGATTAAAAAAGAAAAAAATGAGAAAAAAACAAGTGCAAAAATAACGTTGTGATCCACATTTGGTCCCCATGGCCCTCTCTCTGGGTGCAGATCACTCTCTCCATCACAAGTCTATTGTAACTAGCCTGAATCACCTCATTGTTGAAAAGAGCCATGTTCATCAGAGCTGATCATCACATAATTTTGTTGTTTCTGTGTACAATATTCTTTTGGTTCTACTCACTTCGATTAGCATTAGTTCATGTAAGTCTCTCTAGGTTTCTCTGAAATCATCCTGCTCAGTGTTTCTTATAAAACAACAATATTCCATAACATTCATATACCATAACTATTCAGCCATTCCCCAGCTGATGGTCATTTACTCTGTTTCTGTTTCTTTCCCACTACAAAAAGGGCTGCCACAAACATTTTTGCACATGTGGATCCTTTTTCTTCCTTTATGACCCAGTAAGATACTGCTGGATAAAAGGATATGCAGAGTTTGATAGCCCTTTGAGCATAGTTCCAAATTGCTCTCCAGAATGTGTGGATCAGTTCACAACAAATCACAAACAATATTCCAGTTATCCCACATCCCCGCCAACATTTATCATGATCTTTTCCTGTCTTCTTAGCCAGTCTTTGAGATCTGGTACAGTTAGGCCATATTCATTTGCATTTTTTCATTAATTCCATTGAAATTCTTGACTCTCTTCTTCCAGATGAATTTTGCTATTTTTTCCCCTAACTCTGTAAGTAATTTCTTGGCAGTTTGATTGGTATGGCACTGAACAAGTAGCTTAATTAACATAGGATTTTCACTTTTATTATATTAGCTTGGCCTACCCATGAGCATTTGATATTCATCCATTTGTTTGGATGTAACTTTATTTGTGTGGAAAGTGTTTTATAACATAGAGTTCCTGGGTTTGTTTTGGCTGGTAGACTCCTAAATATTTAATATTATCTACAGTCATCTTATTTATTTATTTGTTTATTTATTTGCTGAGGCAATTGGGGTTAAGTGACTTGCCCAGGGTCACACAGCTAGGAGGGTTGTGTCTAAAATCAGATTTGAACTCAGGTCCTCCTGACTTCAGGACTGGTGCTCTATCCACTGTGCCACCTAGCTGCCCCATCTACAGTCATTTTAAATGAAATTTTTCTTTGTACCTCTTGCTGCTGGACTTTTGTGACACCATATAGAAATGGCAATAATTTCTGTGGATTTATTTTGTATCCTGCAACTTTACTAAAGTTGTGAATTGTTTCTAGTGATTTTCTTGTTGATTCTATAGGATTCTCTAAGTATACCATCATATCTTCAAAGAGTGATAATTTTGGTTTCTTGTTACCTATTCTCATTCTTCTATTGCTAAAATTAACTTTTCTTTTTTTCATATGATTATACATGGTTTTAATTTCCTTTTTTATTATCCATTTTATTTTTTTAATTATAGCTTTTTATTTACAAGTTATATGCATAGGTAATTTTTAAGCATTGACAGTTGCAAATCCTTTAGTTCCAATTTTTTCCCTCCTTCTCCCCACCCCCTCCCCCAGATGGCAGGTTGACCAATACATGTTAAATATGTTAATGTATAAGTTAAATACAATATATGTATACATGTCCAAACAGTTAATTTGCTGTATAAAAAGAGTCGGACTTGGAAATAGTGTACAATTAGCCTGTGAAGGAAATAAAAAATGCAGGCAGACAAAAATAAGAGGGATTGGGAATTCTATGAGGTGGTACATACTCATTTCCCAGAGTTCTTTCACTGAGTATAGCTAGTTCACTTCATTACTGTTCTATTGGAACTGATTTGGTTCATCTTCATTGTTGAAGAGGGCCACATCCATCAGAATTGATCATCTTATAGTATTGTTGTTGAAGTATATAATGATCTTCTGGTCCTGCTCATTTCACTCAGCATCAGTTCTTGTAAGTCTCTCCAGGCCTTTCTGAAATTATCCTGTTCATCATTTCTTACCGAACAATAATATTCCATAATATTCATATACCACAATTTATTCAGCCATTCTCCAATTTATGGGCATCCACTCAGTTTCCAGTTTCTGGCCACTACAAAGAGGGCTGCCACAAACATTTGTGCACATACAGGTCCCTTTCCCTTCTTTAAAATCTCTTTGGGATATAAGCCCAGTAGTAACACTGCTGGGTCAGAGGGTATGCACAGTTTGATAACTTTTTGAGTATAGTTCCAAATTGCTCTCCAGAATGGTTGGATGTATTCACATTTCCACCAACAATGTATTAGTGTCCCTGTTTTCCCACATCCCCTCCAACATTCCGCATTATCTTTCCCTGTCATTCTAGCCAATCTGACAGGTGTGTAGTGGTATCTCAGAGTTGTCTTAATTTGCATTTCTCTGATTAATAATGACTTGGAGCGTCTTTTCATATGGCTAGAAATAGTTTCAATTTCTTCATCTGAAAATTGTCTATTCATATCTAAAGTTAAGTTTTCTAATACAATATTTTCTAATACAATATTACATAATAGTAATGATGATAGAGAACAATCTTATTTCACCCATGATCTTATTGGGAATGTTTCTCATTTATACTCATTATTATAATGCTCACTGGTGGTTTTAGATAGATGCTATTGATCATTTTAAGGAAAACTCCATTCTTGTGCTATCTAGTGTTTTTAATAGGAATGGGTGTTGGATTTTGTCAAATTCTATTTTCTGCATCTATTGAAATAGTCATATGAGTTCTGTTAGTCTGGTTTATTTTTATAGTCAATTATTTTAATAATTTTCCTAATATTGAATTGGCCTGGCATTCCTGGTTTAAATCCTATTTGGTCATAGTATATAAAACTTGCTGTAATGTCTTTACTAATATTTTATTTAAGATTTTTGCATCAATATTCATTAGGGAAATTGGTCTATAATTTTCTTTCTCTGTTTTGACCCTATCTGTTTTAAGTAGCAGCACCATATCTGTATCATAAAAGGAATTTAGGAGGACTCCTTCTTTCCCTATTTTTCCAGATAGATTTCACAGCATTGAAATTGTTTCTTAAATGTTTGATAGAATTCACTTGCAAATTCATCTTGCCCTGGAGATTTTTATTTAGGAAGTTCATTAATAGCTTGTTTAATTTATTTTTCTAAAGTGGGACTGTTTAAGTAATTTATTTCCTCCTCTGTTAATCTATATTTTTGTAAGTATTCGTCCATTTCACTTAGATTATCACATTTATTGGCAATAGCTCCTAATTTTTGCTTTAATTTCATCTTCATTGGTAGTGAGTTCACCCTTTTTCATTTTTGATACTGGAAATTTGACTTTCTTCTTTCCTTCTTCTAATCAAATTAAATAAAAATTTATCTATTTTGTTTTTTTTTTTATAAAACCAACTCTTTTTTTTTTATTTAATAGTTTGCTTATTCTCCATTTTACTAATCTCCCCTTTTATTTTCAAATTTATAACTTAATTGGGGTTTCAAAATTTGTTCTTTTTCTACGTTTTTTAATTGCATGCTCAATTCATTGATCCCTTTATCTGTTTTATTCAAGTATGCATCTAGAAATATAAATTTTCCCCTAGGAACTGCTTTGGCTGAATCTATAAATTTTGGTCTGTTTTCTCATTATTGTCATTATTTTTTTATAAGATTATTGTTTCTGTGATTTGTTGTTTTACCCACACATTCTTTGGGATTAGATTATTAATTTCCAAGTAATTTTGGCCTTTTTCTCCCCTACAACCATGTAATTTTTACTTCATCATGATCTGAAAAAGATGCATTTAGTATTTCTGCTTTCTGCATTTCAATTTGAGGGTTTTATGTCCTTATACACAGTCAATTTTTGTGTAGATTTCATGTACTGCCAAGAAAAACGAATATTCCTTTCTGTCCTCAATCAATTTTCTCCAAAGGTCTATTATCCCTAACTTTTCTAAAATTCTATTTACCTTCTTAATGTCTTTGTTTATTTTGTATTTTGATCTCTCTAGTTCTGATAGAGCAAGATTTGAGATCCTCCACTAGCATAATTCTTGTTGCAACTCTCAACTTCTCTAGGAATTTGGATGCTATACTACTTGGTGCATATATATGTTTAGTATTGATATTACTTCATTATCTATGGTACGCTTTAGTAAGACATAGTTTCCTTCCTTATCTCTTTTATTTAGATCTATTTTTGCTTTTGCTTGATCTGAGATCAGGATTGCTACCCCTGCCTTTTTTTTTTTTTTTTTTTTTACTTCAGCTGAAGCATAATAGATTCTGCTCTAGCTTTTTACCTCTACTCTGAATGTACCTGTCTGCTTCAAACTTGTTTCATATAAACAACCCATTGTAGGTGTCTAGCTTTTAATAGAGTCTGCTATCCATTTCCATTTTATGAGAGAGTACATCTCAATCACATCTTTTTTTAAGGAGATTTTTTTTCCATTTCACCAAATTTATTTTTTAAGAAGTGGTTTTATTCAATATGGCTTTTTTTTTTTTCATATTGCCAAATGCATTTTTAAGGAGTTGTTTTTTAAGACAATTTCTGTGTTTCTTTTTCCAAAGCTCTCATTTCCTTTGCCGATTTTTCTTCTCTTTTTAAAGATCTTTTTTTATATTCTTCCAAGAGAGCCTTTTGATTTGGAGACCAACTCATATCACCATTTGAGGTTTCATCTGGAGACATTTTGCCTTTAGTGTCCTCAGGGTTTGAGTTCTGTTTTTCCCTTCTGTATAAAAGTTATCTAGGGTCAGAGCTCTTTTTAATTATTTTTAATGGTTGAGGTCTGCTCTTAGGGCAAAGGAGAGATTGTCCCAAGTTTCCTCTACAGGCCCCAGCAGCTTCACACTGTGCTGGGGCCAGTAATACAGCTTCCTTCTGATGAGGTGTGTGTATGTGGCCAAATCCACTTGTTATGCTGGGGTTCAAGGGCTCATTATTTGCTTCCTGTAGTTGTATCAACTAATCTGCTGATCCACTGGATCAGTGGTTTCTGAACCACGATAGAGTAGTCAATATTGCTGTATTTTAGCTAAGAATCTCCCACTTGATTCCCTATATGGGGGCCTCTCTACTCTGGCCCTCCCTGCACCATGCCTATGCTGGATCAAGCCCGCCAAATGAGACAGATCTTTTCTGAAGTCATTTCAAGATATCTTCTGCTGGAAATTTGTTACATTCCAAATATATGTGTGTTCTGTCATTGTGAAATCCATTCAGAGGTTTAATCTGGTGTTGAATTTGATGGAAACCAAGAAGAGCTCAGACAAAGAGCTATCTACTCTCTGCCAAATTAGTCCTATACCCCTTGTTTTTCAATGAAGTATTTCATATTTTCTTCTGATTTTCTCATCCTTTTGATTTTTTTTTTTTAATGTCTCATGGAGTCATTAACTTTTACTTCCCCAATTCTAATCTTTTAAGGAATTATTTTTTTCAGTGAGTTTTTATACTTCCTTTTTCACTTATCAATATTATTTTCTACAACTTTTATTTGATTTTTAAAATCATTTTAGCTCTT
Organism: Sarcophilus harrisii; assembly: GCF_902635505.1. NCBI lineage: Eukaryota > Metazoa > Chordata > Mammalia > Dasyuromorphia > Dasyuridae > Sarcophilus > Sarcophilus harrisii. Next base: position 146,395,456 of record NC_045429.1, read on the forward strand.
CCAGAAATTCTTATTGAGCTCTTACATAATTCACTTTTTTTTTTTTTTCATTTGAGGCTTCGCTTGCGGCTTTTTTTTACTCCATTATCTTCTGAGTTTGTGTGTAATCAAGGTTTATTTTTGTTGTTTGTTCATTTTTCCAGTCTATTTTTTGACATGCTTAATTTTATTTTAAAGTTGGGTTCTGTTCCTTGGTCTGACTTGGTCTGCAGTAGCAAACTGTTCCAATCATGGCTCTCTTCAACAATGAGATGATTCAAACCAGTTCTTTTTTTTTTTCTTTTAAATTATAACTTTCTATTGACAGATTCCCATGCCAGGGTAATTTTTTACAACATTATCCCTTGCACTCACTTCTGTTCCGATTTTTCCCCTCCCTCCTTCCACTCCCTCCCCGAGATGGCAAACAGTCCTATACATGTTAAAATAGCTTACAGTATATCCTAGATACAATATATGTGTTCAGAACTGAACAATTCTCTTGTTGCACAGGAGGAATTGGATTCAGAAGGTAAAAATAACCCAGGAAGAAAAACAAAAATGCAAATAGTTTACATTCATTTCCCAGTGTTCTTTCTTTGGGTGTAGCTGCTTCTGTACATCATTGATCATTCTTTCAACTAAGTTAGATCGCCTCTTTGTCGAAGAAATCCACTTCCATCAGAATACATCTTCATATGGTATCATTGTTGAGGTATATCATGATCTCCTGGTTCTGCTCATTTCACTTAGCATCAGTTCAATAAGTCTCTCCAAGCCTAATATTCCATAACATTCATATACCACAATTTACCCAACCATTCTCCAACTGATGATTCAAACCAGTTCTAAATGTTCAATGATGAAGAGAGCCATCTACACCCAGAGAGAAGATTGTGGTAACTGAGTGTGGGTCACAACATAGCATTTTTACTCTTTTTGTTGTTCTTTGCTTGCATTTTATTTTGCTTCTCTCTCTTTTTTTTACTGGTTTGATTTGATTTTTCTTGTGCAGCATGATAATTGTATAAATATGTATGCATATATTGAATTTAACATATATTTCTACTATGTTTAACATATTTATACTACTTGCCATCTAGGGGAGGGCATGGGGGAAGTTGGAGGGAAATTGGAAGGCTTTGTAAGGGCTAATGTTGAAGAATAGTCCATGTTATGTTTTGAAAAATAAAAAGCTTTAATAAAAAATTAAATTAAATTAAAAAAGAAAGAAAACTTCCAACTTTTGACTTTTTTTCCTCAGTTATTTTCAGAGCTTATTTTGTGAATTTAGAAGTTTTCAGTAATTTTAAGATGGTATGATGCAGGGAAAGGTATGGTCACTGATCCCTAGCTCTGTGCTCTAGTTCTTACTCAGGAATGGTTTCCGCTTGTGATGTTGCTCCTCAGGGTTCTGCTCTCTCGTGATGGACAATACTCTTCTTTCTTTAAGTTGGTACACCCAATTTTTCTATAGGCAGTGGAGTTACCAAACTGTATCCAGTCTTATATACAAGGCTAGTACATGGGATTCCCCATAATTTCTTTGTAATCAGTGTCTTGATTCCCTGACTGTGTCTATAACCCCTGAAATTTCTGCTGCTTCTGTCACCATCATCTGTCACTATAATCTCACCATTTGTGATATACCCACATGGGCTCCACACAAGGCTGTACCCCAATGTTGCAGACCTCTCTTTTTAATTTTCTAAGTTCTTTTGGGGTAGAAGAATGTCTGCCTGGCTTTTGTTGTCTCTGTCTCTTCAGAATTCCATTTGAGGAGTTATTTTACAGTTGCTCTAAACAGAATGCTGGGAAAAGTCAGCTTTAGTGCTTCTGTAATGCTATCATCTTAACTCTTCCCACCCCCTTAGCTCTTTTTAGCAGTTTTATATAATTTTCCCTCCTAATCATTCACAACTTCCTGTACCTCCACATGACCCAGTTTCAGTATTGAGAGATTTTTTAAAATGAAAAATATTCTTCCTTTATTAAAATGGTTGGGAATCCTTAGATAAGTATTTTTTAAAATATACATATTATTTAGCTAAATGTTAGTCATTTCAAATATAGATATACAAACCAAAATTTTGCTGTAATTTTAGACATTACAGATTTTTACAAGATTTGATAGTATATGCACTTTGACATTAGGTAATATATCTTTGATTCATTTAAAGACAAATACATTGCAATTAGACTTATCATTTCTTTTTTACTTTGTTTTTGTTAAGAATAATTAATTTTATAATTGTCTCTATTTAATTAAATTGAAATTAACAAGAATTTATTAAAGACATACCATAAATAAGTCAGACCCTCTGGATAACATTCTTCCTTTTAAAATTATTTTTTTCATCTTTACATTTTCCCAAATGCCTGTTAGTACTAACTCTCCAATTTATAATTTTAGGAAAACCTATGACCAAATTATTTCGATGTATGGTGAATTATTACCTTGTTCTTCAACATGATAATTCCTGTGGATATATCATCTCTTATTTAAAAGGTTTTTCTTTATCACATTAAATGTTTTTCTCTGAATCTTATTTTTAACTTGAGCTTCTAGTTGATTCATAGCAACTATAAAGTCAGATTATGTAGGCATATTGCCTGCTTTAGCTACTGATAGCTTATTGGAAGGAAACAAGAATTAATTACAATGGGCCAAATACCGTGCTAAATATTTGACAAATATTGTGCCATTTGATCCTCACAAAAACCTTACAATGGTTTTATAAAAAAATAAATTTAAAATATCAAAATAGTTTACCTCTTGAAATATATACCTATATGTAGATATAGATATAGATATAGATATATACCTGAACATAATTTGCTTGTCATTTGGAATATAATAGTCTTTAATCTCCCTCATGGAAAATAAACTGCATACAGTCTCTCGATTAAGATATGGAAGTGGAGTAAAAGAACCAATGATACGAAGTCTCCATTTTCCAGATGTAACATAAAAATCATTCGTATAGGCTTCTGCCACAAATGAGTATCCTTTCTAAAAAAAAATGAAAAAAAAGTGCATTTTAAAATCACAGTCATTACAAAGGAAAAAAGCAACGTTTTCACTTGCTCAAAAGAAAAAATATTGTTCCTGACATAGTGGAGATAATAGCCTTATTGGATTCAAACTTCAATGTATTTGGAAGTATCTATGGCTTCTCCTGGTCTGAAGAAGCAGTATGTTATCAATGGATCCTGTCCCTACTTGCCCTTCAGACATCAATTCCTGCTGGGGACCTGATATACATAAATACCTAAATGATAAACAACATGATAGGGAAGAAATGCCTTTTCAAATTGTTGCCATGATCAAACCTCTATGGATCTATCCTAGTTACATCTGAATTTCTGCTTCAAAATTAACTATTAAAAATTTAACTAGGAAAAAAAAAAACTATCTACAAGATTATATCTGTATTTAGAGTCAGAGGTCCCAGGATGAAATCTTGGACATTATTTTAATGTTCTGTGTCTCAGTTGCTTCAATTGTTAAATGATGGCATGGTGCTAAATGGTTTTTAATTTTCCATTCCAGTATTAAAATCTATAACAAATCAATTTATGATTTTGTATTTCAAATTCAAAATGAGAAACTTTGACCTGTTTGTGATTAACTTACCTCAATAAAGAAGACTACAAGGCAAAATAATCCTTCAACAAATGCTTATTTATTAAGTAGACTCTTTAGATGCAAGACCCTGTGCTAAGCATTGGGATATAAATATAAAAAGTAAAACTACCTGCTTTCAAGGATTTTAATACTCTATGAAGGGAGAAAGGACATACATATTAAAGTATATATATGCAGAAATATAAAAACAATAAAGTTAAAGGTAGCTAGGGAGAGAGGGCCCTAATATTTGGCGGGGATCATGAGCTGGCTCATGAATAAATGAGGAATTATATAAAGTAGGAATCAGGAGGAAGTGAGTTCCACATATGAGAATCTACAATTGAAAAATATGGGAAATGGAATAGTTGTCAAAGCAAAGAATAGATGGTCAATTTTCACAGGAAAGGGAGTAAAATATAATGAAATTAGAAAGTTAAGTTAGGCTACATTATGAAGTTTTAAAAGTCAAACAGAGGAGCTAATTATTTATGCTGGAGACAATAGGAAACACTTGGTATTTATGAGCAGCAGAATAACATGGCTGGATCTACAAAGGTTTAAAGAAAAATACTTTATTAGGTGTGTGAAGGTTGAATTAAAATGGTGAGACAAGACAGAGAGAAACAAATTGTGCAATTGATACAACAGTTTAATGCCTACTAAGGTACAAGATGCTGAGAACATTAAGTTGTTGATTGTGTGATTAGAAAGAAGAGATTGGACATGAGAGATATTATGGAGGTAGAAACAGCAAGATTAGATAAAATGATTAAATAAATAAAGAGAGTTTGAGGTTGAATCAGATATTCCATAATTGGACTTCAATCTTAAGGAAGACTGATAAGAAGAAAATCTCTAAATTTATCAATATATTTTGTTATTGTTGCTCTTGAGTTATTTCAGTCAGGTCCAAAGCTTCATTACTCCATTTGTATTTTTCTTGGTAAAGATACTGATGTGATTTGTTATTTCCTTTTTCAGTTCATTTTACAGGTAAGGAAATTGACACAAACACAAATACCCATAATCACACAGGTACTAATCTATCTGAAAACAGATTTTAATTCAGGAAGAGGAATTCCTGAGTCCAACTCTCATGCTCTATTCACTATGCCACTGAGATACCTATCAATGTATTTATAATAGAATAAAATACTAGAAATGAGATTACAGAAATAGATTGCAAAGATCACATACACTACGATTTGAATGGATTTAGATCAGGAATATACGGCTGGTTCAATACTAAGAAAAACTTTAAGCAAAATTGACCATATCAACAACAAAAGCAACATAACCATATGGTTATTTCAATAAATATAGAAAAAAACTTTAAACAAAATACAACACATTCCTATTCATTACTCTAAAAATTATAGAAATAAATTAAACTTTCCTTATTATCTTAAATATCTAAAACCAAGAGCAAGCAATATCTGTAATGATGATAAGCCAGAAGCCTTCCCAATGAAATCTGGGTGAAAGCAAACATATTGATACCACTATTATTCTATATTTTACTTAAAATGTTAGCTATAGCAAAAAAGACAAGAAAAAGAAATTGAAGAAATAAACATAGGCAAAGAGGGGTATAACTATCACTTTTTGCAAGTGATATGATGGTTTATTTAGACAATAGATACAATAGATATTTAGACAATAGACAATAGATATTTAGAACAATAGATAGTCACCTAAAAAGACTAATAAAAAGATTAACAACTTTAGTAAAATTTGAAGTGTTAAATAAATCCATGAAAATAATCAGTATTTCTATTTAATAAAATCTAGCAGAAAGAGTTTGAAAGAAAAATTCCTTTTAAAATAAATATAGACAGTATAAATACTTGGGAATTTACCTGCCAAGCTATACAGGAGAATTTTATGAACACAATTCATATTCACATAAACACTGTAAATAATGTAAAAAAATTGGACAAATATCAATTGCCTATAGATAGATGTTAGATTTACCAAAACTGATGGTCTCAGAATATCTGGTATATATTGAATAGTATAGAATGAAGAATATTTTCTTTTCTTTATTTTTTCTTTTACACGTAAATAATGTCAAATTTTGTTTTGCACATCTCTCTATATAATGGCATATTACTGTGCTGTAAGAAATGATGAGTTCAAATGTTATTTGAATTCAAACACAGCTTCAAACACTTACTAGTTGTGTGACCCTGGACAAGTCACTTCACTTTTTTGCCCGATTTCCTCATTTGTACAACAAACTGGAGAAGGAAGTGGCAAACCACTCCACTATCTTTGCCAAGAAAGCCCCAAAGGGGGTCACAAAGAGTCAGACTTTACTGAAACAACTAAAAAACAACAGGAATCATAAATGTGATGACTGCAAAGAAACATGAAAAGATCTACTTGAACTGATATAAAGTGAAGTAAGCAGGGCCCAGAAAAACAATAAGCACAGTAATTACAACAATCTAAGTGGAAAAAATAACAACACCCCCCCCCAAAAAAAACAATCAAGTGAATGTAACATAGTTAGAAAAATCAAGCATGACTCAAATGAAATATGAGAGAATCCGCCCCCCAACCTAACCTTTTATGAAGGTTATCCTGATAAAGTGTAGGGGGAAATATGTATATGCATACTCTTTTAAGTTTGATCTACATTATTAATACTTCTTAGGCCTAGAAATCAACAAAACAAAAAATTACGCTCTGATTTGCAGTGATTGCTGATTTCTTTCCAGTTCCTAGTTCTATCCTTTTTTGATTCTACTCTTTTCTCCAAGGATTAAAAAAAATAAAAAACCCAATACTTTTTTGTTGTCCTTATCTTGCCTCTCCAACATTAGAGCATTCTAAGCTTAGGGTTTAGAATTTCGGTCTTGTTGACTTGATAGCTTTGGGAATAATAATCAACTTCTCAGTTCTAGGAAGGTTATGTCACATGTCAAACAACTAATAATTTCTTTTCTTTGGAGGGTTACAAGCCTGGAATATCAGGGAGAATATAATATACACATAGTTATCTAAATCTGCACTAAGTACAGCAAGGTTCCAATTAGAATGAATAATAAAGTATCAAAGGCAGTCACATTATTCAAATTTGAACTTCATATTTCTATTGAGCTGAAAACAATGACCATATTTTACATAATTATATAACTCAAATAATATGAATCCAAATACATGCAACCATTCAGGTGATTTATTATTTATACTTATCAGGATATAGCTGCATTTGAAAAAGTGTCATACTAATTTTTAAAATAAAATGGAGGGATGGGCTAGGTGATTATATACTTAAAGTGATAATTATTTGAAAGGCCAGACTCAGAGAGAAGATACTAATAAGCTGAACTTGGAAGGATGTCTCCATTCAGTCCAAAAATATGTTTCTGGCAATGAATAAAATGCTGGATCTGTAATCAGTAAGAATTGTTTTCAAATCCTGTCTGAAATATTTGTTTGGTGTGTGTTTCTAGGCAAGTCATTTAACCTTTTCATGTCTCAATGTCCTCATATGTAGAGCATCTAGCCTGCAGAGTTATTGTGAGGATAAAGTAATAATAGCTAACATTTATGTAGAACTTACATTTTTCCTAAATAGTATTTTATTTTCCAAATATATGTAGACATAGTTTTCAACATTCATTTTTGTAAGGTTTTGAATTCCAAATTTTCCCCCTTTCCCTTATCTTTCTCCTCCCTAAGAGAACAAGCAGTTTGATATAGGTTATATGATTTTATTATTTTAATTTTCAACATTTTTAAATTTTTAAATTTTAAACATCTTTCAATATTTGTCATGATGTGAAAGAGAAATTAGAACAAAAGGAAAAAAACACAAGAAAAAAAAAGCAAACAAATGGGAAAAAAGTTGAAGATAGTATGCTTTGATATGCATTCAGTCTCCACAGTTCTCTCTCTGGATATGAACAACATTTTCCATCTTAAGTATATTCGAATTGTCTTGGATCATTGTGTTGTTGAGAAGAGTGAAAGTAATCATAATTGATTATCACATAATCTTGCTGTTACTGTGTACAATGTTCTCTTGGTTCTGCTCACTTCATTCAGAATCAGTTCATACAAGACTTTTCTAAAGTCAGTCTGTTCATCATTTCTTCCAGAACATGAATACTTCATTGTACTCATATATCACATCTTATTTAGCTATTCCCCAACTGATAAGACCTCCACCCAATTTCCAATTCTTTGCCACTACAACATGAATTACCACAAACAGTTTTGCATGTGTGGGTCCTTTTCCCTCTTTTATGATCTCTTTGGGATAGAAATCCAGTAAATGACATTGCAGGAATGAAAGTTTATGCACCGTTTTATAGTACTTTGGGTATAGTTCAACATTATAACACTTTACTATGTGCTATGTACTATGCTAAACATTTTACAATTATGACCTTATTTGTTCCTCACAAAAACCTTGGAAGACAGGTGTTATGATTATTCTCATTTTACAGATGAAGAAGCTGAAACAGAGGTTAAATGATTTGCCCAGAATCATACTCCAAGTAAATATTTGAGGCTGGATTTGAACTCAGGGCTTCCTGATTCCAGTTCCAGCATATTTCCACTATACCACCAAGATACCCCCAAATGGTTACTATTCCCTTAATATTAGTGGTGATGAGAATGATGATGATGATGACAACAACTACTATTATGGTGATTAATATCTCAGATCAATGACTTAAAAAAAAGTACAGATGACATAGTTGTAAAATTTGCAGTAATTGAGAATTAAGAGGGATTATTCCCACATTTGACGATAGAGTTGGAAACAAAAAGATGTTCATAGCATATATTGTGGCCAAAAAAATAACAAAATAAAATTTAATAAAATATATATGAAGCTTTATTTTCAGGTTCAAAAAGTAAATTTTAGAAACATAAAGTGGGCGAGAGAACAGTTGGGGAAAAAAGATTTCAGAGTTTTTTAGTGAACTGCATGTTATCCAAAACTACTAAAGTAATCTTAGAGCGTATATAGACAGACATAGTATCTAGTTTTATGGAGACAATGAACTCTGAACTTATTGGGTCAGTTGGAATCTTGTGTTCATTTCTGTACACCACAATTGAGGCAAAAGGGCATTTATAATTGGAAAAAGTCCAGAGAATGGCAACTTAGGGTCTTTAGATTGATGACAACTTGAATGAAATTAGGGTCTATGGAGCAGCAAAAAGAAAACTTTGGGAATCATGCTAGCTATCTACAAATAATTAAAGTTCTATCACATGGAAGAGAAATGACATTGTTTTTCATGGTATCAGAATCAGAGCTAGGAGTGATGGTTGACTTAAAGAGAAATAGATTTAAATTTGCTGTACAGATATATTTTCTAAAAATTAGAGTTATCTCTAGTTTAATTAGGACTATTCAAGGACATGTATTTACCTTACTAGAAAGTCTTTCTTTTCTTTTTTAAATTTAAAACTAGATACAAAATGAGAAAGAAAAACAGAAAAAGAAAAGGAAAAATGAAAAAAAAAAAAAAAACCTCAAAACATTGTCATATGCCCAGCAGAACCACAGGGAAGATTCAAAATATGTAGCAAAAGATTTCCATTTAAAGAAAACACATATAATAATAGATTATATATGCTTAACTGTCCCTTTTTCCTTTGCTCCTTTGTTATCAGGACCCAAACAATAACCAAATAGGGACTGAGTCAGATTGAATGTAAAAGCAATCATTTTTGCTTTGGCCAGAAACCCTGAGGATCTTCGTCACCCATATTTATTTATATATTTATGGATTTAGGGTTGGTTTGTGTAATGGGCTGAGGTTTGAGTTGATGCACTGAGGTCCCAAGTACGTGAGGCTAAATAGTCATTGGGCTATACTCTATTAATATACATGATTGGATAAAGAATAGTCCCTGCCCACTCTCCGTGCAAGTCCTGATGTGTTGTAGAGGAAATGACGATTTTGGTGGGTGGAGGCAGAGAGAGAGACAGGAAGAGAAGCTGGGAGAGATTGGGCCTGGGTTCCATGCTAGCAGCTGCTGGTCATGTGGCTTCTGGTCTAGCTAGCTTCTTGACTCAGCTACACACATTGCTATTGCCCATTCTCTTCCACCTCCGATCTTTCTTCACTGAGAATAAAGACTGACGATTTTCCCCTAACCTGAATTCCTGACTCCAGCTGATTTTAAAATATCCAGTCTTCACAGGTTTGTTGGGTTTTCTTAGGGGGAAAGAGAGATTAGATGAAAGAGGAGTTTCTTTGTCTCAATTGCTATTAATTACTGAATAAGAGCAACCTCAGTTCCATTTCATCTAGGACCATCTCCAGTCATCCTGATCTATATCTGGCCTTTGGACCTAGATGGCTTTGGAAGAGAAAGTGAGGCAGGTGCCCTTGTCCAGCCCTCCTTCACTTAAATCCAATTCATTTACATGTCATAGTATCACTTCCCAGATGTCATAGTTCTTTTAAAGAACAAAGGACTAACAACAGCTCCCTTATAGATTATTCTTTTATTCTCTTAGGTGCACTGTTTACTTCATGTTTTTCTCCTTATATTCTCCCTACTTCCCCCAAGCTGGCTATAGTTAAGCACAGGTATATTCATGTGTGTGTATGTGTATATATATATATATATATATATATATATATATTCATACCCACACCCACAACATATAGATATAGATATAGATATAGATATAGATATAGATATAGATATCTATATATATATATACATATTACACACAAATATACATATGCATTTACACATATGTAGATATGCATCTAAAATAATATTAATATGGTTGTCATGTAAAATTCTCTCTCCATTGAATCTTTAAGTTTTACTTTGATTACTAGTCCTACTTATTTTTTCCTAATGAATTGTATTACTGATCCTTGTTTAAAAGTTTGTATATATCTCTTATTTCGTATTCCTGCTAACTGTTTTACTTTAATTCTTAACTAGCCTTGCTATTATTTAACCTTCCCCCATCCATGGATCCATCCCTTATCTTTTTTTCCCCCTGCTGAGAGGGAGTACCAAGGTCACCTCAACCTTTGATGTACAATAAGTTTTCTGTCACATTGCAGAAATGCCCTGGTTGAGCAAGGAGGATTGATTTGTGATTGTGGGAGCAAGTTTAAGCTGAAGGTCACAGCCAGTGGCTATGTAAACAGTGATGCCTGAATAGGGCCTCTTGCCTGTGAGTGAGTTGTTAGATTGCTGGATTGGCTCTCCTCCCATTGTCAGATACCATGCATATGCAAAGCTCTTGAGCTGCTTCTCTGAAGGTGATTGGGTATTGTCTACTGTTCCTGCAGTGATCAGGCTTGCAAAAATGTATATCAACAAAGCTGTATGGCATTATAACCTGGACCTCTTTTCACACTCTATGAATCTCCTGCCTCATTCATCTTGCCTCTGAGATCAAAGGGCTCATATGCCATGAGTTCTTAAAAGATGGCTACAACTGGTTCCTGGGAACAGGACCAGAAACTTGAAGGGTGCCAGAGCGACCACTTCATGGTCAAGCACTGCTATGTAGTCAAGACAACCTCTACAAGGACTCTGGAGGGAAAGCCCGCCAAACTGTGCTGTTTCTGGACCTGACAGAGTGTGGTGGAGATGGTTAACTAACCTAAGGGGGAAGAAAAACAGGGCACCCTACTCCCTTCATACAAAGAAGCATATATCAGGACTATATATAAATGTATAAAAGAGCAGGGGTGCACAGTTCAATTAGGAGACATCAGGAAATTCCTGGATATTGCTTACAAAGTTTCTCCATGGTTACCTGTGAAGGGCTGTTATAATTGTGATAGATGGATTGTTTTTGGTATACAGCTCACCACTTATGATAAGCAATGCCCAGGAGAAATAAAAAGCCATTTTACAATATATTATCTCATTAAACAAAGTCTGAAATCAGAACCAGAAAAGGAGGTCTGGAAATTTGTAGTTGGAGCACAGACTGGCCTATTTTTAGCAGTAGATGTCCCTCTCCTGAGCCTGAGCAGGATGATTTTGAATGGCCTCCTCCTCCTCCTCCACCACTTTCAGCCCTATCCTATTTTTGTGTCTATCTGGACCTACAGCCTTTCAAAGGCTCTCCTAAGGGAAAAAATGAAATAAGAACTGAGGAAAAGCAGGATCAAAAATATAAAACAAAGACCACAGTGACACTTAGTGAACAAAAATCAAAAGGTAATCAGTTATATTCTTAATCTTCATTTCAAAAAGTTTTGTGGCTGGCTAGAGATCAAGGAAAAGACACGGAAGGGTGGAAAGCAACATATCCTGTTATAAGGAGGATAACCCTTTTAACCTAGAGCAGAGAAGACACAGGCATGAACCACTTCCCTTTAAAGTTCTAACCCAGCTGAAGGACTCAGTTCATAAGTATGGGCCCATAGCACCTTTTGTTATGTTACAACTTGAAACAATGCCACAGGCAATTTTGTGCCCCAATGACTGGAAAGCAGTTGACAGGCAGTGTTGACTCTAGGCCAGGTAGTGTTCAGGATGACGGAATTTTTAGAACAGACTCGGCTGATTGCCACTCAGGTTGCTCCAGGAGCAAGCATGAAGTTATATTTTGAGCAACTTAGTGGCATTGGGGCTCATGAAGACACTGGAGATCAAATTCATTTTACTGAAGAGACATATCTCTGAATATCCCAATGTGCCAGAACTGCATGGAATAGATTTCCTATAGAAAAGGGTGAAAAGAAAAGCTTTATCTAAATAACACAAAAAACTGGGGAGTCCTTCACTGGTTTTATTGCTTCATTACAGGATGCTATAGCTAAGGTCATGGGAAATGTAGGAGGTGTAGATAGGATATTAAAGGCTTTATAACAGAAGAACTGTAATGCAAATTGTTGCAGAGCAATGATTATTACTGCCTACCCCCTCAAGCTATTTGTGAAGTACCCATTCAACAGTATCAAAGAGGAAAACAATTAAAAATCCTTGTTATAAATCCTCTACTACCCTGGTATTCATTAGCTATCCCAGTTATACAAATATATGAGGAAGTGGCTGTGTCTGTAACTATGATTAACACTGACAATATTGAAACACATCTTAACAAGGCACAACGTATAGCTCAAGGAATAATCATTCCATCTGAACTTACAGTTAAAACAGAAGATAATAATTGTGAATTAACCGCACAGATGGATCCAAATTCAAAGGCCATTGTACAAAGATATTTCATAAAGGCTATCATACTCACTTGTCCAATACTGACCCTTACTTTGAATAACCAACAGTTTGAAGGATTAATTGACACTGGAGCTGACAGGACTGTGGTGGCTACTTCTCAAGTAGCCTTTGGTAGCCTATGACTTCAGCTGACAATAGAGTGGCAGAGGTAGGAGGCAATAAGGAGGCTTTGATGTCCGCTGAACTGGTAAATTGTTAAAAAGATGGAAAGACAGGAACCATTTTTCCTTTAGTAATAGATGACTTACATATTAACTTATGGGGTAGAGATATATTACATTGATTAGGGATAAAAATCACCACAGATTTTAGGGGGGTGGGGTCATTGCTGCTTCCACCACTCCAAAAATGACTTGGACTACCAACATACTGGTATGGGTGGAGCAATAGCCTCTGTCCAAACAGAAAACAGCTGCTCTACATTAATTAGTACAAGAAGAAATAGAATTAGGACACATTGAGAAAACAAACAGCCCATGGAACTCCCCTGTATTTATTATAAAGAAAAAATCTGATAAATGGAGAATATTAACAGATTTTGAGACAAGTAAACTCAGTTTTGAAAGACATGGGTTCTTTATAGGAAGGTTTGTCATCCCCAAACATGATCCCCAGGGAATGCACCCTTATGGATAACAGACATTAAGGATTGCTTTTACTCTTACCCTCTTCACTTGAGGACAGGGATAATTTGCTTTCTCAGTACCAACATATAATTTTCAAGGACCTGTGAGGAGATTCAGTGAAAGGTATTGCCACAAGATATGAAAAACAGCCCTAGTCAATGGCATGTTGATAAAACTATTAGCAAGACAAGGAAACATTACCCTGATGCAGTCATCCTCCAATACATGGATGATATTTTGGCTGGTTGTTCACAGCCTGAGGATTTGGAGATGTTACAAATGACAGAAAGAAAATTAAAACATTTAAGTTTTACCCTCACATACCTCAAAAATATTAAAACAGTTCTTATAGGAAGTCTCTATGCATCACATTTTTGGGATTCCTTACAACCCTACAGAATAGGCCATTGTAGAAGGAGCTAATCAGACCCTCAAGAGAGTTATCAAAAAACAAAAACACTGAGATGGAGGTAGAGTAAACTCAGAAAGATATAAAGCAGTGTACACAATTCAAATGATTTAATTCCATTTATGAAATACTCTCTAGTGAACATAGAGAATCACTAAAGACAATACCTCATCTTCATTAAGAAGGTCCCCTAAGAACGAGACCATGGTAATGAAAAAGGGAACTGAAGAATGGGGGAGACTCTATAGGGTTCTAATATGGGGCCAGGATACACTTGCATCTCCACAGGAGAAAACCTTCAGCAGTGGATCCCCACCAGACATCTCAAAGTTGTCCATAGAATTGAAGAGGAAAAGGAGGAAGAGATGACTGTCCAAAAGGAGATGTGCCCCCAAGATGCTATATATATATATATGTATATATCTGGGTTTGTGTTACACACAATCAGAACTGGTAACAGAGGCCAGAAGGTGGGCTGGACCCATCATGGCCTAGAATTGTCTCATGGTGGGTGGGGTATCATGTGACACATGCTGGACATGCAGGAGATGCCCTGTCATAGTGACACCCTTATCTGTGGGGAGGGTTACAGCAGTATGTCTAATAATATATCATCAGGATGGCTCTTACAAGCCTCCATGGGGTACATTCTTGTCACTCAAGAATTGGGCTAGCAGTTTGGCACATGGAAAAACATCTTGGGCCCTGGTTTTTGGGCAAATGGCATGAGAATTGGATACCAATTTTATACTAAAGCCTGTCTGGGAGGAAAATATGCATTTATGTGGGGAGATTCTAACTGTTACCAAAGAAACATTACATTTTTACAATGTTACTTGTTGGAATTGTATACTGAAATTGAAAATCAGACTGTATTTGTGATTACTAGAGTCCATGTATCAATGCTTTCTGTTAAAAGTGAGAAACAGACCTTAATTCCATAACAAAAAAGAGAAGTATCATTGGAAATAGGAGCAGAAGTAGAGTTATTGAAATTCCAGGCTCAATTATAATGTGAATCCAGATAAAACTGTAGAAAAAAATCAAACATTAGTTTGATAACACCTCTTTCATTGAGGTTAAAATTATAATCATGGATTGACGTGTATGTTGTTATGTTGTTACTGCTTTATTGTTTCCCTGTAATCTTTAAAAGATCTTTCTCCACCATTATTTCAGAGGTTACAGCTCAAGAAAGGACTTTTTATCTAAAAAAATAAAAAGGGGAATTGCTAGGGTATGGGACTTTGCTAAGAGGGAGTACCAAGACCACTTCAACCTTTGCTGCACAATAAGTTTTCTGCCACATTGCAGAAATGCCCTTATTGAGCAAGGAGTATTGATTTGTGATTATGAGATCGAGTGTAAGCCAGGGGTCATAACCAGTGGCTATGTAAACAAAGATGCCTGAACAGGGTCTCTCTCCTATGAGTGACTTGCCAGATTGCTGGATTGGCTCTCCTCCCATTAGCAGATACTATACATATGCAAAGCCCATGAGCTGCTTCTCTGAATGGTGAAGGAGGATTGCCTACCTTTCCCACTGATTATGCTTGCAAAAATGTATATCAACAAGGTTTAAGGCATAATAAACTGGAGCTCTTTTCACACTCTATGAGTCTCCTGCCTCATTCATCTCGCCTCTGAGATCAAAGGGCTCATATGCTATGAGCTCTTTTTTTTATTATAGTTTTTTATTTACAAGATATATGCATGGGTAATTTTTCAGCATTGACAGTTGCAAATCCTTTTGTTCCAACTTTTCTCCTCCTTCCCCCACCCTTTCCCCCAGATGGCAGGGTGACCAATACGTGTTAAATATATTAAAGTATAAGTTAAATACAATATAAGTATACATGTCCAAACAGTTATTTTGCTGTATAAAAAGAGTCAGACTTTGAAATAGTGTACAATTAGCCTGTGAAGGAAATGAAAAATGCAAGCGGGCAAAAACATAGGGAGTGGAAATGCTATGTAGTGGTTCACACTCAATTCCCATAGTTCTTTCACTAGATGTAGCTGATTCTCTTCATTATTGAACAAATAGAACTGATTTGGTTCATCTCATTGTTGAAGAGCCATGTCCATCAGAATTGATCCTCATATAGTATTGTTATTGAAGTATATAATGATCTCCTTGTCCTGCTCATTTCACTCAGCATCAGTTCATGTAAGTCTCTCCAAGACTCTTTGTATTTATCCTGATGGTCATTTCTTACAGAATAATAATATTCCATAATATTCATACACTACAACCTATTCAGCCATTCTTCAATTGATGGACATCCATTCAATTTCCAGTTTGTGGCCACTACAAAAAAAGCTACCATAAACATTTTTGCACATGTGGGTCCCTTTCCCTTCTTTAAGATCTCTTTGGGATATAAGCCCAGTAGTAACATGCTGGATCAAAGGGTATGCACAGTTTGATAACTTTCTGAGCATAGTTCCAAATTGCTCTCCAGAATGGTTGTATTTGTTGACAATTCCACCAAAAATGCGTCAGTGTCCCAGTTTTCCCCCATCCCCTCCAACATTCACCATTATCTTTTCCTGTCATCCTAGCCAATCTGACAGGTATGTAGTGGTATCTCAGAGATGTCTTAATTTGCATTTCTCTGATTAATAATGATTTAGAGCATCTTTTTATATGCCTAGAAATAGTTTCTATTTCTTCATCTAAGAATTGTCTTTTCATATCCTTTGACCATTTATCAATTGGAGAATAGCTTGATTTCTTATAAAGTAGATTCTATTTTCTATATATTTTGGAAATGAGGCATTTATCAGAATCTTTGATGTAAAAGTGTTTTCCCAGTTTATTGCTTCCTTCTAATCTTGTCTGCACTAGTTTTGTTTGTACAAAAATTTTTATTTGATATAATCAAAATTTTCTACGTTGTAATCAATAATGATCTCAAGTTCTTCTTTGGTCAAAAACTCCTACCTCCTTCATAAGTCTGAGAGGGAAACTATCCTTTGTTCTTCTGATTCATTTATATATAATATAATGCCCAGATCATGAACCCATTTTGACTTTATCTTGGTGTATGGTGTTAAGTGTGGGTTAATGCCTAATTTCTGCCATACTAATTTCTAATTTTCCCAGCAGATTTTGTCAAACAGTGAATTCTTATCCCAAAAGCTGGGGTCTTTGGGTTTCTCAAACACTATATTAAAGTTATCGACTATTTTGTCCTGTGAACCTAACCTATTCCATTGATCAACTAGTCTATTTCTTAGCCAATACCAAATGATTTTGGTGACTGCTGCTTTATAATATAGTTTTAGATCAGGTACAGCTAGGCCACCTTCATTTGAATTTTTTTTTCATTAGTTCCCTTGAAAGTCTTGACCTTTTGTTCTTCCAGATGAATTTTGTAGTTATTTTTTCTAGGTCAGTAAAATAGTTTTTTGGGAGTTTGATTGGTATAGCACTAAATAAATAGATTAGTTTAGGTAGAATATTGTCATCTGTATTATATTCGCTCGACCTATTCAGTAGCACTTAATATTTCTCCAATTGGTTAAATCTCACTTTATTTTTGTGGAACGTGTTTTGTAGTTTTGCTCATATAGTTCCTGACTTTCCCTTAGCAGATAGATTCCCAAATATTTTATACTATTGGCAGTTACTCTAAATGGAATTTCTCTTTGTATCTTTGTTGGATTTTGTTAGTGATATATAAGAATGATGCTGATGATTTATGTGGGTTTATTTTGTATCCTGCAACTTCGCTGAAGTTGTGGATTATTTTTAACAGCTTTTTATGAGAATCTCTGGGGTTCTCTAAGTATATCACCATATCATCTGCAAAGAGTGATAATTTGGTTTTCTCATTACCTACTTTAATTCTTTAATCTCTTTTTCTTCTCTTATTGCCAAGGGTAGCAGTTCTAATACAATATTGAATAGTAATGGTGATAGTAGGCAATCTTGTTTCACTCCTGATTTTATTAGGAATGGTTCCAGTTTATCCCCATTACATATAATGCTTACTTACAATTTTAAATAGATGCTACTGACTATTTAAAGGAAAGGCCAATTCATTCCTATACTCTCTAGTATTTTTAATAGGAATGGATGTTGGATTTTATCAAATGCTTTTTCTGCATCTATTGAAATGATCATATGGTTTTTGTTAATTTGGTTATTGATATAGTCAATTATGCTAATAGTTTTCCTAATATTGAACCAGCCCTGCATTCCTGGTATAAATTCTACTTGGTTGTGGTATATTATCCTGGGCATGATTTTCTGTAATCTTTTTTGCTAATATTTCACTTAAGATTTTGCATCAATATTCATTAGGGAGATTGGTCTAAAATTTTCTTTCTCTGTTTTTAACCTACCTAGTTTAGATATCAGTACCATGTCTGTGTCATAAAAGGAATTTGGTAGGAATCCTTCCTTCCCTATTTTTTCAAATAGTTTATATAACATTGGAGTTAATTGTTCTTTCAGTGTTTGGTAAAATTCACATGTAAATCCATCTGGTCCTGGGGATTTTTTCTTAGGGAGTTGATTAATAGCTTGTTCTATTTCTTTTTCTGAAATGGGACTATTTAAGCAGTTATTTCCTCCTCTGTTAATCTGGGTAGTCTGTATTTCTGAAGGTAGTCATCTATTCACTTAGGTTATCAAATTTATTGTCTTAAAGTTGGGCAAAGTAACTTCTAATTCTTGCTCTAATTTTTCTTCATTGGTGGAGAGTTCTCCCTTTTCATTTTTAAAACTAACAATTTGATTTTCCTCTTTGCTTTTTCTAATCAAATTTACCAAAGGTTTATCTATTTTGTTGTTTTTTTTCATAAAACCAACTCTTACATTTATTTATTAATTCAAGTTTTTTTTTTTAACTTTCAATTTCATTAACTTCTCTTTTTATTTTAAAATTTCAAGTTCTAGCTTTTTGAGTGGCAAGCACAATTCATTGATCTTCTCTTTCTCTATTTTATTCAAGTAAGCCTCTCGAGATATAAAATTTCCCCTTATTACTGCTTTGGCTGCATCCCACTAATTTTGGTATGTTGTCTCATTGTTGTCATTCTCTTGGGTGAAATTATTAATTGTGTCTATGATTTGCTGTTTCACCCATTCATACTTTAGGATGAGATTATTTAGGTTCCAATTACTTTTTGGTCTATTTACCCCTAGCTTTTTGTTGAATGTAGTTTTTATTGGATCGTGATCTGAAAAGAATGCATTTATTGTTTTTGCCTTTCTGCATTTAATTTTGAGGTCTTTATGTCCTAATACAAGGTCAATTTTTGTATAGGTTTCATGAACTGCTGAGAAGAAAGTGTACTCCTTTCTGTCTCCATTCAGTTTTCTTCCAAGATCTAGCATACCTAACTTTTCTAATATTCTATTTACCTCTTTAACTTCTTTCTTATTTGTTTTGTGGTTTGATTTATCTAATTCTGAGAGTGTAAGGTTGAGATCTCCCACTATTATAGTTTTGCTGTCTATTTCTTCTTGTAACTCTCTTAACTTCTCCTTTAGGAATTTAGATGCTATACCACTTGGTGCATATATGTTTAGTATTGATATTTCTTCATTGTCTAAGCTATCCTTTAGCAAGATATAGTTTCCTTCATTATCTCTTTTAATTAGATCAAGTTTTGAGATCTGGATGGCTACTCCTACTATTTTTTACTTCACCTGAAATATAATAGTTTCTGCTCCAGCCTTTCCTTTACTCTGTATGTATCACCTTGCTTTAAATGTGTTTCCTGAAAACAACATATTGTAGGAGACTGGCTTTTGGTCTAGTCTGCTATCTGCCTCCACTTTATTGGAGAGTTCATACCATTCACATTGTGGTTAAAACTACAGAATTAGTAGTCTTACTACTGCCATCTTATTTTCCCCAGATTATACTTTTTTCCCCCTTTCCCCCCTTACTCCCTTCCCCAGTATTAAATTTATGAACACTACCTACCTCACACAGCTCTCACGCTTTAGAATCCCTTCCACCCCCTTTGAGTCCTTTCCCCTTTTTATACCTTTCCTAACTTATTTTTTCTGTATTCCCTTCTATTTAGGATACTCTTTTCCTTTTCCCCTTTCCTCTCCCACTTTTTAATGAGGTGAAAGAAGTTTCTCTGTAAATCAAATATGTCCAGTATTTTCTCTTTGAGCCAAATCTGATGAGTAAGATTCACACAATGTTCCTCCTCCTCCTTAATTCCCTCAGACATGATGTTTCCTTTGCCTCTTTGAGGGAATTTCCCTCTTTTTATCTCCCCTCTTCCTTTTTTCTGATACAAGTCCCTTTCCACTTCTACTTCTCTTTTTTTAATATTATAACAGTAAAATCAAATTATACATGTGCTCTTTATGTAAGGCCGTAACAGAAATACAGTTCTCAAAAGTTCTTTTTTTTTATGCTTCTCTTGTGTCCTATATTTGGAGATCAAATTTTTTGTTTACCTCTGGTTTTTCATTAGGAATAAATGGAATTCACCTGTTTCATTGAATGTCCATCTTCTTCTCTGGAAGAAGATGCGCAGTTTAGCTGGGTAGTTTATTTTTGGCTGCATTCTAAGTTCTTTTGCCTTTTGGAATATCAGATTCCAGGCTCTTCAATCCTTTAATGCGGAAGCTGCTAGATCCTGAATGAACCTTATTGTGACTCCTTGGTATCTGAATTTTTTTTCTGGCTGCTTGTAAAATTTTTTCCTTAGTCTGATACTTCTGAAATTTAGCCACAATATTTCTGGGAGTTTTTCTTCTGGGGTCTCTTTCAATAGTTGTTCGATGAATTCTTTTAATGCCTATTTTATCTTCTGATTCTATTATATCTGGGCAGTTCTCTTTGATGATTTCCTGTAAAATAGTGTCTAGGCTCTTTTTTTCATCATAATTTTCAGGAAGTCTAAAAATCTTCAGACTATCTCTCCTAGATCTATTTTCCAGGTCTCTTGTTTTCCAAGTAGATATTTAACTTTTTTCCCCCTAATTTTTCTTTTCTTTTCTTTTCTTTTTCTTTTTTGGTTTTGCTTGACTGATTCTTGATGTCTCAGCAAATCGTTCATTTCTATTTGTTCAGTCTGATTTATAATGAGTTATTTTATTCATTAGGTTTTTCTTTTACTTCTTTTTGTATATGTCCAATTGAGTTTTTAAATGAGTTGTTTTGCTCTATGGAATTTTTTTCCATTTCACTAATTTTTTTTTAATGAGTTATTTTTTTCCCAATTCACAAATCCCACTTTCCTGAGAGTTCTTTATCTTTTCCAATCCACAAATCCTACTTTCCTGGGAGTTTTTTTATCTTTTCCAATTCACAAATTCTGTTTCCCTAGGAGTTCTTTAGCTTTTTCATTTCACATTTCAGGAAGTTGTTTTCTTTTTCCACTTTATCAAATCTTTCTTTTAATGAATTATATGCCTTTTCCATACTTTCTTGCAGAGCTTCTCTTTTCCTTTCCCCCTTTTTCTTCTAGCTTTAATTCACAAATTCTGTTTCCCTAGGAGTTCTTTAGCTTTTTCATTTCACATTTCAGGAAGTTGTTTTCTTTTTCCACTTTATCAAATCTTTCTTTTAATGAATTATATGCCTTTTACATACTTTCTTGCAGAGCTTCTCTTTTCCTTTCCCCCTTTTTCTTCTAGCTTTTTTTTTTTTAAAGATCTTTTCTAATTTCTTCTAGGAGAGCCTTGTGTGATGGGGACCAGGTTATATCCCTCTTTGGGGTTTTTGTCTGGAGATTGTCTGCTATTTGTCTACTCAGGATTGGAAATCTGCTCTTTTTCTGTATAGAAGCTATCTATAGTTAGAGTTTGCTTGGCTTTTTTACTCATTTTTTAAAAAAGCCCTTGGGGTCTGCCTTCAGGGAAGGAGGTTCTCAGCTTCCTCTACAGAACAGGGACAGATGGACAGTAGCTGTCCTGCAAATGGGCTGCAAAGAGTGGCCACACTGCTGTGGCCCTGGGATATGTGTGACTGCCCTGGGATAAGCAGCCAAGCCGCAGAACAGTAGCTGCCCTCTGACTAGTGGCTAAGCAGCAGAAGTGTCACTGTCACTGCCCTGGGCAGAGCCCCATGCTGTGGCATGTGGCTGGCCAGCTGCACTGGGGTCATGCTGAGTCACCCCCAGAGTTAGGTGGGTGTAGCCAGATCCTGTTAAACTCTGGGGTTTTGGGGTACAATCTACCTTTGGCATTTGTATAACTTTTCTGCTGATCTCATGCTTTGCAATCAAAGCAGAGCAGACAGCCTGTGGTAGAATCCTCCCTGCAAATTCTCCACCCATGGAGACTGTACCCTGCCCCTAGTCTGCTCAGCATGGGCTAGACTCCGTGGTCTGCCTCCCTGCCTATGCTGGCCTCCTCCCATTCAATCAAGACAAACCTTTTCTGGTGATTGTCCAAGTTATTTTCAGCTGATAATTTGTTGTACTCTCAGTATTTGTGGATTCTGCTAGTCAAACACTATTTCTGAGGGTGAATTAGGTAATTAGTAAGTTAGGATAGAAGGGAGCTCAGAATGAAATGTGTGTTCTCTCCACCATTTTGGATCTGGCCCCTGTATAAAACTGAAATTAAATTTTTTATGCTGGCTCTTATATATTAAAAGTTTCTATCCAATTCAGATTTAGTTGAGGCATAGTCCTGAAAATCTGCAAATTCAATGAACATCCATTTTTTCTTTCAATATAATAAGTAGTTTTATTGAATAGAATATTTTTAGCCATAGAACTAATTATTTTGATTGATGATATATACTATTCCAGGACCTAGGATCTTTTATTTTAGCTGCTGATAAAACCTGTACAATGCTAATTATCATTCCAAAATATGTGAATTGAATTTTTTTTGTTTCTTGCAGAATTTTCTCTTTCATAGGGAAGTTTCAAAATATAGCAATAATATTTCTATGTATTTTCCATGTTATATTTCTTTGAGATGGTAATAGGTGGAATTTTTTATTTCTACTTTCTCCACATATTCTATCACTCCAGAATAATTCTTGCATTATTTTGTAAAGGTTTGTTTGTTTTGTTTTGTTTTTGTTTTTTTATTTTGGTCACAGCTTTCAGGTAGTCAAATTATTCTTATGTTTTCTTGATCTGTTTTCAAGATATGTTGGGGTTTTTTTTTAATAAGAAGTTTCACATTCACTTCTATTTTTTTTCATTCTTTATGTGTTTTCGCTATTTCTTGGTCTCTTACTTGTTCACTGGCTTTCTCTTGCCCAATTCTAATTTTCAAAGAATTTTCTTCTTTAAAACTCTGTAAGTCCTCTTCTAGTTGATTAATTTTTTTTTTCATAATCTTGTTTTCTTTGGATGGTTCTTATTTTTTTTTTTTTGTTTTTCCTTGGTCTCTCTCATTTGATTTTTGAAGTCTCTTTAGAATTCTTCTATAAATTCTTTTTGGGCAGAGAGCCATTTAACATTACTATTTGGGATAAAAGAACTTTTTTTTTACTTCATTTTCCTCCTCTGAAGATGAACTCTTGTCTTCCATATTCCCAAAGTAAGTTTCAATGGTTTGGTTCTTCTTTGCCTGTTCTTTTTTTTTTTTTATGATAACTATTAGTTTAAGCACCTCTGATTTTGGGGTGGTAGGATTGTGCCTCTAGCTTCACTTCAGCTTTCTTCTCTGACCTGGAACCCCAAACTAAAAGCTCTCTTTTCTCCTTATAAGGCCCAGCAGCCAGTTGTGTCCTAGCTCCACTGCTACTTCACTCACTGGATGCTGGTTCCTTCTTGATCAGTATAACATCTCTGCAACATAGCTGAGCTTGGTGTTCCTGATCAGCAGATCTTCCCAGACTCAGATCCCCTATTCCCTACCCTTCAAGGAGATAAAAGTCCCTGTGGTTGTGGCTGAGGCCACTCCTGAATCCAGGTAGTCCAGGGGATCCTGCTTACTATTTTCATGGAGCTAGCCTGGAGGTGTTAAATCCTGGGAATAAGGACCCCTGTTTTGTCCCAACTCTTATTCATTTTTCACATGTTTATGTTGGCCCTGAGGTGTAATTTTGTTGTTTGTGGGAGAAATCTGGACAGCTTGGAATTTTTTTATCTACTTCACTACATTCCTAGAAATTCTTAGAGAGTTTTTAAATAAAAACTTGATGCCCGCTTGATAGCTAGCATATAGAAAGGGTTTTTTTGTAGGCTGAATTACATAATTTCTAAGACTTCTTTCAACACATGTTTAGTGAGCTTCCAAATAATTTGGTATAAAATCCCTCTATTTAGTTTTACTTATGGTGGGAAAGATAAGAAGGCAGTAGACTTCAAAAGGTTGGATATGATTGAAAAGACTGAACAACAACAATTCCAAATATACTCAGATAATTGATGATGTCAGTGCAAATGTAGAAAAAAGAAAAAGATAGGAAAAATATATACCAACCCATGGGTCAGTAAGAATGAATGAAATAGGCCAAAGACTTATAGAAGTTTCTCGATTTAAAAGAGTTGATAGGTTTTGGACATGGTGGTCCCAGATTTAAAAAATGAAGTAGTTTATATTTTGACAGGAAAATATTGGGTTTTGTATGATCTCTTAATCAGTTATTTGTGCTTATGTGATGATTACAAAAAATACAAAGAAGTGATGAATACAAAGATATACATGAACTGAGACAAAATGAAGCAATAAGAACCAAGAGAAAATAACAATATACACAAAAGCTGCAACACTGGAACTAGGAAAGAACAACCACAGACAAAAACAATCAAAAGTGAATGCTAAAAAAATTACAAAGATCAGATATGACTGAAATGAAGAGATTTGATAGGACACATCCAACTCACCCTTTTGTGGGAAGTTGGAGATTAACAGTTACTACACAGTAAATATGTTTTAAACTTTTGAACGCATCATTCAGTTGAACTGATTTTTTCCTCTTTAAAAATACTATTTTTAGAGGAATAGCTCTTTAAGAGGGAGAAGGAATATAATGTGAATAACTATAATGATGTTAAAAAACAGAAAATATCAATAAAAATTATTTTAAAAAAACTTTGTAAGACATCAGCTTAGGAAAATCATCGCAGTGGCATTTAATGATAAAAATGGAAAGATGAAAGCAAACAAAATAAACAATGGAAAAGTTTTGTAAGTTATAGTGAGCTGTTTTCAAGAGCAATGAAATAATCATAATCAATCCTAATACTTTAATCATATATTTTAGGGGTATATTTTAAAATATACTTTAGGGTAGTAAAAAGAAATCTCACTAAAGAGAACAAAGTGAACAAAAATCTTCCGGATAAGCATAACTGTAGAGAGAAAATTCATGTTGGAGATGATACAATTGTGAGGAAAGTGAAGTATTGTCATATAAGATAACCAAAAAAGAGAAAGACTATAAAAGTTGAAAAAAAAATCTCAGACAATTAATAATGGAAAAAGAAACTTAGATAACATGACATACTGACACACACACAAACACACACACACACACACACACATATATATATCATATAATAAACTTTTAGGTGGCATGAACTATAAAATCCATAAGAGTTCAGAGTTCGAAGAGATCATTGGATGAGAAAATTGAGGGAAGTCTTCACAGTGAATTTGGAAATTGATTGTGGCTAGTATTTGAAAAGACAAAGTGAAGAAATAAAGAGAAAAGAACATATTAACATGGGGCTGGGGCAGAAGAGAAGCATAATGCTAGAAATAATGCCATCTTCATGAGATCAGCCTAAGAGGAGTGAAGGAACTATATTTGGACACATATATAAGACCAAAAGAAAATTTATATGCCAAAAGTGGAAAAAGGCTGTAAAGAATCTTAAGAGCCAGGCAGAAGAATCTGGCCTTGAGATTTTGGAAGTTTGGGTGAGTTTATAATCTGAGTGTCATGAACAAAGGAATTACATGTGTCTTAGGAATATTTGTTCAGCAAGCAAGATGGATAATAGCAATGTTATACTGTCCATAGAGGGAACAATAGAAGACCAGTGTATTAAAAACATGGTGCCAGAAAGGAAAAGGAACAGATTCTGAAAAGGTTTGTATATATAAAATATGAAGACTGGAAGCAGTGAAGGAGGCAAAATAAAAGAGAATGCAGTGTCAAAGAAGACAAAGAAGGAAAGAATTTCGAGGTTATGTAAAATTATGGAAGAAAAAGAAGAGAGCTTAAAGTGACAGTACTTTATGGAATATAAGCAAAAGAAAAAAATATTCTATGCCCAATTTTTGCCAGATATTTAGCTATATGAAATATGAGGTATAATTTATTTGGAAGCCTCCAAACTACTTCATCACCCAATTTCTTGGGAACGTCATATTGCAGGATCCTGTGTGGAAAAGATAAACAATGAGATGAGTTTTTATCCATCCCAATATTGTATAAACAAAATTAAATCTGCCAAGGAAGGAAGATGTGAAAACAATGCAGTTTTGTTATTTATCACCTCAAATTTAGGTTCGGCATTAACTTTAGGGTTATTAATGTTCCAGAATTAATCAGCTAAAATGCAAAATAGGAAATGTACTTTGAAACTATGAAATAAGAGATACAGATGTAGAAGCCAATGCACAATTAGAAAAATGATTGCCAAACATGATTTCAGAAGACTGCTGATTAATTATATGAATATTTTCTTTATCTCACTACTCAGATGCCTTCTGCTGCTATTGCCTTTTCTTTCTTTCTTTTTTTTTAATAGCCTTTTATTTACAGGTTATATGCAGGGGTAACTTTACAGCATTAACAATTGCCAAACCTCTTGTTCCAATTTTTCACCTCTTACTCCCCACCCCCACCCCTAGATGGCAGGATGACCAGTAGATGTTAAATACATTAAAATATAAATTAGATACACAATAAGTATACATGACCAAAACGTTATTTTGCTGTACAAAAAGAATAAGACTCTGAAATATTGTACAATTAGCTTGTGAAGGAAATCAAAAATGCAGGTGGGCATAAATATAGGGATTGGGAATTCAATGTAATGGTTTTTAGTCATCACCCAGAGTTCTTTCTCTGGGCATAGCTGGTTCAGTTCATTACTGCTCCATTGGAAATGATTTGGTTGATCTCGTTGCTGAGGATGGCCAGGTCCATCAGAACTTGTCATCATATAGTATTGTTGTTGAAGTATATAATGATCTCCTGGTCCTGCTCATTTCACTCAGCATCAGTTCGTGTAAGTCTCTTCAGGCCTTTCTGATGCTATTGCCTTTTCACCATTATTTTACATGAAAAAGTATAACTTTTCTTTTCCTGGGTAATAAAGCATTCTACATGATGATCCCATTCCAACCCATCTTCTTCAACAGATTGTCTCCTATGTCATCCCCAGTTTCTCATCAATCTCTCCTTGTCTACTGGCTACTTACTTCCTATCTTTAAACATGTCCATGTCTTCTCATTCAAAAAAAATTCCTCCCTTGATCAATCCATCCTTGATAGCTATCATCTCATTAATTTTTCTTTTCTCATTTGGCCCACTGAGTAGAAATAAAGAGGGACAAGGGATTGTGGAAGTGTAATCCAAGGCTGAGATTTTGGCAAGGCAATAGGATAAAGGGTCAAGAGACTTCTCAAGCACAGTGTAGAGTTGAACTGATTCACCACTTGGGTCAAAATTGGGATGGGACAAGTATATACCAGAGCAAAGGTGATGGCCTGAGAAAGAACTGAGGGGAGAAGTAATTGGAGGTGGAGGTATGGGTGAAAAGGGTTTGATGTTGCAAAGAAAAAGGAAAGAGCTACAATGACAATAGATTATAATCAGAGAAAGAAATTTTGAAGTTCATGAAAATAGATGTGAAACACTTGTGGGTAATGGTAAGATCAAGGGTATGATTGCTTCTGTATGACTGAATAGATGGTAAGACCATCTGAGATACAGTGGAATATAAATCATGGGAAAAAATAAGAAGAGGAATTAGGAAGTTGGTATTTGAAGTGGTCTTAGTATATGGTAACCTTGAATAGCCCTCCCTCACTTAAATCCAATTCACTTGCATGCATGGCATCACTTTCCAGACGTCATGGTCTTCTTGGAAAAAATGAGAACAAACAACAACAGCCTTACTGTGGATCCAACTGAAACTGAGCTGGCCAGCTGGGCAACATAAACACTTTCTTTCTTCCTTTCTTTCCTTTCTTCTTTCTTTTCCCTTCTCTCTGTCCACATAGGGTATCATACCCTTACCCAGGAGTGTTCTGCCCAAAGGAATGTAAAGCTTGATCCCTAAAACCTCACAAGATATCTTACAGTTTATTGGCTAAATTTCCTTCTAGAGGACTATGCCTTAAAACTAAATCACTCTGACTCTCAATGACTGACCAACAATAGATCCCAGGTCAATCCATACTTGGTCATTGTTTGGGCTCACAGTAAATGTAAATAGTAATTGTTTCTATTTTGTCCAGAAATCTTGAAAGTCCCCTTATAGATTAATGTGTGTGTCTGTGTGAAAGAGAGAGACAGAAACAGAGAGACAGAGACAGACTAGGCAAAAGAGGCTATTCTCACCTTCATTTATTATGTAGCCCTTATCAATTCTAACTCAATGGTGAATCAGTTCAACTCTACACTGAGGTGATTTGAGACAATTCTAATAGACTTAGGATAAAAAATGCCATCCACATCCAAAGAGAGAACTATGGGGCTTGAATGTGGAGCAAAGCATAGTATTTTCACCTTTTTTGTTTGTTTTCTTTCTCATGATTTCTTTCTTCTTTTGGTCTGATCTTTCTTGCACAATATGGCAAATAAGGAAATAGGTTTAAAAGAACTGCATGTATTTAACCTATATCAGATTATTTGTTGTCTTGGGGAAGGTAAGGGAAGGAAGGGAAAAACTGAAACACAAAGTCTTACAAAAATGAATGTTGAACACTCTCTTTACATGTATTTGGAAAAATAAAATACTAATGAAAATTTGAAAAAAGAACAAAAAATAAACAATAACAAGTACACACACATATATGTTTTAGAAGGGGGGCACAGAGATATGTATCATTTATTAATTAGATATTAAAATCTTTGACAATTGATTGTCATTTGAGCCCCAGAGACATGAAAGTATATGGATATTATATTAAAAGTCATCACCATTAAAATTAATTTTTTCTTTCTGTAATTTAATCATGTAAAGATTCTCAATGAACAAAGTTTCTTTACCTGTGCAGATACAGACCTGTTATTCAACTCATAGTCTTAAAGAACTAGGGCACTGAAAGTTTAAGAGATGTGCCCATTGTCAAACATACAATGTGCAATTAAATTCAGTTCATTTGGCTCCAAGACTAAACTCTCCATCTACTATACTATGACATCTTTTCTATCAAACATACACTAAAGTCCTAGTCTAATACTTTAACACAGCTTTAATATGGGGTTTTAACCACTATATTAATGGAATACAAGCATTGTCAAGTCATGCTAAACAAGAAAGGCTCCTAACATGAACCTAACAATAAACTATATGGCTTTTATCTAAGAACCACTAAAATTAATTTTGGAGAGACTCGTCATTAGAAGGTTGGCCACAATGTGATGAAAATATTTTGATCAAATATTTCATAAATCCATTGAGTAAATTATTAAGGAATTACATGGTTTGTCATGGCAGGGAATTTGCTACACAGATACTACCACAATCAAGCATAAAAACTTCCCACTGCTCTGTGTCCCTGGAGAGTAGAAAGTTTAAGAGATAACATCTTAGATATCAGTTCTTTGCAAGATTTATCTTTATCACAGTCCACAAAAATGCTATTATTACTGAATAAAGGATGGTTTGGGGATCCATGTATAAGCATTAAACAGGCAACAAACACATATATAAATTCATATTAGCATAATGAATGTGTATAAATTAAGGGTTTATATTTTATATATTTACATATGTTTCATATACACTTATTTCAAACATTTATATGTGTTCTTGGCTCCCTATTCAAATGTCAGCTTCTTGCCAGTAAGAATGATCTCATTTTTTGCACTTGAAGCCTGAGAACTCTGCATAATTCCTGGCATATAATAGGTATTTAGTAAACTGATAATTGTTGATTGATTTTATTCTCTCTTTAAAGTTATCTGACTATTATGAGAAATTGATCACTGACTTTGTGCCAAACTTTAGTCAAGTAAACCAATCAATCTGTATTAAACTAAATAAAACTAATGAAAATATGAATGTTTCAAATGTCTTATTTGGTAAACAATATAATTAATAGTTTCATTCAATAATAACAACTATAATGCTGCAAAAATGCTTAAGTGAGCTCTGAAGATATATTGCTCTAAATTACAGTCTAAATCAGACAAAATGCTATTTGCCATAGTAAGTAAGAGGCACATAAGGGAGGTTTTTTTGCCTCATAACTTGGGGAACACATCCATGGAATAGGAAATAGAAAAATAAATCTGTTTGTATCATAAAATGAGAGCTGCCTTTCTTTTTTTCTTAATGACATATACATAATCATTTTAATGGCTACACAATTTGTGATTATACTTTAGAAATATATGACCATAAACAAACTAGAAAAGATTAAAGAGTGATTCCAGCAGGTGAAGACACTAGTTAGTGAAATAATTGGTTCTATCCCTACAAAACATTCATAGTGTTTTCTTTCAACATACAGATTCTATTATAATAAGAGATAAAAACTTTACTATTGGGTGCCAATTCAATGTTGTAATCCACTATTGCCAAACAAAAACAAAAACTGTGCTTAAGAATCATTTAAAGGAAGAAAAAAATTCTGTGACCAAGAAAATTTATTCAGTTTCTACTATATCTCTGGCACTAGAGATAATTTTTTAAAGTCATTCCTCAAAGAACTTATATTCTATTGGGGATACAATATGAGTACAAATAATTAATGGAAAGGATTTAGAAAATAGCATAAATTCATTTTAATCCTAAAGAACCAGTTTAAAGAGAGAAAAAACACCTGGTAAGTGTTGGGAGGGACAGAGGACTTAGAAAAGGCCTTATGTAGGAGATACTACATGAATTGTGGATAGGATCAAATTATAAGTAAGCTATAGATTAACATGTTTTGTTTAGATTCTATTAAAATTATATCTATGAAGAATTTTTCCCTGTGGTTTTTTATGAATTTGTGTTCCTTTCTGAAGCAACCAAAGATATGTTAATTATTCATATCATTTGGTTATAACCAAATGGATTTTATTTAAAAATATGCTAAGATGAATAAGTATAAAAATTTGTCATGGAACAAAGGGAGAAATTAATGTCTCATTGAGATTTTTCTCATTAAACTGTAAGTGGTGACTAAATTAATAGAAGGTAAAATTAAGTTTGAGTACAAATTGTTATTTAATAACAACCTGAAACAACAAGATCTGATTATAATAATTAGCAATCTTATGTCTCAGAAGAAATATTAGAAAAATGTGTGGCAAATATTAGAGTAGTTTTAAACTTTAATTATAATATACTGTCAGTAAAATACATAATCAGATCATAAATTATTTAAAATTTATTTAGACAAAAATATCTTCTAAATTTATTCCATCAAGAAGTCATTTGATTGTCCTTATTTTTAAAAGGTCACTAACATCTCATTAAAATCCTCTAATAGAATTGTATTCCTATGCCTTATTGTCACATGAAAGTCACTTTGAATTCTCTTTAAGAATGAGAACTCCACAGAGTCTCCCAAATTTTAAAGACCTTGAATTGAATATGGTCTGAGCAACTATCTAAGGATAAATACATTTAAGTATGGGAAAGGCATATCATTAGTAGTTTGAAAATTTAAGAAATGAATTCTTTGGCTATGGGAATCCAAAAAGGGAAGATACAAAGCAGTCTTCAATGATAAAGTAAGATAGGGGAAGAAAGAAAAAAATACATTGGTAAATATGGTTCAAAACTAAGAAATGTTTCACTAAAAATAGAAGAATAATTTGTCCATATGTAAGTAGACTATCTACTAATTTGACCAAATATAAAAATCAACACTGATCCAAAAAGGATAATTGTACTTGTGTGCTTCCCTTATGATTTTGCAGTGAAAGTAGAAGACAGAAAAGGGAGAGCCTGCTAAGAATCACAGAATTTTTAAACTACTTATAAATAATAATTAAACTATTGGTACTCCAAATAGGAAATTTTTTTTCAATAGTGAAACTCAGAATACTATTGGATAAGGCAAGGGAAATTCATAAGATCTGGATTCTAGGGACCTGGGTTCAAATACCAGTTCTACCCCAATGCCTCTGTTGCCTTGGGCAAATTATTTAATATTTATGGGTCTCTGCTTTTTTATTTGTAAAATGAGTTAGTCTACAATTCTTACCAGATCTAAATATATGAGCCTAACATTCTAGTTCTAAATGAAACAAGAAAAAAAAATAAGATAGTGGCTATTAAATGGAAACTTTTCAAGTTTCCTTGAACAATAAATAAAGGACTTGGAAGAGGAGCTTTCTTCCTTTTTTTCTAAAGGTAGTTAGAAACGTCATTAGAAACATACATCTCACATAATGACCAATAGAAACAAAAATTATTTAGAAGGAAATCACACCTACATCCCAGCATATGGATAAAGGGGAAGAAGCAATCTTATGAAGACCTCAGCAAAAACTTCTAAACCAAGTAATATATGCATTGATATTTGGTGACTTCAAATCAAAGTTCAGCCTATGTGAAAGATGTATTAGAAAATACATCTCAATAATAACAATTGAGTCAAAGAGCAGGCATTGCTCAGTAACCTTTTTTGTATAATTCCAAATATCTTTTTGTAACAGTTGTATCCATTCAAAGGGTCATTAATGTGCCTTCTTTCCATTAGGCCTTTCAGCAATTCTCATTTTCATTTTTGTTGTCAGTAGCCAATCTGATGGGTAGGAGACAAGCACACACAGAGCAAGGAATGGAGTGGTGTAATGGATAATGCTGGATGGGAAGCCAAGAAGCACAGGATTAAATTCCACTTTAGACATTAGCTTGGGCAAGTGTAATCTTGGGCAAGTCACAGATTCTCTCGGGGTCTCAGTTTTCTCATTCATAGAACAAAGGGATGGGACTCTGGACTCTAAGACCCATTACAGCTCTAAAAATATGATCCCGTTAATATTCTAAGCTCCTCTAGAATCATCACCATCTCGTCTCTGATCTCTTTGTCGTTTCAGTTCATTTAGCTATTTGTATGGATGACTGGATAAATGAAAGGATGATTGAAAAAAATAACACATATTAAGCACTCACTATGAGCTAGACTCTGTGTGAAGAACTTAGGATTGAAAGCTAAAAGTTAAATAATTACTATCATTGAGCTTACAGTCTATTAAGGGACACAGTATGTAGATATAAAGTATTTACAATAAATATAAAATAGAAATTAGATGATTTATGGGAAAGGAAATAGAAGTTAGGGGAATCAAGAAAGGCTTACTATACAAAGTGTACTGTACTGTACAAGGTGCTAGAGATGAACTATGAAGGAAGTGGTAATTCTAAGAGATGGAAGAGAGGAAAGGAGTGCATTCTGGACATGGTGGAAAACTAATGCAAAGGTATAGAGATGGGAAGTGGAGTACCATGCATGAGGAACATTAAGGTTACTTTAGCAATATCAGTATATCTGTGAAAAGGGAATAATGTACAAAGCTAGAAAGGTAAGTTGAGGACAGTTGCACAGAATTTCAAAGGCTAAACAGAATTCCATTTAATTCTAGAGTCTACAGAGAAACACTATAGTTTACTGAGTAAGGGAGTGATATAGTCACACCTGTGATTAAAAAAAAACATTTTGGCAGCTATGACTATCTTATTCTTAGTTTTTCAGTTGTGTCTGAGTCTTAGTGACCATTTTTGGATTTTCTCAACAAAGAAACACAGCAAAAGTATATAGACATTATCTTTTTATCCTCTAGACAAAGAAAATTTATAACTATCATAACCTTCAGTCTTACCTTATTCTTGGTATAGACATAAGGTATTACTTTGAGAAATACTCGTGGCACTTCTTCCATTGTGTCATTATTAACAACATGGAGCATACAGACTGGAAGAGTAGTATATACTTTAGGCATCAAGAGCATATCTTGTGCTACATGAAATGTTTCTCTGCAATTAAAAAAAAAAGAATCTCCTTAAAAAGATGTGTTAGAAAATTAATTGGATTTTAAATGACTAAAAAGAAGTTGGAATAAATGAATGTTAATTTTAAGACATAAAAATTAAATAAAACATACTTGTATATAATGATGCTTTTTTTCATCTCTCCTGTCTTTTCACAGACAACATTTGGAGACACCTGTTTATATATTTTGTCTCTACTTCCAGTTCTCACAACATGACTTGCAACCCCAACACTTGAAGGAAATTGCCCTCTCTAAGGTTACCAATGATCTATTAATTGTTATTCCCAAAAGGGCTTTCTTAGCCTCATCCTTCTTGATATCTCTGTAGCCATCCTGCCTCAGGCACTTTCTTGTTGTGTGATCCAGGTCAGATTGAACTTGATAACATCTAGAGTCTCTACTACCTCGAATCTATGATTCTCCAGTTCTAAGAATATTTTCTCTTCCCTGAGCTTTCTCGATACTTTTTTCTCCTTTTCTTTTCCTTTCTAATGGGCTCCTGTTCAGATTCCTTTACTGTGTCATCATCTATATTCTGACCCTATGTGTGAGTGTACTTCAAGAGTTCTGGCCTATATTTTCTATTGGTAGTCTCATAATCCCGAATACACTCAATTATCAATTCTAAGTCACAGACTTCCAAACTAGCATGTTTAAACCCCATCTCTATCTTAAGCACCAGTCTAGACTGTTTGCTAGACTGCTAGACATCTCTACCTACCTATCCCATAGAGTTCTCAAACTCAGCATGTCCAAAATAAAATTTATTATCTTCATCTCACGGGGGACACTACCCTCCTCTTAGTGACTCAAGTTTGCCACCTCCAAGTCATTCTCAGATTTTCATCTTTTTCATTCCACCCTTTCCCAAATCTCATCAATTCAGTTTTCACCTCTTTCATATCTATGCGCTTCTCTCAGATTGCCACCACACATATTTTGGTTCTCAATACTTCTCATCTGGACTATTGCATTGGATTCCTAACTGGTCTTTCTCTGCTTTCAGTTTCTCTCCTCTCCAAGACATCCTCTACAACTTGCCAAATAACATTAAAAGCACAGAAAACACAAAATCACAAATAAAAACTGATCATGATGGTTGTCGCCTGCTCATTAAACTGAAGTGATAATCCTATTGTCTCTAGGATAAAATAAAAATCTCTATTTGGCAGTTAGTTCTTTCACAATATGGTGCCAAATTCTATTTTGAGATGAATTTCACAATGCCTCTTCATAAACTCTATATTTCAGTTAAACTGGCCAATTTGCTCTTTTCTGTACCTGGTATTCCATCTCCCTCCTCTGCACAAATTGTCACGATGTACTTAATGGTTTCCCTCTTCCACTCTGCCTCTTAAGAGTCTCGGCACAAAGGATCTCCTCCTATAAGAGGCCTATCATGATTCTTCAGTTGTCAGTCTGAACTTGCCTCCCACAAAATGACTTTGTATTTATTTTATGTTTTATATTTACTTCTCTGTGTCCATATTCTTTTCAACAGAGCATAAACTTGAAGGTTCATTATTTTTATCCTAGAGGAGTTTAAGTACTTAAGAAATAAATTCTTTTTAATTGAATTGAATTATAATGATTCTTGCAATTAACCTTATTTATAAGTATAAATTTTCTATATAATTATAATTTGTATATTGTAGCTATTTAAGTATAGCAAATGAGAGAGTTTTATGCTATATCATTATACATTGTGTGAGTAGCATTTCAAATTAATTTAACAAATATTTACTTAGTAACTACTCTATTTGGGTACAATGCTATGATAGATACTAAGAATGCAAAAATGAAATAAGTCTGTTATAAAAAAGATACAATGAACATAAATAATTACAATAAAATCAGAAGGTTATTAAAATTACAACAAAACCAGGAAGTTATTAAATTCAAACATAAACAAAACAGTTTTATACCCTATTTTTTTTATTTTTCTTTGTTTTTGACTATATAAAAATGCAAATATATTTTTCTTTAAATAGTTTCATATATACAAAGCAAAACTGGAATGATTTTTAGGAAAGATAAAAAAAGCAACTTGGATGTTTTACTTTTTTAAACAAAATTATAAAATAATTGATTATATCCCATAGTAAATTAAACAAGTGATTTAGATCAATCAAAACAATTTATTAGGAATCTACTATATGCTAAGGTACTATGCTCAGTGCTAGGGATACAAACAAAAAAAAATCTCAAGCTACTTATATTAATTATACACAGAAATGATTTTAATAAATAACATCAAATTTAGAGAGGAGGAAAATATTTTCAAAATCTTACCTAAAAACTATAAACCAAGAATTTGGTGGTTGATCAGGATAGGTTACAGAATAATCAGCAAAAGCTATCTTAGTTTCTTCATCTTTATAACACGGATATAGCTCAAAAGACTTGCATTTGCTTTTAAACATTAATCTGGAAAAAAATGAAAGAGCATATTTCATAAAAGAACATTATTTCCTAAATGCTTCTTATTCATGAAAAGAACAAATAAGAAAAAAATATAGAAAATCTAAGTAAGGATGAGAGTCTATTCAATCAGTAAGTTATCTTCCCCTCCTTAAAGTAACTAATGAGATATAAATCTTAAAGATTAAAGTAATTAATGAGAATACTTCTCTTCAGTCAGTCAGAGGCTTTAAGACAGGTTTTGGAAGTCCTTAATTATTTTGGAAGGAATAATGAAATTAAATGACATCAT
The DNA here is from genome assembly GCF_902635505.1 of Sarcophilus harrisii. Lineage (NCBI taxonomy): Eukaryota > Metazoa > Chordata > Mammalia > Dasyuromorphia > Dasyuridae > Sarcophilus > Sarcophilus harrisii. The sequence continues at coordinate 146,432,088 of NC_045429.1, forward strand.
AGAGGAAGTGTATTGATATTGGCTGAAGAGACTCAGTCACACCATGTGGTTTTTTGTATAAAATAGCAAACTAGCCTTCTCTGCCTTCTTGTGTCAGACCACCTCAGTGGCAGAAGTTCCAGTTATGTCCCTGGGAGAGAAATTTTAGAAGAGGTAAGAGGAGAAAGCCTCTATCTTTTTTCCTTTACCACTTGACTCAAGAAAGGACTTATGAAATTCAAAGGGCCAAATGATTTGAGACTTCTCATTTGTAATAGCAAGATCATTCCCAAATTAGCAGTGACTAATGGTAGTATCTACATAAGTAGCTACAGACAAACTACATTGAAAAATGCAGCTTCACAACTCAACAAGATGGTCAACAATAAGCCACACCATTCAAAACACGCCTCACAAAGGGAAAAAAAATGGACTTCTAGCATCTAAGAACTATGAGTTACTTCTTTGACACATATACCCTCTATACTTGACCTTACTTTCCCTTGGCTCTGTTCATATTTATGTGAGAGTGTGTGTCTCTAATTTAAGAGAATGTCTCAACTTTTTGTACTATACCACAATAGTAAAAATTCATTTCTAAAAGCTAATTTAAAAACTTACTAAATTTAGGTAATGAGCAATAACATTAGAAAAATACCCTCAACCTTCTCAACGTTAGATCCTAGAACTCTGAAAGGAATGGTAACTAGGTGAGTTCTGGGGGATAAATTTAACAGTGGAGTCAGGGAGAGCTCCAGAGTATTACTACCTCTATATGTCTTTTATTATCACCAAAAATAATTGTGTGACTATCTCTATGAGATTCTACAGAGCAAGATAAATAAACTTGGTTCTTGAACCTCAAAGGCTAATGATACAAGATGGACCAGTGAATATATTTTGACTAATAATAATTTGTATTCTATATGAGCAATGTGTTAAATACACCTGATATTCTGATGAGATGAAGATATAACAAAGAAGTATAAAATTACAAAACATAAATTCAGAGGGAGAAGGCATTGGGAAGGTAATCTAAGTTTATAATTAGGTTCAAAAAATTGAATGACTTGTCTGAGGTCACAGAGGTAGTAACTAGAAGAGGGAGGAATCATGGGACAATACAGGACAAATGCATATCTTTAAAAAAAATCTCCACTGAGAGAAAGGCAGAATGAAGATGGTAGAGAAAAAAGCAGATATTCACCTGAGCTCTCCCCAAAATCCCTCTATCTTTAGAATAATACCTCAAAACAAATTCCAGAGCAGAAGAACCCACAAAAGGATGGAGTAAAACAATGCTCTAGCTCAAGACAACTTAGAAAGTTGTCAAGAAAAGTCTGTTGCATTGAAGTGAGAGTAGAAGACAGTCCAGGACTGAAATCCAGAATTATAACCCAGATCAGTTTCAGGATAAGAAAGAGCACTAGCATACCAGAGCTTGTGGCCAGAGGAAAGCTGGAACACTAGCCAAATTTTCAGGATGGAAAAGAGTACTTGTGGTTAATCACAGACCAGAGCACAAAAGAGAACAGTATACCTCTTTCTAGATCACAATACCTTACAAAAACCAAAAACTTACAGGTCTCCAGAATTACCTCTGAAGACAGCTGTACAAAAAGCCTGAAGCTTAAGACAGTGACTCCCTTCTGCTCTGAAAGCAGTCAAACTTTAGTGTGGAGTTCAAAGTCAAGAAATGGCTGGAAAAATGAAAAAACAACAAGTAAAGATCCTGACTTTAGAAAGCTACTATGATGTCAGGTAACATCAAAAAATAAACTCAGAAGATGGCAACAAAGTCAAAATTCCTACATCCAAGGCCTCAAAGAGAAATGTGAATTGGCCTCAAGCCATGAAAGACTCAAAAAGGATTTTAAAAATCAAGTAAGAGAGGTAGAAGAAAATTGGGAAGAAAAATAATAGTGATTCAAGAAAATCATGAAAAAAAGGAGTCAACATCTTGGCAAAGAGAACACACACATATACTGAAGAAAATAACACTTTAAAAACAAAATAGGTCAAATGGTTAAAAAAAAGCACAAAAACCTAATAAAAAGAAGAATGCCTTGAGAATGGAAATGGAAATTTCCAAATGGAAAAAAAATACACAAAAATTCACTAAAGAGAACTTTTTTGAAAGTAAATGAATGAATTTAATTTTTAATTATTTTATTTTTCCAAATACATGTGTAAATACTTTGCAATATTCACCTTTGCATTTCAAATTTTTCTCCCTCTCTCTTCCCTTCTCTTTTCCCTAAGACAGTAAAGCAATCCAGTATAGGTTAAACATGTGCAATTCTTCTAAATATCCCATATTTGTCATGCTGTACAAGAAAAAAATCAGATCAAAAATTTTAAAAACACAAGAAAAAAAAACAAGCAAACAACAAACAAAAGGTGAAAAATACTATTCTTTGATCCACATTCAGTCTCTATAGTTCTGTCTTTCTCTCTTTGTGTCTGTCTGTCTGTCTGTCTGTCTCTCTCTCTCTCTCTGGATGCAGACAGTACTTTCCATCACAAGTCTAGTAGAATTTCTTTGGATCACCTCGTTCTGGAAAAGAGATAAATCCATCACATTTGATCATCACAATCTTCTTGTTTCTGTGTACAATGTTCTCTTGGTTCTGCTCACTTCATTTAGCATTAGTTCATGTAAGTATTTCCAGGCTTTCCTGAAATTAGTCTGCTCATCATTTCTTATAGAACAATATTCCATCATATTCATATACTATAGAAGAACTTCTTAAAAAGCAGAATTAGTCAAATAAAAAAGAGATACAAAAATTAACTAAAGAAATGAACTCCTTAAAAAAGTAGAATTGGCCAAATGGAAAAATTAGTGAGCTTTTGCTCACTGAAGAAAATAATTCCTTAAAAATTAGTATTGGACAAATAGAAGTCAATGAATGACCTTATGACACATCAAGAAACACTAAAACAAAAACCAAAATATGAAAAAAATATTAGAAAATTTGAAATATTTCATTGTAAAAATGATTAACCTAGAAGACTGATCCAGGAAATATAATTTAAGAATTATTGAACTACTTGAAAGCTATGATAAAAAAAAGAGCCTAGACATCATCTTCTAAAAAATTATCAAGGAAAATTACCCTAATATACTAAAATATAAAATAAAATAGAAATTGAAAAAAATCCACTGTCATCTCCTGAAAAAGATCCTGAAATGAAAACTCCCAGAAATATTATAGCAAAATTCCTGAGTTCCCAGGTCAAAGAGTGCTAGTATAAGTAGCCAAAAAGAAATAATTCAAATATTATGGTGCTACAGTCAGGATAATATAATATGTAGCAATTTCCAAATGGAAGAATCAGAGGGCAAAAGAGCGAGGATGATAACTAAGAAACCAACAACCTAGTAAATAATCCTTTTGGGTGGCAGGGAATGGACATTCAGTGAAATAGAGGACTTTCAAGCATTCCTGATGAAAAGAGCAGAGTTGAATAGAATATCTGACTTTCATATACAATATTCAAGAAAAGCATAAAAAATGTAATCAGGAAAAAAATTACAAGGGATTTAATAAGGTTAAACTTTACATTTCTACATGGGAAAATAATGCTGCTACTTCCTAAAAATGTTGTCATTATTAGGACAGTTAAAAGTACATAAACACAGAGGGCACATGTATGAGTTGAATATGATAGAGTGATTATCTAAAAAATAAAGGGTAAGAAAGAAGAATGTACTGGAAAAAGAAGAAATTAGAAGTAGAATGGCACAAATTATCTAATATAAAAGAGGCAAGAAGCAGATTTTGTAGTGGATGGGAAGATGTGGAAAGTTGTAGTGGGAGTGGAACATGAGCCATATTTTTTTTGAAATTATTAGCTCAAACAGGAAACAACATACACAGACAGTTGAGTGTAGAATTCTATCTTACCTTTCAAGAAAATAAAAGGGAAAGAGGATAAGAAAAAAATGGGGGGAATGGAAAGAACTGATAGAAGGGAGGGAAAAGTAGAGGAGGTAAAAGTCAGAAGCAAAACACTTGAGAATAGACAGGTTGCAAAAACACTTTTGAGAATGGACAGAGAAAAGGGGGAGAAATAAGACTGAGAGAAATATATAGTTAGCCATTATTAACGTGAAAACAATTATAGCAAGTTTCTCTGATAAAGACCTCCTTTTTTAAATGCATAGAGAACTTAGTCAAATTGATAAGTGGTCAAAGGATATGAACAGGAAATTGTCAAAGAAATAAACATTATCTATAGTCATTTGAAAAAATGCTCTAACATATATACTTATATTGTATTTAATTTATACTTTAACATATGTAACATATATTGGTCAACCTGCCATTGGGGGGAGGGAATAGGGAGAAGGAGGGGAAAAAGTGGAACAAAAGGTTTGGCAATTGTCAATGCTGTAAAATTATCCATGCATATAACTTGTAAATAAAAAGCTATTAAAAATGTTCTAAATTTATTGATTAGATGAATGTAAATTAAGATAAGTTCAAGTTACCATCCCATGCTTATTAGATTGGCTAATATAACAGAAAAGAAAAATGACAACTATTTTAAAGGATGTGGGAAGACTGAGACACTAATGCTTTGATGGTGGAGTTGTAAAGTCATTCAACTGTTTGGAAAGCAATTTGGAATTATGCTCAAAGAATCATAAAAATCATGAATACTCTTTGATCAAAGAATACCACTACAAGGCCTGTATTCCAAATAGATAAAAAACAAAAAGGAATATGTACATATTCCTTATATATACACATACATATGTACATATATGTACAAAGATACTTGTAGCAGTTCTTTTAGTGGTGGCAAACAATTGGAAATTGAGGGGATGTCCCATCAATTGGGGAATGGTTAAAAAAGTTGTATATGGTTGTGATGGAATACTATTGTGCTATAAGAAATGACAAGCAGGATACAAGAAAATCTTGGAAAGGCTTATATGAATTGATGCAAAGTGAAATGAACAGAATCAGTAGAATATTGTGCAAGGGTGAATGTCTGAAAATTCTCTTTACATATATTTTGAAAATAAAACTATTATTAAAAATAAATAAAATTAATGTTTGGCAGAATTCACTTGTAAATCCACTTAGTACTTGAAATTTTTTCTTAGGAGTTCATTGATAAATTGCTCAATTTCTTTTTCTAAAATGGAGCTATTTAAGTAATTTTCACTCCTATTAATCCACAATTTATATTTTTGTAAATAACCATCCATTTCAGTTGGAATGTCAGATTTGCTGGCATACAGTTGGGCAAAATATCTCCTAATTATTGCTTTAATTTCTCTTTCATTTGTGATAAATTTGCTTTTTAATTTTTTATGCTTGTAATTTTTTTTTTGCTTTACTATTTTTACTTTTTGCTTTATCTGAGATCAAAATTGCTACACCTTTTTTTCTTTCCTTTTTCTAATCAAAATAGCCAACTATTTATCTATTTTGTTGGTTTTTTCTTAAAACCAACTCTTAGTTTTATTAAGTAGCTCAATAATTTTCTTAGTTTTAATTTTATTGCTCCCTCCTTTGAGTTTCAGCATTTCTAATCTGATATTTAACTGGGGGTTTCTGCATTTGATTGTGAGGTTTTTATGCCCTAATACATGCTCGGCTTTTGTATAGGTGCTATGTATTAATGAGAAAAAGTATATTCCTTTCTTTCCCTATTCAATATCTCCAGAGGTCTATCATATCTGGGGTTTCTAGAATTCTATTAATCTGCCTAATTTCTTTCTTGTTTTATTTTGTGGTTAGATTTGTCTGATTCTGAGAGGGGAAGGTTGAGGTACCCCAATAATATAGTTTTTCTGCCTATTTATTCGTTTAACGGACTTAAAATCTTCTCTAGGAATTTGGCTGCTTTAATATTTGGTGCATATACATTTATTATAGCTACTACTTCACTGTTTGTGGTACCCTTTAACATGTTTTAGTTTCCTTCCTTACCTCTTTTAATTAAATCTATTTTTATTTTCCTTTTTTTTTTGCTTTATTATTTTTACTTTTTGCTTTATATCATAATTACTATGCCTGTTTTTTTTTTGTTCAGCTGAAGCATAATAAATTCTGCTCCAGTCTTTTCTATTTACTCTGTATATATCTGTTTCAAATGTGTTTCTTGTAAACAACATATTATAGGATTCTGTTGTTTAATCCACTCTGCTATTTGCATCTGTTTTATGGGAGAGTTCATCCCATTCACATTTACAGTTATAATTACTGACTTTTTTTTCCCTACATCCTATTTTCTCCCCTGTATATCCCTTTGTTCTCTCTTTCCATCCTGTCCCTTCTTAGTAGTGTTTTTAACCCACCCCACTAACTACCCTATCTTCTCTCCCTCCTTCCCCTTCTCGTATCCTAGTTTTTCTGTCATCTCTTCTATCTATCCCTTCTCCTTTCCCCTTTCTCTTCCTACTTTTCTATAGGGCAAGATAAATTTCTATATCCAATTGAATAATTCAGTTATTCCCTCTTTGAGTCAAAACTGATGAGATTAAGCTTCAGACAATGTTCATCCTCCTCTCTTCTTTCCCTCTATTTTAATGTTTTTTGTACCTTTTGCCATTATACCTCCCCTTTCCTCTTCTTCCAGTAGTCATTTTTTCCCACCCCTTAATATCTTTTTCTTTGACATCATCATACTAGAGTTCATTCACAATCATACCCTCTGTCCATGCTATGCCCCTTCTTTTTCTTTATTTTAGCTTTTTATTTACAAGATATATGCGTGGGTAATTTTTCAGCATTGACCCTTACAAAATCTTCTGTTCCGACTTTTCCCCTCCTTTCCCTCACCCAGTCCCCTAGATGGCAGGTAGACCTATACATGTTAAATATGTTAAAGTATAGATTAAATACAATATATGTATACATATTTATACAGTTATCTTGCAGCAGAAAAATCAGATTTATAAATAAAGTAAAAATAACCTGAGAAGGAAAACAAAAATACAAGCAAACAATAACAGAAAGATTAGAAATGCTATGTTGTGGTCCACACTCATTTCCCCTAGTTCTTTTGCTGGGTGTACCTGGTTCTCTTCATTACTAAACAATTGGAACTGATTTGGTTCATCTCATTTTTTGAAGAGAGCCACATCCATCAGAATTGATCATCATATAGTATTGTTGTTGAATTGTATAATGATCTCCTGGTTCTGCTCATTTCATTTAGCATCAGTTCATATAAGTCTCTGGAGGCCTTTCTGAAATCATCCTGCTGGTCATTTCATACAGAACAATAATATTCCATAACATTCATATACCATAATTTATTCAGCCATTCTCCAATTGATGGGCATCCATTCAATTTCTAGTTTCTAGCCACTACAAAAAGAGCTACCACAAACATTTTTGCACATGTGGGTCCCTTCCCGTTCTTTAAGATCTCTTTGGGATACAAGCCCAGTAGTAACACTGCTGGATCAAAGGATATGCACAGTTTGATAACTTTTTGAGCATAGTTCCAAATTTCTCTCCAGAATGGTTGAATGCATTCACAATTCCACCAACAATGTATCAGCGTTCCAGTTTTCCAACATCCCCTCCAACATTTTTCCTGTCATCCTAGCCAATCTGAGAGGTGTGTAGTGGTACTTCAGACATTGTCTTAATTTTCATTTCTCTGATCAATAATGATTTGGAGCATCTTTTCATATGGCTAAAAATAGTTTCAATTTCTTCATTTGAAAATTGTTTGTTCATATCCATTGACCATTTATCAATTGGAGAATTCCTTGATTTCTTACAAATTAGAGTCAATTCTTTATATATTTTGGAAATGAGGCATTTATCAGAACCTTTAACTGTGAAAATATTTTCCCAGTTTATTGCTTCTCTTCTAATCTAGTCTTTATTAGTTGTATTTGTACAAAAACTTTTGAACTTGATATAATCAAAATTTTCTATTTTGTGATCAAGTGCCTAGTTTCTGCCATAGTAATTTTCAATTTTCCCAGCAGTTTTTGTCAAACAGTGAATTCTTATCCCAAAAGCTGGGATCTTTGGGTTTGTCAAACACTAGATTATGAAAGTTATTGACTATTTTGTCCTGTGAGCCTAACCTTTTCCACTGATCAACTAATCTATTTCTTAGCCAATACCAAATGGTTTTGGTGACTACTGCTTTATAATATAGTTTTAGATCTGGTACAACTAAACCACCTTCACTTGATTTTTTAAAATTAGTCCCCTTGAAAGTGACCTTTTGTTCTTCCAGACGAATTTTGTTATTTTTTCTAGGTCATTAATATAGTTTTTTGGGAGTCTGACTGGTATAGCATTAAATAAATAGATTAGTTTAGGTAATATTGTCATTTTTATTATATTTGCTTGACCTATCCAAAAGCACTTAATATTTTTTCAGTTGGCTAGATCTGACTTTATTTGTGTGGAAAGTGTTTTGTAGTTTTGTTCATATAGTTCCTGATTTTCCCTTGGCAGATAGATTCCCAAATATTTTATACTATCGGCAGTTACTTTAAAGGGGATTTCTCTTTATATCTCTTGCTGTTGGATTTTGTTAGTGATATATAAGAATGCTGAGGATTTATGTGGATTTATTTTGTATCCTGCAACTTTGCTAAAGTGGTAGATTATTTCTAATAGCTTTTTAGTAGCATCTCTGGGGTTCTAGTATACCACCATATCATCTGCAAAGAGTGATATTTTGGTTTCCTCATTACTTACTCTAATTTCTTTAATCTCTTTTTCATCTCTTGTTGTGGAAGCTAGCATTTCTAATACAATATTGAATAATAATGGTGATAGTAGACAATCTTGTTTCACTCCTGATTTTATTAGGAATGGTTCCAGTTTATCCCCATTACATATGATGCTTACTTACAGTTTTAAATAGATGCTACTGACTAGCAATAGATTGGCTAGGAAAAGCCAATTTATTCCTATACTCTTATACTAAGCCAATATATTCCTATATATGTTTTTAATAGGAATGAATATTGGATTTTATCAAATGTTTTTTCTGAATCTATTGAGATGATCATATAGTTTTTTTTTTTAATTTGGTTATTGATATAGTCAGTTATGCTAATAGTTTTGCCAATATTGAACCAGCCCTGCATTCCTGGTATAAATTCTACTTGGTTGTGGTATATTATCCTGGGGATGATTTTCTGTAATCTTTTTGCTAATATTTTATTTAAGTTTGCATCAATATTCATTAGGTAGATTGGTCTATAATTTTCTTTCTCTGTTTTTAACCTACCTGGTTTAGGTATCAGTACCATGTCTGTGTCATAAAAAGAATTTGGTAGAAGTCCTTCCTTCCCTATTTTTTCAGATAGTTTACATAACATTGGAGTTAATTTTTCTTTAAATGTTTGGTAGAATGTAAATCCATTTGGTCCTGGGGATTTTTTCTTAGGGAGTTGATTAATAGCTTGCTCCATTTCTTTTTCTGAAAAGGGATTATTTAACCAATTTATTTCCTCCTCTGTTAATCTGGGCAGCCTATATTTTTGAAGGTAGTCATCCATTTCACCTAGGTTATCAAATTTATTGGCATAAAGTTGGACAAAGTAATTCCTAATTATTGCTCTAAGTTTTTCATTGGTGGAGAGTTCTCCATTTTCATTTTTAAGACTAACAATTTGATTTTCCTCTTTGCTTTTTTTAATCAAATTTACCAAAGGTTTATCTATTTTTGTTGTTTTTTTCACAAAACCAACTCTTACATTTATTTATTAATTCAATAGTTTTTTTTTTACTTTCACTTTCATTAATTTCTCCTTTTATTTTAGAATTTCAAGTTTAGTATTTGATTGGGAGTTTTTAATTTGCTCTTTTTCTAGCTTTTTAAGTTGCAAGCTCAATTCATTGATCTTCTCTTTCTCTATTTTATTCAAGTAAGTCTCTAGAGATATAAAATTTCCCCTTATTATTGCTTTGACTGCACCCCACAAATTTTGGTATGTTGTCTCATTATTGTCATTCTCTTGGGTGAAATTATTGTGTCTATGATTTGCTGTTTTGCCCATTCATTCTTTAGGATGAGATTATTTAGTTTCCAATTACTTTTTGTCAGTTTTCCCCTGGGTTTTGTCGAATGTAGTTTTTATTGCATCGTGATCTGAAAAGGATGTATTTACTATTTCTGCCTTTCTGCATTTAATTTTGAGGTCTTCATGTCCTAATATATGATTAATTTTTGTATAGGTTCCATGAACTGCTGAGAAGAAAGTTACTCTTTTCTGTCTCCATTTAGTTTTCTCCAAAGATCTATTGTGCCTAATTTTTCTAATATTCTATTTACCTCTTTAAATTTTTTTTATTTGTTTTGAGGTTTGATTTATCTAATTCTGACAGTGCAAGGTTGTATCTCCCACTATTATAGCTTTGCTGTCTATTTTTTCTTGCAGCTCTCTTAGCTTCTCCTTTAGGAATTTAGATGATATGCCACTTAGTGCACATATATTTAGTATTGATATTGCTTCATTATTTATGCTATCCTTTAGCAATATATGGTTTCCTTCTTTATCTCTTTTAATTAGATCAATTTTTGCTTTTGCTTGATTTGAGATAAGAATGGCGACCCCTGTTTTTTTTTTTCTTTTTAACTTCACCTGAAACATAATAGATTCTGCTCCAGCCTTTTATCTTTACTCTGCATATATTACCCTGCTTTAAGTGTGTTTCCTGTAAAAAACATATTGTAGGATTTTGGCTTTTGATCCAGTCTGCTATCTGCCTCCACTTTATGGGAGATTTCATCCCATTCACATTTGTGGTTAAAACTACTAATTTTGTATTTCCTGGCATCTTTTTATCTCCAGATTATACTTTTCTCTTTCCTTCAGCCTTATCCCCCTCCCCAGTATTAAACTTATGAGCACCACTTGCTTCATGCAGCTCTCTCTCTTTAGAATCCCTCCTCCTTAGAGTCCCTCCCCCTTTCCTTTCCCTTTCCCTTACTATTTCTGTATTCTCTTCTATTTAGCCTATCCGTTTCCTTTTCCCTTTTCCTCTCCCACTTTTCAATGAGGTGAGAGAAGCTTCTTTGTAAATTAAATATGTTTAATATTTTTTCTTTGAGCCAAATCTGATGAGAGTAAGATTCACACAATGTTCCTTCCCCTCCCTTAATTACCTCAGATATGATAGGTTTCCTTTATCTCATCGTGAGATGTAATTTCCCTCTTTTTACCTCCACTGTTCTCTTTTTCTGATATAATATAAAAAAGGAATTAGAAGAAGTGGAAAAGGAATTGTACCAGTAAAATCAAATTATACATGTGCTCTTTATGTATGCCGTAACAGAAATACAGTTCTCAAGAGTTCTTTTTGCCTTTTTATGCTTCTTTTGAATCCTATATTTAGAGGTCAAATTTTTTGTTTGGCTCTGTTTTTTTTTTTCATTGGAAATACCTGTTTCATTGAATGTCCATCTTCTTCCCTGGAAGAAGATGCTCAGTTTAGCTGGGTAGTTTATTCTTGGCTGCATTGCAAGTTCTTTTGCCTTTCAGAATATCAGATTCCTTTAATGTGGAAGCTGCTACATCCTGAGTTATCCTTATTGTGACTCCTAGGCATTTGAATTGTTTTTTTCTGGCTGCTTATAATATTTTTTTCTTTAGTCTTATAGTTCTGAAATTTCATCACAATGTTCCTTGGAGTTTTTATTTTGGGGTCTCTTTCAGAAGGTGTTTGATGAATTCTTTTAATACCTGTTTTACCTTCTGATTTATTATATCTGGCCAGTTCTCTTTGATGATTTCCTGAAAAATAGTGTCTAGGCTCTTTTTTTCATCATTATTTTCAGGGAGCCCAATAATCCTTAGATCATCTCTCCTAGGTCTATTTTCCAGGTCTGTTGTTTTTCCAAGTAGATATTTAACATTTTTCTATTTTTTCATTTTTTTGTTTTTGCTTGACTGGTTTTTTGATGTCTCATCAAATCATTCATTTCCATTTGTCCAATTCTCATTTTTAATGAGTTTTCTTTTTTGCTTCTTTTTGTATATGTCCAATTGAGTTTTTAAATGAGTTGTTTTATTCTATGGAATTTTTTTCCATTTCACAAATTTTTTTAAGGAGTTATTTTCTTTTTCCAATTCACAAATCCCTCTTTCCTCAGAGTTCTTTACCTTTTCCATTTCACATTTCAGGGAGTTGTTTTCTTCTTCAAATCTTTCTTTTAATGAGTTATATGCCTTTTCCATACTCTGTTACAGAGCTTCCCTTTCCTTTCCCCATTTTTCTTCTAGCTCTCTTTTAAGATCCTTTCTAATTTCTTCTAGGAGAGCCTTGTATGATAGGGACCAGGTTGTATCCCCCTTTTGGGTTTTGTCTGGAGACCATATGATATTAGTTTCCTCAGGGTTGGAAATCTGCTATCTTTCTGTATAGAAGCTATCTATATTTAGAGCTCACTTTGCCTTTTTATTCATTTTTTAAAAAAATCTTTGGAGTCTGCTTTTAGGGCAAGGAGGTTCTGAGCTTCTGCTACAGAACAGGGATGGACAGTGGCTGCCCTGTGAACAGGCTGCAAACAGGGGCTGAATTTTGGAGAGTGACTGCCCTACAGAAGAGCAACCACTCTGCAGAGAGTGGTCAAGCTGTGATCATGCTGAGTCCCTCCTGGTGCTGGGTGGGTGTGGCCAGGTCCTGTGAAACTTTGGCAATTTGGAGTATACTCTACCTATGGTGTTTATGTAATTTCTCTGCTGATCTACCACTTTGCATCCAAAGCAGAGCCACCAACATATGGTAGAGTCCTCCCCATAAATTCTCCACCCAAGGAGACTGCTTCCCACCCCAGGTCCGCTCAATGTGCACTGGCCTCTGTGTTCTGCCTCCCTGCCTGAACTGGCCTCCTACCGCTTGATCAAGACAGATCTTTTCTGGTGGTCTTGCAAGTTATTTTCTGCTGGTAATCTGTTTTTCTCCCAATATTTGTGGATTCTCTGTCAAGCACCATTTCAGAGGCTGAATTTTGTAATCAGTAGTGAGGGTAGTAGGGGAGCTCAGAATGAAGTGCCTGTCCTCTCCGCTATCTTGGCTCCCACCCACCCCCCATGTCCCTTCTTACTGTCCCAGTAGCAGATACAATTGTCAAGAATTACAGATACCATTTTCCTATGTAGAGATATAAACAGTTTAACCTTTAAATAATATATATATTTCCCCTGTTTATCTTTCTGTTTTTTTTTTTGAGTCCTGTATATGAAGATCAAACTTTCTGTTAAGTTCTGGTTTTTCCAATAGAAATGATGAAAAAGTTTCTCCACTGAAGATTCAGAGCTTACCCTGAAAAATGATGCTGAATCTTGCTGGATAGTTAGTTCTTGGTTGTAACTCCAGGTCCTTTGCCTTCCAAAATATGGTATTCCAGGCCCTCTGATCCTCTACTGTAGATGTTGTCAGATCCTGGGTAATCCTGACTGTTGCTCTTTGATACCTGAATTGCTTTTGTCTGGCAGCTTGCAGTATTTTTCCTTGAAATTATAGTTCTGGAGTTTTGCAACAACATGCCTTGGGGTTTTCTTTGTGGGATCTCTTTCCAAAGGAGATTGATATATTTTTTTTTAATGATTTTGCCCCCCTCTTGCTATAGGACAGCAGGGAAGTTTTCCTTGATTATTTCTTAAAGCATGTTATCCAGACTTTTTTTTTGGTCATGGTCTTCAGATAAATCAATAATTTTTAAATTGTCTCTCCTGGATCTATATATGTTTCCAATGAGGTATTTTACTTTTTCATCCATTTTTTCATTCATTTTAGTTTGACTGATTCTTGATTTTTCATAGAATTATTAGCTTCTATTTGCCCCATTCTAATTTTTAATATCTTTTCTATTCCTTGTGACTAAGTTTCTTGAAAAGATTATCTACAGTATGTGTCACCTAACCCCTTACAACTGAGCTCCAATTATTCCATTGAGAGTGCCTAAAATTACCAGTGATTTCTTCATTTCCAAATCCAGTGGCATTTTCTCAGTCCTCATTCTTCTTGACTTTTCTGCAATCTTTCATACTGTTGGGCATCCTTTCCTTGATACTTACCTCTGAGTCTTCAGGACAGTACTCTTTCCTTGTTTTTTGTTATATGACATGGCAGTCATAGAGTAGAAAGAGGAAGTAATACTGTGAAATTTGGGTATTACAAAAACAAAATAGCACTTTTTAAAATGTGTGGGCAAAGGATAGCAGAAAAGTGTATTAGAAAATATATCTGAGATTTAAGAAATGGTCTTGATTTTTGCCATTTCCTAAAATAACTTTTGTCAATGTAAATGATTACCATAATGAGAGTGGCAAAATAGCTTCAAAATGAGCTTATTGATGGAATACTTGATCTCTTTTTTGAATGTGAAGTTCAATGAGGGCAATGGCTATCTTCCTTGTTTATATTTATGTCCTCAGTGTTTGGCACAATATTTGAAATATAATTAATCTCTTAATAAAATTTTTTTCTCATTCATTTATTGTCAGAGACATTGAACCAATATGTAAAAAAAAGTTATATTTGGACTCACTATGTCTGCTGTCAAAGAGCCAGAAGAAATCAAAATGACACAGCAAGATAATCAAGAAAAATAACTAAATAATATTTTTTTAAATCGCTAAGAAAATTCACATCAACAGCAATAGGATTTTGAAAACATTAAGGAAATGCTTTTTAACAAAAATTAAGGAGGGAACAACACCAGAAGAATAAAGGAAAACACCAAGAGTATATATGCAGAAAACAGTTATCAAGAGAAAATTAGTAACTATAGATCTATATGCCTATTTTTCACTTTTAAAATACTTTTCATGAAAATGATCTACATATAGTATATGATTTATGAGGGCTTCCTTGATGAATATATAAGCAAAGATCAAACATTCATAAATGACACTTGATAGATGACGTCTTTAAAGACACATGAGTGAGTGAAATATTAGGAGAATATCAGACACTTTCTTGTAGTGGTGTTTTCTTGTTTTGTTTTTGCTGATCATATGTATTTGACTCAGTAGAGCAAAACAGTACTAAAAGTATTAGGACACAAGTATTACTCAATGATACAGTTAAGGATGACCTCTTAATGACTAAAACAACCAGAGATTCTCACTGTCTCACCTTTCTCTATGATTCTCTCTTCCTTTCTGCTTGCCTATTATCTCTCTTAATATGTGCTTTATATGTTACCCCTTTCTCTTCTTCCTTTCTCAAAGCCTCTCACCTTTCTCCTTCCATTCCTCCCCCAAACCAATTTTATTTTTTCATCCATTTCTTTCTTCAAATAGTTATAATATAAAACTTGGGTAAAATTCTTCATGGAAGGGAAGAGACTTTTATTCCTTTAAAGGAAAAATCAATACTAAATCAACTTACTTCTGTTTGTTATCTTAGAATACTATATTTTAATTTAGATTTGCATTTACATATATTATCTCACAGAAGATAATTTTATTTTCAAATGTTTCTCCTTCTTTACTTTTTTGTTACCTTAGAATACCACATAATATTTCACATGGGAATCCATATCTTGAAGAGCAAGAAGTTCCCTTACTCCTATAACAGGCAATGAGGAAATACTGTAGAATCTAACTAGAAGAATTATCGAAAAGATACATGGTAAGCCATTCTCCAATTGATAAATAGTCAAAGGATATGAACGGACAATTTTCAGATGATTAAATTGAAACTATTACCACTCATATGAACGAGTGTTCTAAATCATTATTAATCAGAGAAATGCAAATTAAGACAACTCTGAGATACCATTACACACTTGTCAGATTGGCTAAGATGACAGGAAAAAATAATGATGATTGTTGGAAGGGATGCAGAAAAACTGGGACACTGATACATTGTTGGTGGAGTTGTGAACGAATCCAACCATTCTGGAGAGCAATCTGGAATTATGCACAAAAAGTTATCAAACTGTGCATACCCTTTGATCCAGCAGTGTTTCTACTGGGCTTACACCCCAAGGAGATATTAAAGAAGGGAAAGGGACCAGTATATGCCAAAATGTTTGTGGCAGCCCTGTTTGTAGTGGCTAGAAGCTGGAAACTGAGTGGATGTCCATCAATTGGAGAATGGTTGGGTAAATTGTGGTATATGAATGTTATGGACTATTATTGTTCTGTAAGAAATGACCAGCAAGATGAATACAGAGAAGCTTGGAGAGAATTACAGGAACTGATGCTAAGTGAAATGAGCAGTACCAATAGATCATTATATATGTCAACAACGATACTGTATGAAGATGTAATCTGATGGAAGTGGATTTCTTTGACAAAGAGACCTAATTCAGTTTCAATTGAACAATGATGGACAGAAGCAGCTACACCCAAAGAAAAAACACTGGGAAATGAATGTAAACTGTTTGCATTTTTGTTTTTCTTCCCGGGTTATTTCTACCTTCTGAATCCAATTCTCCCTGTGCAACAAGAAAACTGTTTGGATCTGCACACATACATTGTATCTAGGATATACTAGGACATATTCAACATATATAGGACTGCTTGCCCCCTCATCTAGGGGAGGGGGTGGAGGGTGGGAGGGAAAAATCGGAACAGAAGTGAGTGCAAAGGATAATGTTGTAAAAAAATTACCCTGGCATGGATTCTGTCAATAAAAAGTTACTATAATAAAAAAAAAAGAAAAGATACACGGTATATATGAGAAATACAAATTGGAGTTTGAAAATAGACTGAAGGCAGAAAAATTGTTGAGAAGCTACTATAGGTAAAGAACTGGGGAAATGCAGAGAACTTCGGGGTACATTGTAAATGAAGAATTAATAGGCTAGCTGTGTGACCCTGAGCAAGTCACTTAACCCCAATTGCCTCAGCAAAAAAAAAAAAATTTAAAAAAAAAGAATTAATAGGCTACTTCATATAATCCATTAAGATTTACGAAATGATTTCTTTTCAACAACCCTGAGAGATACTTAATGTAAATATTAATATTCCAGTTTTAAAGATTAAAAAAATAGCTTCAGAGAAATTAAGTATCTGGCCCATGATTACAAAGATAATAAATATAAAAACCAGGATTTTCACTCATATCTTCTCCAGTCCAGTGCTCCATCAAAGTTTTTAGATAGTATGGAAATAAAAGAGTCAAAAGAGGAAATAAATGAACAGCTAAAGGAGGCTATAAATCCACTTGGAAGGAATGCAGAAAGTAGCTTGGGAAATACTAGTTTTTCTAACATGACTACATAAAATCTTAAAAAAGAAGGTAAAACAGAGTTCTGATTCATGCGGTATAAAGGAACTGATTAAAGCAATATGTTATGAGATTAACTTGAAGTAGTAACAGATCAAATGAATCTTTCATCTAAGGAAGAAATTGGTTGGGAATTTGTAGCTGATCAAAGGAAAAAAAGGTGAAGAAGAAAGGGTTGTAGTAGTAGTACTGATGTACAGAGAAAAGAACATAACATACCTTTGTTTTAAAAAACTAGAAGAGGTTTTTAGAGATGATGTAGTCCAAATCTTTTATTTTACAGATGGGGAAACAGAGACTTGGAGATGTAAAGGAGTTTGCTTGAGTTTCACAGAGGTCCTCTAACTTGAAGTACAATTTTTGTAAGTAAAATTGGAAAGATTTTGCTTCAAATTCTGCTTATCACACTTAGTACCTATGTGATTTGTTATCATTACATAGCCTGAATCTCAGTTTCCTCATCTGTAAAATAAAGGGACTGAAGTGGAGTCTTATGAGCCAGAACTTGAAACAAAGTGTTAAGTCACTAGAATTGATAGAAACAATTCTTAAGTTTACATCTTTGAGAGCTCACACATTAGCTCACACTTTAGAGTTCACAAGTTTGGAAGATTCACAAGTCAGAAACCCACAATTCCACTCTCTCAGAGGAGGAGTTAACCTTTGGGTTCACACCTTTAAGAGATCATATATAAGAAGCTCTTAGAGCTTCAGTCAGGAGACTTGAAGAGATTGAGAAGTGAGAAGTCAGTGGAGGAGATGGAGAAGCCAGGAGTCCAAGTTGAGCTAGAGGCAGAAGCTGGAAGAGCTAAAAGACAAGCTGCAAGAACTCTTGGAACCAAGGGGAGAGATAGGCCTCTAAGAAAACTAACCGGGCTATTTTTGGAAGAGACAATAAAAGACTATACTTTAATCCCTGGCTGCATTGGGGTGATTATTATATTGAACTGAAACTAAGGCTGCCTCCAGAAGACCTCCCTGAGAAACCTGCTCCCAGAGAACCATCATATTTGAGAAAAGAAGAGAACAGCACACTGGAGGATCACTCCAAATTTTAAATGAATGATTTTGTCATACTATAAATTCTACAGAGGAAAAAATAAAGGATTCTTCATTGTCACTTCAAGACTTGGAGAAAAGTTGAAATATTCCGGTATAGCTATAGTGTTTTGTCAAACTGGTCAACTAAATTAGATGCTTTGTTTAACTATGATTTTAAAGTGTCTAGGAGGCTAATATTTGGAAATAGATAAATATGAAATATACAGAAATTAAGTTTCTCAATATATAATGTTCATTGTAATAGCAACGTATGAATGAAGGACATTGCAATACTCAACAAAATGCAGCAGAGGCTAAAGATATTACTCTTAAAATTGACACCATACTAGTGTCTAGAAACTTTGTCAAATAATTTAGATAAATATTTCAATGGTTTAGTCATTATAACAAGATACTACTTGTCAATACAATATGAAAATAGTTTATGTTGCCTGTTACCTTAAGAGAGAGATTGCATAATGTTCTAAATTGACATCCAGCAAACTCCAAAGTTTTTGCAGAGTGTCTGCAACAGCAATATTTTCCTTTGTGTCTGAAAATAACAAAATAAATCAAAGAATTTTAAGATCTACAAGGAGTTTAGAGGATCATATCATCCAATTTTCTTATTTTAAAGTTGAGAAAATTGAATTAAAAAGTAGTCACTTGTATAATTTGTCACAATTTGTTAGTGGTATTATCAGTACTAGTGCCCAAGTCACCTAACTCCCAGTACCATATAGTATTTAGCTGCACTTTCCTCCATCTTTATTTCATTATTCATAAAATACCATCTGAATCTATTAAAATATTGAAATCAAAACTTACATATAAAGATCATATCTATTCACTAGAGATATAGAATGCATTATCACATCTAAGAAATCAGTAAAAGCAACTTTGCATCTAAAGGATACTGTAACTACAAAATTGAGAAGCAACCTAAATATCCAACAGGGACATGGTAACATAAATTTTGGCCTATTCATGTAATAAAGTACACAGAATGTAGTTAAGCTCAAAGCATCTATTCACCTAACATTTCATAAGCACCTACTATAAATTACTATAAATAATGTGTAGGTATTGAAGATATAATGGAGCTTATATAGGGGTGGGAATTGGAGAGGGGGAGTATGTACACAGATAAATAAATGCAAAATAAATTCAAACTAAATGTCAAATAATTGGGAGGGACACTAACAATTGAGATGATGAGAAAAAGCAGAGTATCAACACTTGAACTGTTTTGAGGAGATCTAGGAATTCTTAAAGGCACAGATGAGAAGGCAAGGTATTTTAGGTAGAGACATCATGTTATAATGTTGTTTATGAAGAATAGAAATAAAAAAGTTTGGTCAGAATGTAGACTACTTAGGGGGGATAATATGTAATTAGTATTGAAAAGATAGAATTTAGTCAGATTTTTGAAGAGCTTTAAAACAACAAATATCCTAGAGCTACTCAAATTTCCTTCTTCAGGAATTATATATATATATATATCTGTTTCACTACACACACACACACACACACACACACACAGAGTAATTATATTATATATTATATATATTATATATAATATAACTTGTACTTTAGAAATATCAGTGGGCAGCTGCATGGAAAATAGAGACATTATTTTAAAACTATTGTGATATTCTAAACAAAAGGTAATAAAGGCCTGAACTTTGGCAATTGCAATGCGACTAGAGAGAAAGAGACAGATGTGATACATGTTTTAGAAATTAAAATTTTTAAATGTGACAATTATTGGAAAAGGGAGGTGACTCAAACTGAAAAGTTGAGAATGATTCTAGCAGTTGCAAATCTGGGTACCTGGAAGGATGGTAGAGTACTCCCCAGAAACAGAAAGAGGGACTAGAAGTGGGGAATAGGAGGGAAGAAATAATTCTGCTTTAAATTTATTAAGTTTAAGATGAGTTATATTTTTCAAATGCAGAAAAATAATGTTATAAAGTTTTTCCAGGTAACTTTCTACTTTTCAGCAGCAGCTCTGCTTGGTTTCTACTCTGTGGAACATCATGATTACTACTGGGATAAGTTGATCACATGCTGAATTGGTTCAGGTTTTTATACATTTTTATACAAAATTTATCCATTTTATATCAGTTTTTGATACCTTTTCAACTCTCTCAGATGCTTCTTTCCACTGATTAGAGAATTAGAGAGCAGAGCAACAAACTTTCCATTCTCTATCAGTAGTTCGGCTTGATTTTAAGAGGTTAGCACAATGCTTCTCATATAAGATAGATATTTAATTATTATTTATTGACTTGTATTGAATTGAAATGAAGTAATTTAAGGTACATACAACATATATATGTATGTATATCTGTACATGCTAATTAAAACCATATGCTTGTAAAAGTAAATAAAGAATCCTGATGGAGTCTTTGATATTCTAAAAAAATGACATTTCTTCAGTTGAACTTTGCCTGTATTCAAAGGGAAATAGTCATAAAATAAGTTTAATTCATTATCTTGATGTTTCATATTGTTTACACTAAGTCATTAACAAATTATTAAATTCAAAAGTATACCTGGCTGTCTAGCCTTCATGACGAGCCTAACATAAGTTCCTCTCCAACAAGCTTGCAGTTTAACTGCTGCCACTAAATCTTCACAAGAGTAATTTCTGTCTTGCAACACAGCAGGATATTTAAGATCTATCCACTCAGCTGGAAGAGAAAAACATTAATTTATTTAAAAACTTAAATTTATTCTTAATTTTCTTGTAAAAGTTTTCAACACATGCCTTTAGTCTATCCACTATGATTTTCCAAGAAGTTTTAATTATTTGGGAATTTCAATTATCACCCCTACAAAATTATTTTTACATTCTAAGGGCATAATGGAAATTACATAATATCTTTCCTAGGACTATGTATGAGCAGTGATGCCTTAGTGCACACACACACACACACACACACACACACATATACACACATATACATATACACACAGAGTCATACCCATACACATAAAGTGGATAGTCTTCCTACCATGCTAACAAGACACCTTTACAATATATCTACATACACACACATATATAAATATATACAAAACACATTTATAGAGATATAAATATGCTAACAGGGCACCTTCTTTTATATAAATACATATTTGTAAATGTAAAATGTAACTGATACACAGAGATAGAGATGTGTTTATATCTACAAACACACACACACATTACATATATATATATATATATAAAAGAAGCTACCACATTCACATGGCAGGAGAATATCTACCTTATATATATGTTACATATAACCAGCAACTCCTATCTTCTCCCTTCCTAAGTAAAGAAGGAATGACTGGGAAAAAGAAAAAAAACTACAAAAAAGACTGCCTATATTGAAGGTTATTTTCTACTCTGTCTTGTTTATCATAACTTCAAATTCTTCTAAAATGCAATTTTCCTTACCACATAAAGTCAATTGTAGGATAGTATAAATAAGCTTGAAGAAATTATTTATTTTGTGACAAGAAAGCTAGGACATTACAATCTAGCTTCTAGGCTTGAAATACAATTGAAAGGATGAACAAATATTATATAGAGAAGTAACCCATTTAGTAGGCTGATGTAGAGACCTTCCTAACACTCTTCAATTGTATTTCCTATTCTATTTGTTTCCTATTCATCAACGTACAAAACCTTGAATTCAAACTTTACAGAATCAAATAAATGCAGAGCTAGAAATCACCATAGAGATGATTTTATCTAGGGATTTGTGTGGAGTCCATGAATACACAAACAGTCCATGGATTGTTTCCATGAAATCCATAGATTTCAAGGGATCTGAAAATTTAGATAGAAACAAATCTGTATTTTTTTAACTTCTATTTGAAATTTGGCATTTTCTTTAACTGTTTCAAAACATTGTTTTAGTAAAGGGTCCATAGGCTTCAGTAGACTTTCAAAAAAAGGGGGACTATGACTCAAAAAAAAAAAAAGGTTAACAATCCTTGCTCTGCTCCAACACGATCATTTTATATGTAAATCACTTGAGGCCAAAAGATGTAAAAAAAATTGCCTAAAGTTACCTAATTCAAGAGTTAGGACCCATTTCCTAAATCCTACTTCAAGGTCCTTTTCTGTTATGTCTCAATCAACTACTTTAGTTATTATGATTACTTTAATTATATTAACGAAATAAAGTTAATAACTAAAAATAATTAACACCTAAAGAAGCTTCTTCAGGAAAGGTTTCAAATGGGCTGAAGTCCAAAGTAAGAGCTCGGAATGCAAATTTGAAGTTGGATGGAATCCTAGGTCCAAAAACTTTTTTGAACAAGCGCCATAAAGAAATGTGGAAAACCTGCAATTAGATTAAAAAAAATATTTAGAATTATTTTCCTATCAGGATAGCTCATTTAAAAAAACAAATCTGTAACTGTGATGAGAGAAAATGTTTCTGTCACTACAGATTAACTTTGTAATTTTTAAGCTTAGAGAGTCCTAAGGAAATTGCAAGGTTAGTTTACTTGTCTAGAGTCTGGAGTCAGTATGTGTCAGAGAGAGAATCTGACCCCAGTTTTCCTAACATATGTGTCAGAGAGAGAACTTGACCCCAGTTTTCCTAACTCTGAGAAAAGTACTCTATTGTCACACACAATGCAACAGATACATAAGTGCTTAGTATGTGCAAGGCAGTGGTGATCTTGGATAAGAAACCTTTCAGTTCTTTTATCATCATCATCATTGTTGTCATTGCTATTCTTGTCAAACTTATGATGCTATCAAAAAATATAGAAATTGGCAAGAAGAATTGTACGTGTGTGTGTGTGTGTGTGTGTGTGTGTGTATGTGTGTGATGAAGATGGCGAGTTGAGTTTTAGACATGGTATAACTGAAGTAGGCCAGAATTGGAAAGTGTCCAACAGGCTTTTCAAAATAGAAGGCTCCTTTTTTTGTAATGACAAAGAACTGGAAACTGAGTGGATGTCCATCAATTGGGGAAATGGTTGAATAAGTTATGATATATGAATGTAATAGAATATTAGTGTTCTGTAAGAAATATCAGCAGGCAGATTTCAGAAAGGCCTGGAGAGACTTACATAAACTGATGCTAAGTGAAGTAAAAAGAATGAAGAGAGCATTGTACACAGCAACAAGATTATGTAATAATCAACTGTTATGGACTTGACTATTTTCATTAATGGGTTGATTCAGGCTAATTCTAATAAACTTGTGATGGAGAGAGTCAACTACATCCAGATAGAGAATATGGGGACTAAATGTGGATCACAACATAGTATTTTCACTTTTGTTGTTATTTGCTTGCTTGCTTTTTTTCTTTCTCATTTTTTCCCTTTTTATCTGAATTTTCTTCTGCAGCATGATAAAAGTGGAAATATGTTTAGAAAAATAAAATAAAAGGCTAGAGATGACGGGAAAGAACAAGGCTGAATTTAGATGATTTAAGAGTTATTTGCATAGAAGTCATAATCAAAGTCATTCACAGAAACAGACGAAGTTGTCAAAATTAAGATGGCAAAGCCAGAAGAGTCTGAATTCAAGATTAAAGCATTGAGGGGATATGATATCCACAATTAAAGGATAGAAGAAAAAGGAATATAAATCATGAGAACATAAACATACTGGTAGGAAAAGAAGAAGGAGAGAACATTGTATCATTAACACTGAAGAAAGAATTTTAAGATTAAGAAAGTGGTTTAAAGAGTTAAATTCTATTTAAAAAAAAAACAAGGACAGAGAAGAATGAGAAAAAAGTAATTAGATTGAGCACTTAAGAGATTTTGGTGACCTTGGATAAAGTTTTGATTTATCTAAAAGATATTATACAATAATAAATATTCAGAGATAAATCAATAAACATATGAAACCATGGAATCTGTTTCCTAAATCTTAAACATATTATGCTTGTTCTCAGTCTTAAGACTTAATTTTGACTGTTTCAGATATTTGCAATGTTCTTTTGTATCCACAAATTCAGATCCTGGCCATTTTTTAAAGCCCAGTTCAACTCTTACCTTGAGAAAGTCTTGCCCTAAAATCTATTTCCTACATATTTCTTCCTTCTTTGAACCATACCAGATTATCTGTAACATTCACTTTGGAAGGTAATCAATTATTGTCTGGTATATTCCTTAACTTTCCTTTGCATATACCTTGTCTCATTTAATTTTGAACTCAAAGACTAAAAGTGTTTTTCTTCTACTTGGCATTCCTATCAATATCGAACTCAATTATAAATTATAAATAAAAATATATTCTTTCAACTTCAATAAAATAATACACCACCATACCTTTAAATGTGTTTTTAATATCACAACTTCAGAAAAATTATTACTATTACATATTAACTATATGTATATATGGCATAATTAATTAATCTTTTTTGTTTTCAAGCCTTGAATATGGATCTATCTTTGTATAGTTACCGCTACTATAAGAGTGTTTTACACATAGCAAGAACTCAACAGAGATTTGTTAAATGAGTGATTTAGTAAATCAGATTTGGATTTATGGAATATGACTTAAAATTTAAGAATGAAGGGGCAGCTAGGTGGTATAGTAGATAAAGCACAAGCCCTTAAATCAGGAGGACCTGAATTCAAATCAGACACTTAACACTTCCTAACTGTATGATCCTGGGTAAGTCACTTAACTCCAGCTGTCTCAGGGGAAAAAAATTAAGAATTATAAACCATTAGCCAGGGATAGAATATAACTAATAAGAGCTCATAAGACTGCATTTACAAGGAATCTTATAAAGCTAAATCTAACTAAAAAGTATTTTAAGCTGAAAAGGAAAGGGAAAAAAATGCCTCTGTAATAATTAATCCATATGGAATAGAGTTGTTGCTGTTGATGATGTTGTTCATTTATTTCAGTCATGTCCCACTCTTTGTGATTCAATTTGGAGTTTTCTTGGCAAAATGGAGTAGTTTGCCATTTCCTTCTCCAATTCATTTTATAGATGAGAGAACTAAGACAAACAGGATTAAGTGACTTATCCAAGATCACAGAGATAATATATGTCTAAGGCCAGATTTGTACTCAAGAAAATAAATCTTCCTGACTTCAGTATTGGCATTCTATCCACTATATCACCTAGCTGCCTGTAGGATAGAGTACTAAGAAATAATTACAACATTTATATAACAGTTAAGGTATGCTATCTCTCTAGGAAATGAAAGAAGTATATGTCCTTATCTTTAATCTCATCAGAGAAGTATCACAGAACTGGAGAATAACTTCCCTAAAAGGGAAAAGAGTAAACTATTGATCAATGAGTTTGACTTTCATTCCTTACAAAATCCCACAACAAAATTCCAGATTCCAATAATTTATTAAAATGATGGCTAATGAATATTGAAAAAAAAGAAACTAATAAAAATGTTGGTAAGCATTGCTTGATAAAGTACAGATCATGCTTGAGTAATTTCAAAATTTCCTCTTATGAATATTGCTAACTTAGCAATAGATGAGTCTCTCATGCTATTCTTATTGAAAAGACAGAGAGATGTAGGCTATAATTAGGTGAATTCAGAAATAGTTGTGTCAAAGACAAGGAGAATTATTGATGTCTCAGTATCAGCTTGGTGCACTACGGGGTTCTATACTTGATCCTGTGCTGTTTAATATTTTTAATGTGTCTTAAATATGGGGACAGAAGAATGCTTGTTAAATCTGCTACTAAGAGGAGTAGCTAGCATGTTGAACAAAAGGATCAGCATCCATAATGAATTTGAGTTATTAGAAAATTGGGTTGAATCTAATAAGGGAACAGCTAATTAGTACAAAATAGAACATGGGACTTAGAATAAAGATCTGAGTTCAAATCACTTCAGATACCTATGTGCTATGTGATCCTGGGTAAGTTAAATAACCTCTGTCTATTTCAGTTTTTTCATCTTTAAAATTGAGATAATAACTACCTTTCAAGGTTGTTATAAGAATGAAATATGATAATAATTACAAAGCATTTAGTAGAGTGGCTGGCTGGTACATAGTAAACATCATATAAAAAGTATTATTATTATTAAATGAGATTTAATACTATAGTACATATTGTCTTATTTGTGTTCAAAAATCTACTTCACAAATAAAGGATTGTAGATCAAGGACTAAAAAGAAGTTCTATGTGCACAGAGAATAAAATGGAAAACAAAAAAGCCCATGTAAACTTAGGTTTCATTGAGAAGCACAAGATCTGAGGAAAGGCAGATTTATACTCATCCTTAGTCAAGCTATATTTTTCAAAGATAATGTTTGATTTCTAATTTTCACATTTTAAGAAGGTCATTCATAAGTTACAGTTTCCAGTACATAAAAAATAGAACAGAGGTTAAGTGATATGCCCAGCTAGTAGATGATGCCTTTCATAGCATATCAGGAATTTAATAATAATTAAAAAAATACAAAGTGCAACATAAACAAAATCCAATATCAATTTGATATCTTTTCAGAAACAAAATATATGCACTCATTAACCTTGAAATGTTGTTCTGATAGCTCCTTATTATTAATGTTTGGAGGATAGTGAATCATCCGTAACTTTCTCAAAGAATTAGCAAGTTTTTCCTTATCTCTGAAATTATTCATAACAGATCCAGTAACTTTTAAGATTGTCACAGCATGTTCTACAAATCGTAGGCTTTCCTGTGGAGATATAAGACAGACAGCTATTACCACCAGAATTTACTAAAGTCTTATATGTAATGCAGCGATTTTATTTCTACTGTTGTATTTTTTTAAACTGAACATGGAATTTCATTTATATCTTGATATTCATCATCATTAAGATGATTCATCTTAATCTTACAGAGCTGTTTAAGAAGCAAAATGTGACTTAGCCAAGGTCATAGGGTCAATGTATATCAGAGTGAAGATTTATCCTGCGTTCTTTCTGATTGTAAGGGACAGTTCTCTATTCACTACACCATATTGACTCTTATATTTTATTAATATGCCATTGCTAAATCAGTTGATTATTTACTTAATCATAGGTTCATAGACTCAAAAGAAGGGAAATCAATTTGCTTGCTCCTTTTCATTGAGATGACACAAATAATATAAATATAGTAACTTGCAAAATGAACAAGCTACATATTGAAAAACCTATACATTTCTTTTTTTTTCTTGCCTTATCCAAATCTATGAAAAGTTGATTAATGAAAATAGAGTATGATGAAACCTAAATTAGGAGATGATCATTCATACCCTAGAAGAATTCATTTTTCAAATAGTTCTCCATTTCAAATGTGTTTCCATTTCTTTTACTATAGTATGAATGACAAAAAATTGTAAAGCTAAAGTGGTAGGGGATCATGCTAACTGAATAAGTAAATAAATAATAATAAGTAATGTAATTATATTACATAAATTTCACATATATGTGTTATATATAATAGATAAATAGATAATAATAGATAAAATTAGTAAGATAAATAATGAATAAATAAAAATGAAGAGAAGACAGCTAAGAATCTACAGTGACAGTTAATATAAATAATATGGAAAACATTTGATTTAAAAATCATTTTTTTTATGAAAATCAGTTGCATAAAAAGAACCTGCCTCTCAAGTCTTCAACTTTACAAGAAGAAATGACTCCATCCACATCTATAATATATATTTGGGTACTTAAACCCTCTAATAGAGTATAACATAGCTGGCAATGATATGAATAATTTAATGACAAAAATATAGTATATTCCCAAACTGTGAAATTGAGGAACTCCATTATTACAGATTGTTTCAAAGTACAAATTCAATGCTAAGATAAAAAGTTTTTGATAAAATTTGCAACCATGCAATTTTTTAAATTGTTAACATAAATTAAATTAACTTTGATAATAAATTAATTTTTGAGGTGTTTTGATAAACCTTATATTCATTTCAGTTTTGCAAATATTAAAAAAGAGAGACAAAATTAGAGAGGAGAAAAAATTATCAATCAATAAGGAATTGAGTTGACAAGTTGTGGGTTTTGTTAAATTTTGGGAAAAAATGAATCATTTGTTGAAGTTGAAGATTAGGTATCAGATTGTATCTCATACAAAACTTCCACAAATGCTTTTGGAGGCTTCTTGAATAATGGTATGCCTGGATGCTATTCAATCTTGTTGTCTTTTTGAGTGTTAATACAAGCATTGGATTAAAACTTTACATCTACTAGCTTGAGTTGGATTTATTTTAATTTTCTAGTAAAAAGTAATTTCTTTAAGAGTAGAAATCATTTGATTTTTGTCTTTGTATTCTTAAAATTAGCAAAATGTTTTATTCAAAATATATTGACCAATGATAATTTAATACAATTATGAAATTGTTTTAAAACTTATGAAATTTAAATTATAAAAGAATTAATAATACATTTTACTTGTTTATATAATAACTTAGGAATCCCCTGTATAAAAATTATATTTTAAATTTTATCTCAAAAAACTGAAGTTATTTTAGTCCATCAACAAGCCCTAAGGATAAAAAGAAAGACCAAAAATGTCTCATATCTCAAGGAGTTCACAATACAGTTATTTTTTTCTTTCTGAATAAACTCTGTACTTATTCTTCAGGTTTCAATTTCTAAATATAATTAACTAACCGAAAGTTTTCAGTAGCCCAAGCAATCGTTATGACATATACCTTCTCAAAATGAGGCATAACAACATCTTCTTCTCCAAAGATAAAGGATACCATGCTACACAGATGAATATGATGTCCTACTGGGGAATGTGCAGTAAAGATTAACATATGCCGCCTAAAAAGAGAAGATAGAATTAGGATAACTAAATATTCTCTTTAAAGTAGACAGCAGTGTTAGTTTTAGGAAGCAAATTTAGAGGACAACTTTGTGTTCCTTTAAATCTAATGGACTCCTTAATCTAATAACCAATCTAAGCAGATAGGAATATAATTTTTTTATGGCAAAGATCAAAAGGATAAATAAGAAAACTTTATAACTGACTAGGACCACAGAAAGTGAATCCAGAGCATACCAATTCTACTGTAAAAAAATTGTTCTTTTATTTTTTAATTTAAAACTAAATATAAAACAAAACAAAATAGAAGACAGAAAAGGAAAACAAAACATAACATTGTCATGTGCCCAGGCAGAACATCAGGGCAGATTCAAAATATATAACCATATGTTATACGTTATATAACATTGTATAAGCATATGTAATAATAAGAGATTATCTATTCATGACTTTCCATCTTTCCTTTATTTCCTTGTACATTATTCTTTGTTCTCCACTGTGGATTTTTAAATTTATTCTCTTTTTCACTAATTCATCCCTCCACCTCTCCAAGGCAGGCTACAGTTAAACATGGGTATATTTATATATAAATACATGCAGCTAAAACAATATTAATATGGCTAACATTAATATGTCTCTCTTAATTGAAATTTTAAGTTCAATTTTGTCTGAGATCAAAGATTACTAGCCTTCTTTTTCCCTAATCTGATACTTGTTATAGTGCTTCTGTATATCTCATTTCCCATCCCTGCTAACTTTTCTCCTTTGATTCTACTTATCTTGCTGTTATTTAACCTCCTCTACTCTTATCCCTTATCTTCTCTCCATTAATCTACACATCTTGATCCACTATCATAAGTCTATACACCCTTCCACACCTATTCTCTCTCTCTCTCTCTACACACACACACACATACACACACACACACACACACACACACACACACACACACACACACCAGCTTGTTGTTGCTACAGAGCTAGCCTGGAAATATTTATATTTCACATTGATTAAACCCCAGTCCTGGGGTCTTTTTTGGGGTCTTCTGGGGTTGCCATGTGAGGATTCCTATTCTGCCCCCAAGTTTTTTTTACACTGGTTCATGTTCACTTTAAGGGGAAATTTTCTTTGTTGGAAAAATTTGGAGAGCTTAGAATTTTCTGACCTACTCTACCATCTTCCCAGAATCCTCCCAAAGAAATAATTCTTAATCAAACACTTTTGTTTATGGTTTGAATTTCTTTTAAAAGTCTCTTGCTACTAAGAACATCATACTAAAGGGAACTATTTCACACTTAAATTGTTCTTGGATGGTTATTAGTACTTTTTTTGTTTTGTTTTGTTTTCTTAACTACACTGTAAGCTCCTAAAAGACAAAGACCATTTCTTGAACTTTAATACAGCACATAGAGCTTACATATTATGAGGCTTATAAAAGCAATTCCTTGATTAATCAATTGTCGAGGGAAAAAAGAAGCAAAATCAGCCATTGATTATTTATTAACTGGCCAGCCCCAGTACTACAATTACTATTTTCGTGGCTGAATAACTCCTTTAGCAAATAAATAGGCAGGTCCTATTTATTTAAATAAAATAAAAAGGCCCCCTTTTATTTTTTGTTCTAATTTTGAGCAATTTGAATTATCTTAAACAAGTCTCAGATTTTGATGGTACCACTTGCATATGAAAGCACCAGAACTGTAGCTGAATAGGTAACAGTCATGAGGAACTTGATCTCTGGGCTTACAGTTAGTTGTCTCCGTGTAGTAGTTATTTCATTTTGCCTTCCCCTGCTTGCTCATCTCCATGGAATATAATAGATTTAGATTTATAGTAGTGCTGAGGAAAAACTAAGGAACACCTAATTCAGGGAAGTTTGTTAATTATATGACAAATAACTTTTGCATGGTTTATACTTTAGCCTCGAGAGGTAAAAATGTGAAATATGTTGAATAATCATATATATGTGTGTGTAATGTGGGTGAAATAATTATGTATACATATACATATGCATACAGATAATTGATGTGTATGTGTATGAATGATACCTTTCTGACTGAAATGTCCCAAACTCAAGAGTCCAAAGAAAAGACTGTCTAAGAGTACTAGTTAGCTGGAGTGATCCTATTTTTTGTTCTAATAAACTTGGCATCCTGGGGCCAAAAATGTCCTTCTAGGCTGAGGTTCTTAACCTTTTTGTAGGTCATTGATCCCTTTGATATTCTGAAGCTTGGGACCTTTTCTTGGAATAATGTTTTAAAATATACAAAATAAAATTATAAGATTACAAAGGAAATCAATTATATTAAAATATCATTATCAAAATAAATATATTTTTAAAGTTTATGGATGCCAGATTAGGAACTCTTGTCTAAGGAAATGAATAAGCACAGAAGGCATATTTCTAGAGTATCAAGATAGAAAATGCTTTTGTCTAGTTCAGAGTACAGGTTTTTCTGCCCTTTCTGAAAAGTGCAGAAAAGTATATATAGGGAGATTTTTTGCTTTAAAAAAATGAACCATTTTTGAAGAATTTGTCTTCTAGAAGTAGGAAAAGACTATAGCTAAACAGTTAAATACAAAGATTATGTGTCTTGGAAATGCTACAAGAACAGCATGAAAGAGGTTTGACAGAAGAAACAAGATGATATCACTAGAAAAACATTAGTGTCTCCAGAGATCAAAGTCTTGATTTATCCCTCCAAGTAAGTATGTTGGCCACACAGTTTCCTTATATATGTAACTCTCCAGGTATGTTCCCTCTTGGTATTGATGCTTCCTCTTGAAAGAATATGTAAGCACAGGAAAGGCTAATGAGGAAAACACCTTCTTGATACATTTATTATGTCCTTTCATTGGCATCACCTTTGCTTTAAAATAATTGCCTTCTCTGACTGAGTGTTCAAGGTTGGAGATTTCAATTTTACCAACAGCATTTACCACATTCCAAGTATTGTTTTAAGTTCTTTGAATGCAAAGAAAGGCAAAATCATGGTCCCTGCCCTCAATAAATTCTCATTCTAAATGTAGACCCACAAAATATCTTAATTATGAAATATTCCCTGAGAGTTGGAAGGCATCCCAAGATACTATATGATAATTTTCATATTTAATAATTTATTTTTTGGCTTCTGCAATAATCAGAAGAACAGGACAATACTTTCCATACCTTTGAGTGTGGGGGTAGGATGGGATGTCATTGATTAAATAGAATCAACTAAATTCCTTTAAGAATAAGATTGCAATTTGGATTTATTAAAAACATCCCATTTAACATTATATTTGACCAAATAGAAATTTCTTCTACATTATATATGATGAGTTGCTACTTGAAAAATACCTAAATTGGCAAATTTGAGGAAGTTTTTCAAATAGACCATATTTGATAAACTTCTTTTCTATAAGTAAAAATTACATTAAATTAAAATTGTACAATTAGCAACCTAACAAATTGTGGAAGGTTTCTTAAATTGAAGGTATCAAACTCAAATAGAAACAGATTCTTTCAGGCAGCATATTGATTAGAGGACTATAAATTAATATTTTATATTGTAATTTTATTTGCTAAACATTTCCTAGTTACATTTTAATATGATTGAGGCAATTTCAGGCAGCCAGTTGCTGAGTTTGACAACTTGGTCTTTGACAATACTATTGGTTATTTGGAGTGTCAGGAGATTCTTCTAATAGGGAAACTAAGGCAATTACACACCCAACTGGAAGGCGAATCATTGCAGCTTTGGCAGCATATGTATGTATTTTTAATACAAGATTCCGCTGAGTCAGAGATTTCCAAGAAAACGTTTCTGCTGTAAGTAGTCCAGGTTCTATGATAGGACTGTCTTTTTGTAAGGCTTGAAGAAAAAAAGGAAAGAAAATCAAGTTACAATGGTTTGCCTTTTAAGTATGCAGTCTGATCATCAATTCATGGGGTACCTTTGAGCCTTAAATTGTGGTCAATTTGATTAAATTAAATTTAACTTAATTTAATTTTTTTAGTTTTTAAATTGGACTTAATTAAATTAAATCAAATTAAGAAATATTTATTAAATATCTATTATATAAAAAGTACTGTGATGTTGGCTCTTGGGTAGGTAAACAAATATAAAAATGAAAAACATTTACTGATCTTAAAATTTTGATGTATTACTTGAGAATATAATTTGTCAACAGACAAATAAACAAAGTAATTTGAAGAAAGAATATACTAATTACTGGGGGCATGGGGACAGCTTTATTTAGGATATAATCTGAGTTTTGAAGATGAGAATTGTAAAAAGGAAGAGATAAGAGAGTATTTTCCTGCTGCTGCTAATGATCATGATGAAGAAAAAGATGATGATGATGATGATACCTATTTATATTGTACTTTTAAGGTGTACCTATATTATTTTCTTTGAATTAGATTGTAAGGAAGACAATCTGTCTAAAGAGTTTAAGGGGAAAAAAGAGAATGAAATTCCTAGAGATACTTGAACCTATACAGTAAAGATTTTTAAAAGTCAGGATGAGCAATTTGTAGCCTATAGATAAAAAGGAATCCATGAAGCTCTTTGAGTAAGGAAGTAGTATAGTCTGTGTCTTATAAAAGTAATTTTGACAACCTTGTGGAACAATGCCTTGGAGAAGAAAGAAACAATCAGGGAGAGTGATTAAAAGATTATTCCAACAGTGGAGGTGAGGAATAAAGAAAGCATGAACAAAGGTATTGACTCTATGAATGAAGAGAAAGAAATAAATGTGAGAAAAGCTATAAAGAGATAAAGTGGCAAGATTTACTGACTGATTGGATATGGAAGTGAAGAAGAGGAAAGAGAACGGATGACTAATATTCAACCAGGGTGACTGTGTAGTAGTATCACATTAACAGAAATTGGGACAAGGAACTGAAAATTATGGGGATGCCCATCAATTGAGAAATGGTTGAACAAATTGTGGTTAATAACTGCGATAGCGTATTATTGTGCTAAAAGAAATGAACACCTGGATGGTTTTAGAAAAACTTGAGAAGACTTATATGAACTAAAACAAAGTGAAGTGAGCAGAACCAGAGAAACATTGTACACAGTAACAACAATGTTGTACAATAATCAACTGAGGCTACTCGATCAAGACAATGATATAAAGACAGTTACAAAGGATCTATGATGAAAAAGGCTATCCACATTTAGAGAGAGAAGCCATGAACTCTAAGTGAAGGACGACATTTATCAACTTAATTTTTCTTGCTTATTAAAAAACGGAAATATTTTTGCATGACTTTCTATGTGTAATTGGTGTCATATCATTTGCCGCCCCCAATTGTGAAGGAGAAACTGGAAGGAAGGCTGGAATTTGGAATTTAAAAATTTTTAAATGAATGTTAAAAATAAATAAATAATAAATATATTTTTAAAAACCAGGGAAGTTTGGAGAATGATCAGACTTGGGGGCAGAGAGGAAGAAAGATAATCAGATTAGCTTTAGACTTAATTTTGAGATGTTAACAGTACATCTAGGTAGAAATATTCTGAAGGAATTTGGTGATAGAGGACTAGAACTCTGGAGAGAGGTGAGAACTGAATATGAAGATTCTATATAAAATAAAAAATTAGACTTTGACAACTAAGAAGATCACTAAGAGAAGGTGAAGAGATTAGAGGGAGGGGAGGAGAAGAAAAAAGAGGAAAAAGGAAAGAGAGGGGAGGGGAAAAGACTCAGTACAAAGACCTAGGAGACACTGACACAGGGTAAGAGCCAATAATTTCAGAAAAAACATATGAAGGAATCTATAGGAGTAAAAATATAAAAGGAGAAAAAGGGATGGATCAAAAGATGTTATGGGTAAAGGGAAGTTATAAACTTGTTTTATTATGAGCCTGAATGATTGGAAAGATGATGGTCATATCAACAAAAAGAGGGAAGTTAAGATTAGTTTAGGACAACAGGTACCTGAGACCAAGTATGGGCATGTCTGTTTTGAGATCTAAGCTAGATATTCATGTAGAGATATCCAGTAGTCAGTTAGAAATGTAGGACTGAAATTCAAGAAAATTTGGGGGAATTAACTGCACAAAAACATAATTTAAGCCATAGAAAGGAACAAGAGAGGAAATCCTGATCTAGGGGGAGACAGCCATATTAATGGGAGAGCATGATGAACCAACTAAGGAGACAGAGAAAGAATGATCAGACACAGAAGAATCAAGGAAAAGCTCTAATATGTAAGCTAAGATTAAGAAAAGTAACAAGGGGGAGGAGCTGACTACAATATTAAATACTGTGGAAATGTCAAGAAGGAAAAGAACTT
Source organism: Sarcophilus harrisii (assembly GCF_902635505.1). NCBI lineage: Eukaryota > Metazoa > Chordata > Mammalia > Dasyuromorphia > Dasyuridae > Sarcophilus > Sarcophilus harrisii. Next base: position 146,467,345 of record NC_045429.1, read on the forward strand.
CTAAGAATAGGGCATCAATTTAGCAATTAATCATTGCTTTCCTGTAAGAGAATTATTCAGGTAGAGCAATGGGATTTCAGTTTACAAGGAGCTGAAGAATCAGTGTGATGAGAAAATAAAGTCAATAAGTATAAATTGTTCTCCCCTAGCATCACAACAAAATTGTACTGATTTTTTTCATAGATTTCTTACCTCCAGATTCTCCCCAGCGTACCAATGCAGAAAAACAAACCAGAAGTTCAATAGGTTTCAGACTATCCACAAATAAATAATATAATATTCGTTCATCTGTGTACTGAAAAAAGTGGGGCAAATAATATAGACCTTTTCAATGTTTTATTTCAAGTCCATACCATAGCAATAAGGCATATTTGTCAAGTAAATATAATGGGTCTTATATTTCTTAAAGTTTTCTATATATTGTCCTCATTGGTAGGAAGTAATTTAATATGAAAGCATAAGAAAAATTTCAAGTATACTTTCATCCCCACCTCCTCAGCAAGCCTTCTTCGGTTTAAAGAAAGTAATAGTTTAACAAAATTAACCAATCCCCAAGCTCTTATTTACTGTTGAATCCAAGCGGTTTAATGAAAGAAGGAAGATACTTTTTCTCATTTTTTCTGGGGTCCATTAAGTTTGCTCATTATAAATACATATCCTTCAATTTCATTTTATTCTTTCCATTTACATAACTGTAGTTATTGTGTAAAGTTTTCCTAATTCTGCTTACTTTTCTGTGTCAGTTCCTATGAGTTGTCCTATTCCTCCCCCAAAATAATCTATAACTTCAGAAATGAGAAAGACAGCAGTAAAAGTAGAGGATAAGGACTATCTCGATTTAGCCTGGTTCGGTGACTATAGATAAAGCCCCTTGACCTCTTGGATTATCAATTTTCTAAAGCTAGAATGGCACTATGGAAATAGCAGGGTGAACATAGAAAGATCTGTGTTCTAATTCTTCCTCTGAAAATAAATGCAGGACTCTGCTCAATTCACTTAATTCTCAGTACTTCAGGCAAAAGCTATGACCTTGTCTACTAAATTCATATTAATAAAGAGTTGTGACTTGTGCTGACAAAGGGAGTCCACTGGTCTTGTAAACTGTAAACATCATCATTATCTAATTCTCATATTTTCAGTGGGGTCCTATGTGAGCCCCACTGAAAAATATAGAACTAGTTTTGAAATAAGTTATTATCAGCCATTATTCCTTTACATCTAATGTTCTACAGACTACTGCAGATGGATAAAATACTTTTTTTTATTGTAGATGAATAATGTTTCCCCTTCAGGGTTCTAAGGATCCCCTGAAAAGTGAGGATAGAGAAGTATGCTGGAGCCAGCTTCAACATGCCTCATATTAAATTTTCAGTACGACTATTTACACATCTGAAATCTAAAAAGACTACAATTCAGAACTTGTTTTTTTGTTTTGTTGATTGTCTAGACTTAAGAAAAGGATAGGAAAAATTTCAATAAAGAAGATAACCCTGGTTGTTAAACATTCTCTAACATATTGAGTCAAGTTATTCTCTCTAATACAATCAGCTTACACTCCCACTGCTGAATTTCCCTCTAAGATTATCACTTGGATAAGTGATTTTGGTCATCTCTATTATACTTAAACCCTTAACCCAATTCTAGACCATCTCCTTATCTGGATACTTTATTCTTGTTCTTTTGTTGGATCCAAAATTTAATGTAGCTTATGAGTCTAAACTGGATATCTATCAATGTCTATCCCTAGAATACACCCAGACTCTGTGTCTGGGCCCAGACTCTGAGAGGATTGGAGAACCTGCCTTGTTCCAAGAACTATGTGTTTGAACAATAACTGGGAAGGTAATCTTTTCAGGGGACAGAAATCATTCCTCTAGTTGATCCTAAAGTATTAAGTATTATGTGGATTAAATCAACCATCCAACAAAACGCTTTAGCACAGATATGACAAACGAATTAGATTGCTCTTCATATGCATTTGATTACTTCCTGATTAGGATATAAGTGATGATAGTCAGGGCGGGGAAAGTGAGCAGCATTAGTAATAGATTACTAGCTCTTTAGTTTCCTTTCAGGCTTTGGTCAAAAAGTCTTCCTGATGGTCTGTTTAAAATCATATTGAGATCATTTCCAATGGAACAGTAATGAACTGAACCAGCTATGCCCAGAAAAAGAACTCTGGGAGATGACTAAAAACCATTACATTGAATTCCCAATCCCTATATTTATGCACACATGCATTTTTGATTTCCTTCACAAGCTAATTGTACAATATTTCAGAGTCTGATTCTTTTTGTACAGCAAAATAACGTTTTGGTCATGTATACTTATTGTGTATCTAATTTATATTTTAATGTATTTAACATCTACTGGTCATCCTGTCATCTGGGGGAGGGGGTGGGAGGGTAAGAGGTAAAAAATTGGAACAAGAGGTTTGGCAATTGTTAATGCTGTAAAGTTAGCCATGTATATATCCTGTAAATAAAAGGCTATTAAATAAAAAAAAAATAAAATCATATTGAGAACAAAGCTATAGCCTCTGTCCTAGAGCCCTGAATCAACAAACTGGTTTTACTTGGGACAACAGTAACTGCATTTGGCTAGTTAAGAGTGCAAGAAAACGCCTGGAAATTTTGATTATAATTATATCTTTAGTTCATAAAGGAGCTCAGCATTAGCCTTTTATGGACTGCTTTCCAGGACCCACTGGACTTTTAGGATTGACCTTTTTCTAGTAAAAAATCCAAAGAATATCCATAGAGTAGTATGGAGTCCACAAGAAGTTAAAGTATAGTTTCTGATATTCAGAACAATGTTAAGGACCACTAACCCTGTACTAGAGACTTAGGTGAAAACTATGGGTGCCCAGTGCTTTAAAGGTGATTGCTGGTCTGTAAAAAAACAAAACTACTTTGTAGTTACTCACAAGGCAAGATGAAATTAGATTATGTGCAATTGTTGCCCTACAATGAATCTTCCTGAATACTTCTGAACCCATACCTCCTGCCCTTAAATATGGGCAGAAATAGTAGGGATAAAGAAAAATAAGAGGCCTGAAAGATGTTTGGGAGGCAAAATGTTCATATTTATCCCTTGAAATCAAAGTCTATTACATATGATATGCATATGACAATGCAATTTATTCATTAACCCACATGTCTACACATATTGGGAATATAAAAGTAGTGACCAGGCAGATATAGGAGTGCTTGTTCACTTAGATTAAGGATAGCAAAGTAAATAAAACTTGTAGAAGTTTGACTAAAAATCATTGACACAAACCGTAGCCTATAATATTAATAATTAAGTCCATATATAAGTGTGACCAAAGATTTATAAGTTTGATAAAGTTAAAGGTTTCATGCACTAACATGATTTGATTCTTAAAAAAAAGAAAAAAAGATTAATACTCCACTCACCTTAAAGTCTGACCTCTGATAGTTATAGATATAAGAATTTGGTTTATGGAAAATATATACATTCCTGAAAAGACAAATAGTTCTTAGTGAATTCCATTCAAATATGCAAATATAACTTTAGATAACAAATAACAATGGGTTTTTAATCAGCCTGATGAATTAATATATTGAAAATATGGAGGGGAAAGAGTGAATTGATTTAGTAATCATGGGAGGACCTACGCAGAAATGATTGTGTACAAAAAAAAAATCAGTTTGTTTCAGCCAACTGGCAATGTTTTGAACAACCAAACAATCGGTAAAACTCAATCATTTTTCCTCCCTTTGCAAATCATTTATTGAACTATTGACATAAACCTAAGGGCAATGTTCTTTTTTAAAATTAATTTTATTTATTTTTGGTTGCATTTTAAGTTCTGTACTGTCTCCCTTCTTTCTCTCCATTCCACACTACAGGACTTTTCACACACATACAACCCTTATTCTCATGTGCATTTATACATACATGTATGTATATGCACATAGATAATAGATATATGTACACACATATTTGTGGATATGTATGTGTGTATATATGTGTGCATTTATGTGTGTGTATATATATGTGTTTGTAAAATCACATTATACATTTCATTTTATCTGTTCTTTCTCTGGAGATGGTTAGCATCTTCCCTCATAGGTCCTTTATAGTTTATTAGAAAATTTATAATACTCAATAACATTTACAGTTATTCTTTGAACTATTGATGTTATTATATAACTTATACAATAAAACATTCTCTTGGTTCTGCTCATTTCATTCTTCATTATTTCATGCAAGTCTGTCACTGTTTTTTTTCTAAAATCAATCTGCTCATCATTCTTACAGCACAGAATATTCTGTCATAACCATATACCACAACTTGTTTAGCCATTGCCCAATTGACAGCTGGTTCCTTCAATTTCCAGTTCTTTGCCACCACTAAGAGATTAGCTATAAATATTTTAGAACATATAGGTTGTTTTCTTTTTTCCCTGATCATCATGGGAAACAGACCTACTAGTAATATTGCTGAGTCAAAAGTATACACAATTTAATAAGTCTTGGCTCATAATTGCAGAATTACTCTACAGAATGGTTGGATCACTGCACAGTTCCACCAACAGTTAACTAGTGTCCCAATTTCTTGATATTCTCTCCAATATTTGCTATTTTCTCCTATCATTTTAGTCATCCTAATAGATATACAATATATCAAAATGTTTTTAATTTGCATTTACCTAATAAATGATTTAAGATATTTTTAAATATCACTATATATAGTTTTGATTTCTTCACTGAACTATTCATATTCTTTGATTATTTATCAATTAAGAGATGACTCATTCTTATGAATTTGACAAAGTTCTCTATTTGAGAAATAAGATCTTTATTGGAGAAGTTTGTTATTATATTGGCTCTGCCCATTCATGAACAATTAACATCACCCCAATTATTTAAATCTAACTCTAATTATTTAAAAAGTATCATATAATTATGTTCATGTGGTTCCTGGAGTATCTCTATCTCTTTTTCTAGGAATTTATTGATAATATATAAAAATGTTGATGATTTATATGTTTATTTTATATTCTACTACTTTTCTAAAATTATTATTTCAATTAGCTTTTAGATGAATCTCTGATTTTCCATGTATATATTCATATCCTATGTAAAAATTTTATGTCCTCACTATTCTGATTCCTTCAATTTCTTTTCTTTTGATATTGCTAGCATTTCTGGTACAATATTAAATAATATTAGTGATAGTGAATATCCTTGTTTCATTCCTGATCTCACTGGGAAAAAATGTTTTGCTCATTTAAATATGTGCTTCTTATCATTTTTAAGGAAAAATCCAATTGTACCTAAGCTTTTAAGTATTTTAATAGGAATGAGTGGTATATTTTGTCAAAAACTTTTTCTGCATCTATAGGCATAATTATATGATTTTGTTATTGATAAATTGTTTGCTTTTATTAAATCATCCCTGAATTCCTGGTTAAAAAAATAAATCCTACTTGGTGACAATGTATAATTTTTGTGATATATTGTAGTCTCCTATTTAGTATTTTATTTAGGACTTTTGCATCATAATCATTAGTGAAAATGGTGTACAATTTTCTTTCTCTGTTTTTGCTCTTCCCAATTTAGATATCAGCACCATTTTTGTTTCATGAAAAAATTGTGCTAGGACTCCTTCTTTGCTTAGTATTCCAAATGATTTATTTAATATTTGAATTAGTTGATCTTTAAATGTTTGGTAGAACTCACTAAGGGCAATATTTCAAAATGGGACATTATAAGTTAAAATGTATGAGTAATATTTTTACTCCAGATAACCTATCATTTCATTCATATGACTGCTTCATTGATGCAGATAAAATTCTTTCCTGACATCAGTCTTCTAATTGGTATCCTTGCCTCAAGTCTTTCCCCACCCCAATCCATAGTCTACTCTGTAGCCAAAGTGATTTATTTTTTAAAAGCATAAGTCAGACCATGTCAATATTATTCCATGAATTACCCTTACTCAATAAATTCTAATGACATCTTATTATCTTGCAGAATTGAATACAAATTCTTGTTTGGTACTTAAAGCTCTTTATGCCCTGGCTCTTTTCCATATTTTTAGCTTCCTTATATTTTACTCCCTTCCATGTATCCAATCATCTAATTATATTAACCTACGTGATTTTTCACATAGTACTTTCAATCCAAATTTCAATCCAAAATTGAAAAATGAATACTTTATAATCCAGGTATATTAAATATATGGGGGAAGAAAACTTTTTAATCCTTACTGGAAGCATCTGCAGAAGTCATCAAAGTCAAACCAGATTTCTTTGCATATAGGAGGAGCATTTTCTGTTAAAACTTCTTCTTGGGATTTTTCCAAAGCGGCTGTTAGCTGACTGAATAACTCAATTGTCTGTGATGGATGAGGTGCAATATTATACATAGTTTCTGTCTCTTCTGTATAAATAGAAAGAACAAACATTAAAACATCAAAACAGTTCATAGTTTGAAAGAATGGAAGTCAATAACATGGAAAAAGGAGAACCTGGAAATCTCATGTTTATGAATGTGTGCTAAAAATGACACAAATATCATATTTTAGCCTTCCAAATATAGACCAAATGGCCTCAGAAAGTCTTACACTGATCTGTGTGTTTAGAAAGTTTGCAGAATCTTTCCATTTTCTCCTATATGATTTTCTAAAGTAGGCATCCTAACTCATAATTCTGAAACCTGTTGTAGAATCCATCTATAGAGAAAGGGATTTCAAAGACAATTCTGTGGTATAACAATTCTATAATGTCAGAAATGTAAAGGTCCCAGAGCACACTTGATTAGGGCTTTACACTAAAGGATTATCTAAAGAACAGACTAATAAGAGATGAGAAAATATAAGTGTAGCAGAGGTCAGAGGTCACACATCATGAAGCATGTATGGAATAGGTGTATAGAGGCTCCCTGGTGCCTCTCAGAGTTTCCATGGAAGTCCTGCTGCATGCTTTCTGAAATGAAAGTTTCTGCATATGTATTTCCTCAGTACAGATGGGATATTCCCATACCCTAAGGAGTACAATCACTACTATGTTAATTCCTACTATTACTACTAATAATAACAATAAAGAGCTTTAGTCTAAGTTCAATTTTACTTTTTTCCGTTTATCTTAAAAAACACTAGTGAAAACTTATTTCTGTTTCTCTTTTGGTGATATTTTTGGTGAAGTCACAATGAACAGAGATAGAACCAAGCCTATTAATTCAAAGGAGATTCATTCAGTAACTTTAACTACCGGGAACACAGACCAAAACCCAAAAGCAAACCAAAAAGGGTTAGCAAAGATGCTTAAACAAATGAAATATGTGACAGTTACTCAGATTTATTTACCATGATTTTTAACATGTCAAAAAAAGGTAGCCATATTAAAAGTAGTCATCTTTAGAGAGGTGAGAAAGAAAGATAAAAATTGATTGAAAACGGCCTAAGAATTCAAAAAGAACAGGAAGTTGAAACAATTTATTTTTAGGAATAAATAAAACTTTTTTCCAAATATATCTGTGATACAAAGTATTAACCTAGAACACAGTGATTTCCAAATTTTTGGAAGTTACAATAACCCACTTAATTTTAACCAATCAACCATAAAAATAGTTTATTGGTAAAAGAAGAAAAAAAGATATGAGGTAAACTGGTAATAGGACCACTGGATTTACATTAAGAAAATGTTGGATATTATTTGGATTTATTTGGATTAAAATTTGACTATTATCTAACTATTTTACTAATAAGAGGAAGATGGGAGAGTGAAGATAAACTGAAAGATGACAAAGCAAATATCTTCTGAAGGCATCAATGCATTATAGCAGCACAAAACAATTTATAGAAAAATTTACAATTATGAATAATAAAAATAGTTAAAGTGATTTGGAGTCTTTTATTTGAGAAGCCAGGGTCACGAATAATAAGTTAATAAGTTAGGAGAAATTTACATAAAGCAACTAAATAAAACTAGTTGATGTACTTAAAGAAATAAACTTCTGGTAAATGGAAAATTCACTGGTGTGGAATCTTGAAAAACTACTGAAACATTTTCACAGATACTATTAATATAGAGAGTAACAAAAAATCTTTTTATAGAACTTCACAAAATACTTTCCTCACAGCAGCCCTTGGAAGATAGGTGGTATAAGTGAATTCACTAAAGATACCAGGACTCACAGTTGTTTAAGTGATTTGTCAATTTCACATGAGTATTCTGATTATTTCTGCTTCATCATTGTTACCTTATTCACTACATCTACAAATGATTGTTGCCCTATTGATGACTGACTTCCCCATGCTAAATTAACTGTTGTATTTTTACAGAAAAGACTTCATTAGTCATTGAGTTACATTTGACAGCTCAGAGAGTTTACAGATTGATCTTTGTAAAATCTTACTATCTCTGAAAGAATCCTACTTTTCTATATTTCTCTGAAACTCCTTTGCTGGAATATGAAATGTATGCCATTACAATAAAAGATTATGATTCTCTCTCTCCTCAAATGTTGGTATGGTTTTCTTCTTTGAACTTGTATGCTGATAGTACATAGAGGGGAGGAGGGAACTGCTCCTCCATTAACTCAATGTCTCAGAATTTAACTATTTTCTTTTCTTTCTTTTTTTTTTCCCCCTGAGGCAATTGAGGTTAAGGGTCACAGCCAGGAAGTGTTAAGTGTCTGAAATCACATTTGAACTCTGATCATCCTGACTTCAGGGCTGGTGCTCTATCTACTGCGCCACCTAAGTGCTCCCAGAATTTAATTATTTTCAAGGGATGCCAGTGATTAATATTATAAAGTAAGGTTACTCTTGAGATAGTAGGAAGTTAGAATTTGTCCTGTTCCACATGGGGCCAATCTAGAAGGCAACAGAAGAAAACACAAAAGGATATACTCAAGCAGGCCAGAAAGTCAATTCCATCAATTGCCACAGAATAATTCCAAAGAAGCTGCAATGGTCCTCATTTCTGTAACAGCAATCTACATCTAACTTTCCTAATTAATCTCCACAGCTTTGGAAAGCTGCTAAAACCACTTTATTTCTTGCCTCCTGTCTCAAACCTCTGTATTTAACACTCTAAATATCTCTGGGTTGATTCAGTTTGAACTTCAGATTACTCTCTCCAAGTTTTTCCCAAGAGGGTCTTCCCCTCAGGTATTACTGATCAGGAGGCCAGAAGTTAAACAGATTTCCCCCAACTATGATAAAGTAAATTCTAAAAAGGAAAGACAAACTTTTTTGTCCATCCTGTGTAAAAAATACCTTCTAATAAAATGGCCTCTTTGCTTTGTGAAAAGATACCACTACATTTTTAATGTTTTCTTAAAATGAAAAGCTTATAGGATGGGAAAGGAAAGAAAGGAAATGAAAGTAATTTCTTTACATACTAAAGCACCAAGTAAATATTTCTTGGCAAGCATTTTAGGTAGTTAATCCCCTAAAACTAAGTATATAAACTCTGTAATTTATAGAATCCATCAGCAACTGGATACAGTATCCTTTTACTTTTTTTTTTCTCAATAAAGTTAATGAATAATTTATTCCTTTACCTTTAGGAGCTCCATTGGAAACACCAATATTCACCTGTAGGTTAGGAAAACAAAACATACCAAGTAAACCAAATTTGTAAGTATCATTTGTTATATACAAAACATAAAAAGCTTCCAAATAGTGATAGCAGTATTGGTATTCTTAAGAAGGAACTAAATACAAGAGTAGATTTAACCAAATAGTATTAACATAGAAAGAAACAACAATAGCTCCCCTTTTATAGCATTTTATAAGGTATTTTTCTTATTAAAAAACATTTTAAAATAAAAAGAAATTAGATATACTTAGTGTTTGGCAGAGAGGAAAGAAATTCCCCCCCAAAAATAAAGTACCATTTTTTTGTGGAAGCAAATATATGTGTATGCGTATGTACACACATACACACACACACACACACACACACACACACATATAGAAACAAAGTCTTTTGGTTGGTGAATGACTGAAAAAAAGTGAGGTATATAAATGTAATAGAATGTTGTATTATTAAAAAATGAAAATATAAGGAATTCAGAAAAAAAAAACTTGGAAGCACTCATATGAGATGATGCAAAGAAAGTTACAAAAACAAAAACGATAGCCAAAATAATTTAAAAGTATTACATTAAAAGATAGAAATATTCAGTTTAATGTGGTGACCAATTTAACTCCAAAAGATTTCTAAAAAAAATACCTTCTTCTCCTTTTCCATACAGAGGTAGTAGACTGTAGGCACAAAATAGCAATTTAATCAATGGTCTATTAGCCATAGTCAATGGTTAAGTTTGCAATTCTCAACTACATTTTTCTGCTACAAGAGAGCATTCTATTAGGTAAAAGATATGATTTGAGAAATAACAGTAATGCTGAAGTTGTAATCAAGACCCAAATTCAGTTTCAACCTCAGACACTTATTAGCAGTGTAACACTGGGCAATTCACTTAAACTCTGTCTGCCTCAGTTTCCTCATTTTACAACTAGGGATAATAATAGGATTTACATCCCAGGGTTTCTGTGAGAATCAAATGAGAAAATATATGTAAAATGCTTTGCAATTCTCAATTGCTATATCAATATTAGCTGTTATTAAATAAATAACAAATTTAAAAGGAAATAATACTTTAATTGCTTGAATTTTTATATTTGCTAATTTTATATCAACTTCATTTTCCAATATATCTTTCCCCTGACTCCTCTGAAGGCTGTAACAATGTAGGAAAAAATTAATTTCAGTAAAGCTAATTAATACATAGATCAAGTCCCACAATAGTTCTACCTTCAGAGTTCCCAATCAGTGCAAAAGAAGATAGTGCTTCCTCAAATCATTTCTTTAAGGTAAAGCTGGTCATTATTTTTTTTTGATAAATGATTTTTAAAATTTTTTAATAATAGCTTTTTATTTTCAAAATACATGCAAAGATAGTTTTCAACATTCACCCTTGCAAAACCCTGTATTCCAAATTTTTCTCCTTCTTTCCCCACCTTCTACCTCCCCTAGCTAGCAAGTAATCTAATATAGGTTAAACATGTGCAATTCTTCTAAACATATTTCATACTGCATTTATCATACTGCAAAAGAAAAATTAAACCAAAAAAGAAAAAAATGAGAAAAAAGCAAGCAACAAACAACAACAAAAGATGAAAACACTATATTGTGGTTCACATTCAGTCTCTATAGTTCTCTCTCTGGATGCAGATGGCTCTCTCCATCACAAAGTCTATTGGAATTGGCTTGAATTACTTCATTGTGAAGAGCCAAGTCCATCACAGTTGATCACCACATAATCGTGATTGCTGTAGACAATGTTCTCTTGGTTTTACTCACTTAACTTAATATCAGTTCATGTAAGTCTCCCCAGACCTCTCTGAAATCATCCTGCTAATTGTTACTTATAGAACAATAACATTCCATTACATTCATATACCATGACTTATTCCCCAACTGATGGATATCCACTTGGTTTCCGGTTCCTTGCCACCACAAAAAGGGCTGCTACAAACATTTTTGCACATGTGGGTCTTTTTCCCTTTTTTATGATCTCTTTGGGATACAGACCCAGTAGAGACATTGCTAGATCAAAGGGTATGCACATTTTGATAGCCCTTTGGGCATAGTTCCAAATTACTCCACAGAATGGTTGGATCAGTTTACAATTCTACCAGAATGTATTAGCATTCTAGTTTTCCCACATTCCCTCCAACGATTATCATTATCTTTTTCTGTCATCTTAGCCAATCTGAGAGGTATGTAGTGGTACTTCATAATTATCTTAATTTGCATTTCTCTAATCAATAGTTATCTAAAGCATTTTTTCACGTGATTAGAAATGGCTTTAATTTCTTCATTTGAAAATTGTCTATTAATATCCTTTGCTGGTCATTATATTTCATAACATCATCATTATTTTTGTGATGTAGTTCTCTCCATTCATGTTTTTAGAAGTAATTGCATATATTGTTTTCCTGGTTCTTGAAGCTTAATTATCAAAACTCAAGACTTACAAACACTTTAGTTATAAATAGATCTAGATTTGAGTCAAGATTCTGATACTTGCTAATCATGTAACCCCTAGACTTATTACTTAACTTTTATAATTTCCTTCATTTGTAGCTATACAAATCATAGTCTCACAAGGTTGTTTCAAAAAAACTTTATACATCTTAAAAGATTATATAAATGTGAGTCATTATTAGTCCCTTTATAATGATTTTGACATATACAATAATTTATTTGGAAGTTACTTCTATTTTCCAAATACTATATTATCAAAATAGAGTATAGATATAGTATTCTGAAGGAATACCAGCTGTAAAGTCATACATAGAGCTATATCATTTTTCTGGGACTAATTTTCTTCACTTATAAAAAGAGAATTGGACCAGATGATCTCTTTGAAATCTAAAGTCCTCTAAGTCTAAATTGCTAAAGGCTCAGTAAATTATCTCCATTTTATTTATTTGAAAATTGATTTAAATGAACTTTTGATAATTCAACTTAAAAATAAAAATGCACAAAGCTATTTGAACATTTTACTAGATGAAAGTCTCTTATTTCCTAATATTTTCTTTGTTACTAACTTGATAAATTAATACAAGTCTCTATAAATCAACTATATAATGTCATCTATCTAATGAGATTTCCCAAATGGAAATTATAGTCACAGAATGTAGGACATGGAGATAAATTTAAATGCAAAATAGCAAATCAAATGTAAAATGTAGTTCCCCAAAAGATTTAAATAAGACCTTTAAACTAAGAGAATATCCCTTATCTTTGTAAAAATAACCCTTTTTAGTTTAATAATTACCTGAGAAGCATTTTGTCCAGCTGAAGTTCCTGTAGTTTGACTCATATCTTGAATACTCTGACTTTCATCAGCTTCAATAAGAGAAGGTAAGCCAATAAAAGGATTTCCCTTCTTAACCACAGATTGTACATAATGCCTAATGAACAAAAATGAAATATAATAATTCATATGAAATAGTCATTAAAGTAAACCAGTAAAAAAATCTGTGCTTGTATATTAATAAGCAATAAATGTGTTTCCTAATTTCCAGCATTAAAAAATGGTCATATCCATTAACATTTTGTTAATATAGTTATCATCCATTCAAATTCTAGGTAACCTTATTTTCCTAATAATTTTTTTAATTTTAATTTTAATTTTTAATTTTTTTTATTTTCCTAATAATTTCCAAGAAACCATCTATTTTATATATCAGTAATGGGCAATAACTTTTGAAATGCAATAGCCAAATGTAGGTTTAAATATCTTTCCATCACTGTTCCCAACTCAAAAGAGCAAGTACAAAGAAGATAACTATAACTCTATGAAACAGAAATTTCCTATAGCATAAATACTTTAGGAAACTTGTTACAAATATAAAAAAATAATTTCATGCATCTGGGTTTCCCCAATTTATTGTTCCCTTGCAAAAGGGAAAAAAAATGTAAATTTTCTTTTACTTGACAGCAGTTAATATTCCTTAAACTTCTACAAAACCTCCACTAGAGGGAAACATACACATACTTTTGATGACTTCATTCTTTCCAAAAAAGCAATTACTGTTTTGAGCCAGGCTGCTCAAATGTCACAATCAGGTAAATATAATCTTAGACACTGTTAAATGTCACTATTCCTATAAGGTAAGGAACTACAAATGCTGCGTATTTTCTATTAATAGTGTTTTTTAGCAGGAATACCTTTGAGATCCAGTGTTAAATTGTTTAAATACAGAACACTTTTTTTTTTTTTTTTAAAGGATAGAGAAGCTGTTGTGATGTTCTAGATGGAGGGCTGACCTCCCAATTGGAAAGATCTAAAGTCAGATCCAACCTATAACTTATCAGGCATGTAGGCTATTCTTTCTAATTGCTAAACAGCAGGTTCTTATTTGCAACAGTGAAGGAAATTTCCCCACTAAGAGTTCTGTACATGGATGAAAGATTTGCGGCCAATCCAAAGACAGAGGCGAAGGAGAAGCATAGAGCTGACATATGATATGGCCAAAATATTAAGTATCCAAAATATTCATTTTTTATTTGAATACCATCAAGTACCACAAATCAAACTAACTAGCTATAATATAAAAGGACAGTAACAGTCCTGGGTTGAAAAACACTGGTTCAGGCCTGGTTTAGGATCTCTTATCAGCAGTTTATACTTGTAATTCTCTCAAGAGAATATTTTTTTTAAAAACAACAATTTTTTTTTAATCTCATCAGGAGATGATTTGAAATAGACAAGGGAAGAAAGAAAATTGCTAATGTCTACTCACCATGCTAAATATATTACCAATAGAAAATAGCTTTATAGAGGATGAATGGTAGTAGAGGTGTTCAGAAATTCACAAGAGGGGGGAAAATATCCAAGAAAGGAGTCAACAATAAAAATAATGGTTATAGATGGTCTTTATGCAAATTCCCAAGGTATGAATTAAAAAACAAGGAAATAAATTTGAATTTATAAATACTACATAGGCTGCAAGTTATAACTAGCATGTAATAGCTAGCATTTGGTTGGTTATTATCCTTTGTTCCCAAAAAGAAACAAAATGACATCTGGAGTCATGGTATAGCTATACTGGAGTCAAGTATAGCATGTCTGTAGCTAATCAGACCACTATGAGCTCAGAAGGCTCTACCACCAAATTTATAAATATCAGTGATATTGTTAAAGATGAAGCAATAAGTCTTGACATATTTTATGCATACACACATACACACACATATGAGAAATAAGAGTCAAAGGTGAATCCATAGGTATGATATTGGAGTTAAGAGATCCTGGTAAAAATCCTTTTCCAATCTTTCATGCTAGCACTAAGGGTACTTATTCTCAGACCATGACAGGAGAGCAAGGGCTAGAGAAAGTCTGATGACTCTAAAAAAGGATTCAACAATGAACCTTACAATAAGCCATATATCACAAGGATCAATATATCTAAATATGAAAACACTGTCATGAATTATTTTCCCATGTAATAATTTATGAAAGAATGGATTTTAAGTTCTTCAGCCCTGCACTGACTCTTCCACTTCTACAATAGTTAGAAGAATGGCAAAAATGGAAGAAAAAGGTTTTACAAATTATATATATTTTTAGATCTTAGCTGTCAGTGATCTGACTGTGAGCTCTTTGTCAGATGACCAATGAACTGACAAATGACTACAAAAAATGAACTCATGATAAATTAAACCATAAAACAGTGGTTCTCAAAGTGTGGTGCAGTGAATCCTGGAGGGTCCCTGAAATCCTTTCAGAGGGTCTACAAATTCAAAATTAGGGTTTTTTTTCTATTTATGATAAATATCTATTATGTAACCCATATAAACAAAAACTCTTTAGACATATTCTCAATAGTTGTTAATACCATAAAGATACTGAGAAAAAGAATTTGAGAACCACTGCCATAAAGGATAAGGAATAGATTAAAAAATATAAAACAAGGGATGAAGGAAGAACTGAATTAATATTCCTTGGTATCTAAAGTCAAAGTTGTTCAAACAAAGAACTAAGGAGCATGAAAAAATGGAAAGAGATTTAGATGAATCAGAGAACATGTGATATAGCCCTGGCTCTGGTGCATACTGTATGTATTCTTGGACAGGTTATTTAATCTTTGGGTGTCTCATATTTCCTCATGTGTGAAAATGAGAATATTAGATTTCATAACATCTAATAATATCTTTTCCAACTCTAAAATGTTGATCCTATTCTGAATTGGTTTAATCCAGTTAGACCAGTTTGAATGCATAGCAATTGCTTTGATTTAGCTTGATCTTGCTTGAATTTGTTAGGATTGGTTTGATTTGGCATCAAATGATATCAACTGGTTTGAAATGCTTAAAAATCGTTCAAGTTGTTTTGAAGTATTGACAACTGATTTCAGTCCAGTTTAACCTTATTTTAACCAATATGAACTTCCTTTTATTTCATGTATCTTCAATCTTTTCCTCAACACTGACTCCTTACCATCTGCCTATATGTATCATCTTATCTCTCCAAACAGAACAATATCTTTGCTTGACCTTTCTGTCTGTCAAGTCAACAAGAAATAATCATTTATTATGTGGCAGGCATTGTGATGGCCAGTAGGGACACAAAGATAAAAATGGAACACTTCCTGCCCTCAAGGAACTATATTCTAAGTTAATGTGTGTACGTGTATATACATATATGTAAATGTGTGTGTATTCTTGATGCTTTACATACAAAATATACCGAATAAAATCAAAGTAATTTGAGAGAAAGGCATACTTAGTTACTTCCACTAGCTCATAATCTGTTCTTTTCTCAGTCCCTTGAAATGGTGTTTCTACAGTCTCATCATTTTGTAGAAAATAAGTCTCTTAAAAGTCCTCGGATTTTTCATTCCTCAAATGCTTTAATTTCTCTGTAGCTTTTCATACCACTGACATTTCCTCCTATTAGCTATTCTCTTTTCCCTGAATTTCCTCTATAAATACTACTGAATGGCTGCTCTCACTGATAAGAACACCTAACATCTTGCTGGCTACTAACAATTTTCCTGACCTTCAGTTTCCTGTCTTGTACTCTTTCACTGGGTCTCCCAAACTGAGGTAGAGCTGATTAGGGAGATTTCATTACATCTTATTAGCTCTCAATTCCACCATGTTGGGCCACTATGTCTACCTTCCCCACTACTTTACTTTCTAACTCTTTTTCTGAGAATAGTAATCAAATCTATATTACCATTGTTTGGTGGCTTTTTAATTAAATTTTATTTTTCATTAACTACTTCTTGTAAAAAAAAAAAAATAGCATCATTACACAATCCTGTGGCTCCCTGGACTAGTCTTCTGACTTTGCCCTTCTCTGAACACAATTTCTATACATTTGCTGCCTCTCCATTCATGTGTAAGCTTCTCCATGGTAGAAATTATTTTTATTTTGTATTTGAATAATCAGTGCTTAGCCTAGTGCTTGTCACATAGAAGGGATGAATAATTTTTTTCATTCATTAATTCATTCAATGACAACATTTACTTCCTGGTCTTCTTATATAAAAAACATTTTTTAATATTTTTATTTAAAGTTTTGAATTCCAGATCCTATTCCTTCCTTCTGTCACTCCTCCCTTAGACGGTAAAGAATTGGATATAGGTTATAATGTGCAATTACATCTTAATAATTTTATAAAAGAAGCGTCAAATAAAAGGAAATAAAGGAAAAAGGAAAGTGAAACATATCATGCTTCAATCTATATTTATTCAATATCCCAGATCTTTCTCTGGGAGCAGACTGATTGCTTCATCAATAAGTCCTTTGGAATTATCTTGGATCATTGCTAAGTCACATTCTATGTCAAACTCACAATTATTCACTGAATAACATTGCTGTTACTATATATAACATGCTATTAGTTCTGTTCTCTTCCCTATGCATCAGTTCATATAAGTGTTTCCAGATTTTTCTGAAACCATCCTGCTTGTCATTTCTTATTGTACAATATTTCATCATAATCATGTATGATTGTATAGCCATTCCCAAATTAATGAGTATCCCTTTGATTTCCAATTCTTAACCACTACAAAAAGAGCTTATATAAGTAGTTGTACAAATAGATACTTTTCGCCTTTTCAGTTGCATCAGTTCATAACTCCACCGACAATGAATTAGTGTCTCAGTTTTCCCACATCCCCTTCAGCATTTAACATTGTCCCTTTATGTCATATTAGCTACTCTGACAGGTAGGTATAAGGTAATATCGCAGAGTTGCTTTAATTTGCATTTATCTGTTCAATAATGATTTAGAGAATTTTTCATAGATTTGATTTCTATGTCTGTTCATATGATTTGACTATCAATTAAGAAATGATAGTTTTTAATAAATTTGACTCAGTTCTCTACATTATTTCACAAATGAGGCGTTTATCATAGATACTTGTAAATTTTGCTCCAGTTTTCTGCTTTCTTTATAATTTTGGTTGCATTGGTTTTGTTTGTGCAAAAACTCTTTAATTTTACATACTCAAAAAGATCTATTTTACGTCTTGTAATGCTCTCTATGTCTTCTTTGGCCTTAAATTCTTCTTTCATCAATAAATCTCACTGACAAACTATCCCAGGCTCTCTTAATTTGTTTTATAGGATATTATTTAAAAGGAATGCCTCCCCCTACATTTTCTTGTCTAGAAATTTCACTCACTTCTACAATTTGAAATGCCCATTATCCTCAAATTTCCATCACCAATACTGATTCTTCTCAGTTTCAGTCTGGAATTTTCAACTTCCTACAAGACATTATCATTTCATTATCTTATTGTCTTTTCAAACATAAAGTAGGCACCAAGCCTAGACTCACATTATATTTCTCTCCAAAACTTTTTAAAATTTCATTATTCTCATCTGGAGTTACACTATTCACTCCATAACTTCGCAATATTTCTAGTTTTTCCCTCTTGCTTTTCTTTCATATCAAATTAATTTTAATAAAAGTTCATCAATTTGACCTATGCAACATCTTTCAATCTTTCCACCCTACTCTATTTTCCTTGAAACCATTACATAATAAAAAAAGAATTTATTTACTACATATTTGGACTATAGCAATGATCACCTTTCTAAAAGCTCTACATCACTATTGATTAGAGAAATGCAAATTAAAACAGCTCTGATATACCACCTCATACCTATTAGATTGGCTAATGTGACAAAAAAGAAAAATGATAAATGTTGGAGAGGTATGGGAAAACTGGAACATTGTTAGTAGCACTATGAACTTATCCACCCATTCTGGAGAATTTATAAAATTGTGCATACTCTTTGATGCAGCAATATCACAACTAGGTCTGTATCCCAAAGAGATCATAAAAATAGAAAAGGATTTACATGTACAAAAATGTTTATAGCAGCTCTCTGTGGTGGCAAAAAATTGGAAATTGGGGGATGCCAATCAATTGGGGAATGGGTGAATTATGATATATAAATGTAATGGAATACAATTCTTCAATAAGAAATGATGTAGAGGGGGGAGGAGCCAAAATGGCAGAGAGGACACACACTTCATTCTGAGCTCCCTTCCAACCTCACTTATTGATTACCAAATTCAGCCTCTGAAATATAGTGCTTGACTGGTAGAATCCATGAATATTGGGAATACAACAAATTACCAGCAGAAGATAATCTGGAAGATCGCCAGAAAAGGTCTGTCTTAATTGGGTGGGAGGAGGCCAGCAAAGGCAGGAAGGCAGAACACAGAGGCTAGTGAATGCTGAGTGAATCGGGGTGGGGTATAGTCTCTGCAGGTAGAGAATTTGCAAGAAGGACTCTACCACAGGCTGGTGGCTTTGCTTTGGCTGCAAAGCAGTAGATCAGCAGAGAAGTTACAGAAACGCCAAAGGTAGAGCATACGCCAAAATGCCAAAGTTTCACAGGACCTCTCCACACCCACCCAACTCTGGGAGTGACTCAGCATGACCCCAGTGCAGCTACACAGCCACATTCCACAGCACCAGGCTCTTCTCAGGGCAGTCGCACTTCTGCACAGCAGGACTCTGTCCAGGGATGTCACACTTCTGGCACAGTCTTCCACTGCTTAGCCAGACACTCTTCACAGCCCATTTGCAGGAGAGCTACTGTCCATCTGTCCCTGTTCTGTAGAGGAAGCTCAGAACCTCCTTGTCCTGAAGGCAGATTCCAAAGGCTTTTTTAAAAAAAAGGAATAAAAAAAAGCAAAGCGAGTTCTAACTATAGATAGTTTCTATACAGAAAGAGAGCAGATTTCCAATCCTGAGTAGACAAATAGCAGACAATCTCCAGACAAAAACCCCAAAGGGGGATATAACCTGGTCCCCATCACACAAGGCTCTCCTAGAAGAAATTAGAAAAGATCTTTAAAAAAAAAAGCTAGAAGAAAAATGGGGAAAGGAAAAGAAAGCTCTGCAAGAAAGTATGGAAAAGGCATATAATTCATTAAAAGAAAGATTTGATAAAGTGGAAAAAGAAAACAACTTCCTGAAATTTGAATTGGAAAAGGTTAAGAACTCCCAAGGAAACAGCATTTGTGAATTGGAAAAGATAAAGAACTCCCATGAAAGTAGGGTTTGTGAATTGGGAAAAAAATAACTTATTAAAAAATTAGTGAAATGGAAAAAAAAACTCCATAAAGCAAAACAACTCATTTAAAAACTCAATTGGACATATACAAAAAGAAGTAAAAAAAAAAAAAAAAAAAAAAGCTAATAAAGAAAATAACTCATTAAAAATCAGAACTGAACAAATAGAAATGAACTATTCAAAAAGTGGAGGCAAATAGCAGACTGGATCAAAAGCCAGAATCGTACAATATGTTGTTTACAGGAAACACATTTAAAACAGGGTGATATCTGTAGAGTAAAGTTAAAAGGCTGGAGCAGAATCTATTATACTTGAGGTGAAGTAAAAAAAGCAGGGGTAGCCATCCTGATCTCAGATCAAGCAAAAGCAAAAATTGATCTAATTAAAATAGATAAATAAGGAAGGGCACTATATCTTACTAAAAGGTAGTATAGACAATGAAGCAATATCAATACTAAACAGATATGCACCAAGTGGTGTCGCATCTAAATTCCTAAAGGAGAAGAGAGCTGCAAGAAGAAATAGACAGCAAAACTATAATAGTGGAAGATCTCAACCTTGCAGATCTCAACCTTGCATTCTCAGAATTAGACAAATCAAACCACAAAACAAATAAGAAAGAAGTTAAAAAGGTAAATAGAATATCAGAAAAGTTAGGTATGACAGATCTTTGGAGAAAACTGAATGGAGAAAGGAGTACTCTTTCTTCTCAGCAGTTCACAGAACCTATACAAAAATTGACCATATATTAGGACATAAAGACCTCAAAATTAAATGAAGAAAGGCAGAAATAGTAAATGCATCCTTTTCAGATCACGATGTAATAAAACTATATTCAACAAAAAGCCAGGGGAAGATAGAAAAAATTTGGAAAAAGTAATTGGAAACTAAATAATCTCATCCTAAAGGATGAATGAGTGAAACAGCAAATCAGAGACACAATTAATAATTTCATGCAAGAAAATGACAACAATGAAATAAATTTGTGGGATGCAGCCAAAGAGGTAATAAGGGAAATTCTATGTCTCTAGAGGTTTACTTGAATAAAATAGAGAAAGAGAAGATCGATGAATTGCAGTAACAATTTAAAAAGCTAGAAAAAGAGCAAATTAAAAACCCTCAATCAAATACTAAACTTGAAATTCTAAAATTAAAAGGAGAAATTAATAAAATTGAAAGTTAAAAAAAAGTATTAATAAATAAAACTAAGAGTTGGTTTTATGAAAAAACCAACAAAATAGATAAACCTTTGGTAGATTTGATTAGAAAAAGCAAAGAGGAACATCAAATTGTTAGTCTTAAAAATGAAAAGGGAGAACTTTCCACCAATGAAGAGGAAATTAGAGCAATAATTAGGAGTTACTTTGCTCAACTTTATGCCAATAAATATGATAACCTAAGTGAAATGGATGACTACCTTTAAAAATATAGGCTGCCCAGATTAACAGAGGAGGAAGTAAATTGCTTTAATAGTCTCATTTTAGAAAAAGAAATAGAACAAGATATTAACTCCCTAAGAAAAAATTCCCTGGACCAGATGGATTTACATGTGACTTCTACCATACGTTCAAAGAACAATTATCTCCAATGTTATATAAACTATTTGAAAAAAATTGGGAATGAAGGACTCCTACCAAATTCCTATTATGACAAAGCCATGGTACTGCTACCTAACCCAGGTCGGTTGAAAACAGAGAAAGAAAATTATAGACCAATGTCCCTAATGAATATTGATGAAAAAATATTAAATAAAATACTAGCAAAAAGAGTACAGAAAATCATCCCCAGGATAATACACCACAACCACACAGATTTATACCAGGAATGCAGGGAAAACTATTAGCAAAATTGACTATATCAATAACCAAATTAACAAAAATCATATGATCATCTCAACAGATGCAGAAAAAGCATTTGATAAAATCCAACATCTGTTCCTATTAAAAAAAAAAAAAACTAGAGAGTATAAGAATAAATTGGCTTTTTCTTAAAATAGTCAGTAGCATCTATTTAAAACAATCAGCAAGCATCATATGTAATGGAGATAAACTAGAACCATTCCCAATAAGATCAGGAGTGAAACAAGGCTGCCAACTATCACCATTACTATTCAATATTGTATTAGAAATGCTAACTTCAGCAATAAGAGTTGAGAAAGAGATTAAAGGAATTAAAGTAGGTAATGAGGAAAACAAATTATCACTCTTTGCAGATGATATGATGGTATATTTAGAGAACCCCAGAGATTTTACTAAAAAGCTATTAGAAATAATCAACAACTTTAGCAAAGTTGCAGGATACAAAATAAACCCACATAAATCATCAGCATTCTTGTATATCACTAACAAAATCCACCAGTAAATGATACAAAGAGAAATTCCATTTAAAATAACTGTCGATAGTATAAAATATTTGGGAATCTATCATACCTCACCAAGCAATAATTCTGGATTACTCCCAACATTTACCTATTTGTTCTTACTAATGTGCTAAAAAGAGCTTTAGAAGTCCTATGCTGTTTTAGTCCACTACAAATTTATGATATCTAAACTCAAGTGAATCCTTTCTACAATAAATCAATCCTTCCCTTTATCCCTAATCCATTTTCTAATTTACTATCCACAGCGGCTATTTCAAATCTTTTCAGTTTTTCTCAATTCTGACAATATCCTCTCCTACTCCCATTCATCTGAGTGCCTCACCAAAAAAAAAAAAGGAAGCAATTCACTGAGAATTCTGTCTTTTTTCCTCATTCCTTACGTACATACATCAAACATTCTTCTCCACCACTGGTATCACTAGTATCTAAGGAACAAATGGTCCATGCACTTTGACTCCATATTGTTCAGCCTTTTTATGTTTCTTACACTGTCATACCTTCTCTCTAATCTTCTAGTCTTTTACTATCTATTCATTCTTTCAATAATGTCTGTTGATATGTCTATGTCTACTTTATCTTTTAAAAAATATCTCTTATCATACTATGCTCAATAGCTATTATTTCTCAGCTAAACTTTTTGAAAAAGTCATCTATATACAAGGTTTCTCCAATTCCTTTCCTCTTATTCTCTCCTAAACCCTTTCCAGTATTAATTCAAAGTTCATCATTCAAATGAAATTTCTCTTTCCAAAGTTACTAATAATGTCTTAATTTACATAATCTAATGATTTTTTGTTAATTCTCATGCTTCTTAAACTCTTTGAAATATTTTTGATCACCTCCTAAATATTCTCTTCTCTCTAGGTTTTCATGCTACATATGTCCACCTCTATTACAATGTGGATCTTCATTGACTTTACACACAAATATTGCAACTATACTAAAGTTTCTGTCCTGGGCCCTCTTTTTTCTCTCTCTCCTCTATCTCTTCTTTTGATATTCTTACATTTAGTTATCCCATCAGCTCCAATGTTTTAATTATGAACCCTATTAAAATGATTACCAAATGGCTTCTTACAAGATTCAATTTAAATCCTATCATTTACAGGCCTTTCCTAGTTTCTCCACCTTTATTCCCAATATATAAATCTTTCATTTTCTAATATTATCTCCACCTCTTCTCTATGTACCTGTTTCTTTATGTGCTGTCAATCCCATTAACATGTAGCTAATATACTTCCTTAGAAGCAATTAGGTGGCACAGTGGATGGAATGCCAATCCTGGAGTTAGGAATTTTTATTACATTCAATTTTGCTATATCTTATATTACTCCTAATTTGCTTCAAGTATTGTTAGTTTACTTTTTTTCCATCCCAATCCCCAAAAATATTATGAGCTCCTCAAGGAAAGGATGTCATAGTACCTAGAAAAGTACTGATCAGGCACATATCAAGTGTTGAAGAATACTTAAGGATTTTAATAGAATTGGCAGTAATAAATTATAAGATCCTCAAAGCAAGAAACAATTCCTATTAACAAGCCCTAACTTCAGAACTCAGTTAAATGCACATGACCACCAATTATTATGTTCCTTTCCCTCCTGAAAAGTCAGGATCTTTCTTCTGAAATGAAGAATAAAATAATGTTGTTGTTGTTAAATGTTTATTTATTAATAAATAATATTATATACTTACGTTTCTGTTGGAATTGGAATTGGATTCATTCTGTAGTTCAAAAATGGGCTACAAATCTCAAGAAATTGTTCAGGTTTCTTTATTATTGGATCTGAAAAGAGTGATTATTGATTAATTCAATAAGTAATTTGTTAGCTACCTATTAAATACCAAGTAGAAAACAAAATGTGTCATAATGACAAAGATTTCTAAATCACAAGAGTGAAATGATTATGGGAAGATAAATGCAGTGTAGATACCTACTTCCTTATAGCTAGGTTCCTATACTCTTAATCTTACCAATAGTCACCAGATTTTCTTCACCTTTTAATAAAAAATTTATTTTTACTCCAAAGCTGTATAAATAGAGAAGGGAAGAGAGAAAGAGGATGAAATGGAAGGGAATGTGTGTGTATTTTAAATTTATATAAACATATATATAGATAGATAGATAGATAGAAAGACATATAGACAGACACATTTGTATAATCTATAAAGTACCAGGCACTATGTTAAGCAATTTACAAATTTTATCTCATTTGTTCCTCACTGTGACCCTGTAAAGTAAGTACTATTTTTACTCCCATTTTACAAATGAGAAATTTGAGGCAAACAGGAGGTTAAGTGACTTACCCAGAGACATACAACTAATAAATATCTGAAGCTGGATTTGAATTCATTGTCTCACACTATTAATTCCCTTATCATCAAGCCCAAAATCATCTTTTCATTTCTGATTGTTCTTGACTTCCCTGCCGCTTTTGACATTGTTTATCTCTTAGCTGTAACAGTCTTCCTTTAACTTTTAAGATATTATGTTTTCTTAGTTCTCCTCCTACTTTAAATTTTTTACTTTAAAAATATGATGCTAATAATAATAAACAGATATAAATATTTCAATATCTGAGAAAAGCAATATCCTGGATATAGGATTATATATGACGGCACACCCAGTGCTCTATCCACTGTACCACCCAGCTGCCTACAGAATTATATTTGTATCTGTGTTTTGATCAACCACTGTTTAAAAAAAACCTTCATGGATCTTGATTTGGACAGCTTCATTAACTAAAGAACAATCCATTATTCAGAATTACATAATATATAATAATAATAATATAATATAATATTAGTTGGGAACTAATACTTGTTTTGTTTTTCTTTTATCAGTCCCTAATTGCTGCAATATAAAAAAAAAAGAGTCCCACTCCTTGACCAATGGATTAAAGAGTCATCTCTTGTCCAGCTACTTTTACTTGCTTTGCTGAACCTCATACATGATACTATCTTTCTCACTTTTTTTTTGGCTTAGCACTGACAGTCCTCCTATATGTCTGGAATTTTCTCTTTTATTATTTTTGCTTCTTACTTCTTTCAAGATTCAGGTTAAATGCCATATTTTTCAGGAGACAAAATCCTATATCCTCACCTACTGACTTCCTCATTAAGGTCATCTTGATCTCCATATGTATGGTGTATGTGCTTATTTATATACAAGTTGTCTTCACCATTAGAATGAGGAAAGAGACTGCAGTTGATTTTTCTTTGTATCACTAACACTTAACAGTGTGCTTAGGACATAGTAATCACTTAATAAATATTTGTGGATTGATAGGTAGAGAAATGATGGACTAGAGGTGAAGAATAAGACACATTTTCAAACAAGCATGGCCAATGTGTTCACTTATTATGATTGCCTACACTCATTTATTTTTTGTTGTAAGGAACAGCTTCTAATAAAGGGGAGGTGAACATTATAGATAGTGAAAAAAAATTTTTTTTAAAAAGAAAGAAAAGTACCAACAAAACATTTTAAAATACACAGAGCAAAAGAAATTCAGAAGAGATCAGAAACAACTAGATCTCTTTTTGCTATCTACTTAAATGTAATAAACATTTAAAAATCAATTTATATGAGAAGTTAACAATTTCGTATGCAATGTATTTTTGCACCACTCAGATACTGAAAGATTTGTATCTGCTTTATTATTGTTATCATGATATTTTTTCTTTTTTATTAAAGCTTTTTATTTTCAAAGCATGTATGGATAATTTTTCAACATTAACCCTTGCAAAATCTTGTGTTCCAATTTTTCCCGTCCTTCCTCCACCCCTTCCCCTAGATGGCAAGTAATCCAATATATGTTAAACATGGTAAAAATATATGTTAAATCCAACATATGTATATATATTTATATAATTATCTTGATGCACAAGAAAAGCCAAATCAAAAAGGGAAAAAAAATGAGAGAGAAAATGCAAGCAAACAACAACAAAAACAGTGAAAATGCTATGTTGTGATCCACACTTTAGTTCCCACAGTTCTCTCTCTGGGTGTAGATGGCTCTTTTCATCACAAGACCACTGGAACTGGTCTGAATCACCTCACTGTTGAAAAGAGCCACGTACATCAGAATTAATCATCGTATTATTTTGTGGTTGCCATGTATAACAAATGATCCCTTGGTTCTACTCATTTCACTCATCATCAGTTCATGTAAGTCTCTCCAGGCCTCTCTGAAATCATCCTGCTGATCGTTTCTTACAAAACAATAATATTCCATAACATTCATATATCATAACTTATTCAGCCATTCTCCACTCGGTTTCCAATTTCTTGCCATTACAAAAAGGGCTGCCGCAAACATTTTTTGCACATATGGGCCCCTTTCCCTCCTTTAAGATTTCTTTGGGATATAAGCTCAGTAGAAACACTGCTGGATCAAAGGGTATAGCATGATATTTTTAAAGTAAAAAGTTTCAAGTAGGAGGAGGACTAAGAAAATACAACATCTCAAAGGTTAAAGGAAGAGTGTTACAGCTAAGAGATAAACAATGCCAAAAGCAGCAGGGAGATCAAGGACAATCAGAACTGAAAAGATGATTCTGGACTTGATGAATAAAGAAGTTAATAATGGCCTTTGGAAGAATAGCTTTGGCATAATATTGACAGAAGAAGTAAGCTGGTAAGCAGTTCAGGAATGAGTAGATGATGAAAAAGTGTAAATATTCCATTATTATTTGCTATTAGGAAAAAGGATATGCTGTCCCCCCAAAAAAATTGTGAGGAAAAAAAGAAACTGAATGACTAGTGGTAGTAAATAAAAATATGAAAGGAAATATGTAGCTATAATAAATATTTCTATTGATTTTAACAATAATCATAACTGGGAAAATATTGCTTCTAATTTTTGCTGCACTAATGCCATTAATTTAATTTACCATCTACTATATTAATAAAATATAAACACATATGCTTCCACTTGTCAGAAGTTCTATTCTGATAGAAGTTCACGATACTAATAAGTTAGCCATTGTTATGTTTCTCAAAATTTCTTTGAGGAATATATATATAGACTTTCACTTAAATGATGAAATACATCTTATAGTAAAAGATTAATTATTAATTAAATAGAAGTATATAACAACTTTGCAACTCTATCAAAACAGTTGTATTGTTATTACAATATAACATAAGCTTTTAAATAATTTTATGTTGCTTATTCATAAAGCCACATGTGAAATATTTTGTTTAACTTTGAACATATTTTAAGTCTCTAAGGGGATGTCTTTTTTTTTTTTTTTAATATGAAGATGAAGGAGCTATATGGCAGATTAGGGACAGCCACTCATCTGGATTCTTTGAATATTCCTTCTAAACAACTTTAAAATAACACCTCAAATCATATTTTGGAAAGGCTACAACAAGAAAAGCTTAGAATGAAATATGTTTTTAGTTAAGAAAACTTAAGAGGTTGATAGGAAAAGTCTGTGGGACTGTGGTAGAGCCTACACGTGTAGTGGAAGCAACAGCAACAGTAGCAAGAGTTCTCAACCCAGAGACAGAAAGGGGATTGGACACTGGTAAGAAAGAGATGACAGGGACCCTTTCCTGGCCCTGGGTATAGCTGGTGCTGATTGGCAACTCTATTTACAATTCTAGTATAAAGAAGAGGCCCTGATAGTCACAAGGAGATGGAGGCACTGGGTCACACTTCTAAAGCAAAGAAGAGTGCTAATGCATATGACCAAGAACCCTTTCTGAATAAAGACCAGAGCACAGACCAGGAGAGCAGTGATCAAAGCTCTCCCAGAATTATACTATCCTAGAAGCACCAAAAACCTACAAATCACATAACTAGTTCTGAAAATAAAAGCATGAAAAAACCTTTAGTATGAGACAGTGACTACCCATGCCCAGGTAATCAGAGCCCAACTTTAATATAAAGTTCAAAGTCAAAAAATAGACTAGAAAAAAAAAGAACAAACAATAAAAAAGAATTTGACCATAAAAAGTTACTATGGTGGCAGGAAATACCAAAATATAAACTTAGAAAAAGACAACAAATGTGAAAATAGCTGTCCTAAAAAAGCCGCAAAGCAATATACTAACTGAAGCTACACCCAAAAAGAATGCTGGAAGTGTTAAATAAACAGATAACAATGATAAAGGAAGAATTGGGAAAAGAAATGAGAGTGATACAAGAAAACTATGAAGAAAGAATTAACAGCTTAATAAAAGAGGCACAAAAATGCTGAAGAAAATAATAACTTGAGATATAGAATTGGCCTAATGTGAAGCAAAAAAATTCCACTAAACAAAAGAACTCCTTAAAAAGTAAAATGGAAAAAAAGAAGTACAGAAGATCACTAAAGAAAATCACTCCTTTAAAATTAGAATTGAGCAAGTAGAAGTTAAAGACTCCAGAAGACGTGAAGAAACAATAAAACAAAATCAAAAGAATGGAAAAAATCAAGAAAATGTGAAATATCTCATCAAAAAAATAGTTGACGACATCAACTAGGGACTTCCGGCCAAGATGGCGGCAAGGAGGTACACAGCTGTGTAAGCTCTGCATTTTCTCTCAGAGTCCATCTCATTACAAGCCCTGAATTAATGACTGACTGAAAAAAAAACCCACAAACAGTTACCAAGAGAAGACATCCTTGAGATTCGCCAGGAAAGGTCTGTTTTCGCTCAAGGGCGGGATGGTTTTAGATCAGGCACAGGCTGAGGGCAGACAGCAGCAGCAGGAGCTTGGCAGGCAGCTCACAGCTGAGCACACAGGAGGAGGTTGGGGCGTGATCTCAGCCGTCTCTGCGGGGAGAGCTTCACTACAGGATTGGATACTTTGCCCTGGCAGCAAGTCAGTAGCCCAGCAGAGAAGCTAAAAACACCGGGGGTAAAGAATACAACCCCAAACAGGGGGAGTTCCTTGAGACCGGCCACCCCTCCCCCACAGCATCTCAGCACGCTCTCAGAGTCTCAGAGCCCAGGCGCAGCAGTCCTGCTAGTGCCTCGCTGCTGCCCCCTCAGTCTGTAGAGGAAGCTCAGTAATGCCACCCAGCCCCTCCCCCAAGAAAGCAGATTCCATTTGGGGTTTTTTTTTCTTTGCTAGTTTGTCCTGCCTCTGACAAAATGAGCAAAAAGTTAAAAAGGACTTTAAGATTGACAGCTTTTAACAGACAGAGAACAGACCTAAACCCGAGGAGACAAAAACAGATTTCTCGGTGAACTTAAGGAGGAGATCATCTGTTCCCCAGCACAGATGAATCTTAGAAGAAATTAAAAAAGGCTCCACAAGAAAGCTAGAAGAAAATTGAAAAAGGAGAGGGAGGTTGGCAAGAGATTAGGGCCATCCCACCATTTAAAGACAGAGGGATAAAGAAAACAAACCCTTGAAAATAGGATTAGTGAACTGGAAACAGAAAATAGTTTCTAAAGAATAAAATTAGCGAAATGGAAAACATTCCCAAGAACAAATTGGACATCAGAAAAAGATATAAAAAGTGAGTGAAGAAAAACTTATTGAAAATAAGAAAGAAAAAATGGAATTGAATGAATCAAGGAGACAAGAAAACGAACAAGACCAAAAACCAAACAATGGAGAAAAAAATGTGAAATATTTTCTGGGGAAAAAAAGACCTGGAAAAAATGTCTAGAGAGACAATCTGGAACTTGGACCCCAGAAAAATACGATGAAAAAAAGAGCCTTACACTATTTTCCAGGAAATTATCAAAGAAACTGCCCAAAGTCAAGAAACAGAGGGTAAAAAGACATTGAAAGGATTCATCGACCGCACTGAAAGGGACCTAAAATCAAAACAAAGAAATATAGTGGCCAAATGCCAGAATCCTCAAACAAAGGAAAAAATATCCAAGGGGAAAACCCAACAAAATAGAGGAGCCCAAAAGGATCACCCAAGACTAGCAGCATCCAATTAAAGATCAAGGCCTGGAAATGATATTCGAAAGGCTAAGGGAACCATATGCAACCAAAAATAACTTCACCAGAATGAGCATCTTTTCCAGGGAAGAAGATGGTCATTCAACAAATAAGTGAATTTCATATTTTGGTGAAAAACCAGAACTTAAAAAAGTTTGATCTGCAAATAGAACTCAAGAAAACCTAAAAAAGGTAAAAAGAAATCTTGGGAACTATTTTCTGCTGTAAAGATGTATAAAAACAACATGTATACCTTGTTCTAGAAATTAGAGGTGGAAAGGACATTGATCAGAAAAGGGGGAAAGGGGGTACTATATTCTCAAAAGAGGAAAGGAACCATTATATCTGAGAGAAAAAGAATGGAGGGGATGAATAAGGGGATTTTACCGCCATAAGAATTGACTTTAAGAGAAAAAATTTTAGACATATTCAATAGAAATTCCTCCCATCTCATTAAAAGTGAGAAGGGAAAAGGAAAAGGGAAGGAATAAGCAAGAGAAGGGAAAAGAAACGAGAGGGAAAGGAGAAGAAGGGGAGGAACTTTAAAGCGGGAGGAGGGAATAAAAAGGGAGGGCTGGGAAGCAAGGGGCTCAAAGTTTAATACTGGAAGGAAGGTAAGGGGAAAAAAGGGAAAAAGCAAAATAGGGGTTAACAAGATGGCAAGTAATCAGAATTGGTAATTTAACCTTAAATGTGAAGGAAACCCCAAAAGAGGAAGGGTTAGCAGAATGGATTAAAAAGCCAGAATCCACAAATGTTGTTTAAGGAAACATCCTGAAAGAGAGAACATGCAGAATAAAGGTAAAAGGAGGAGTAAAACACAGCTTCAGGGAATAAAATGGAGCCATCCTGATCTAGACCAAAAAAACAAAATGATCTAATTAAAAGATAAGGAAGGACAATCTTGCTAAAGGGCAGCATAAATAATGAAGCAATATCAATATTAAACAATATGCACCAAGTGGTGTAGCATCTAAATTTTAAAGAGAAATTAAGAGAGCCAAGAAGAAATAGATAGCAAAACATAATAGGGGAGATCTCACCCTTGCACCCAGAATTAGATAAAAATCAAAAAAAATAAGAAAGAAGTCAAAGGTAAATAGAATACTAAAAAGTTAGATATGATAGACCTCTGAGAAAACAAAATGAGACAGAAAGGAGCACCTTTTCAGCAGTTCATGGAATCTATCAAAAATAGACCAATATTGGCAAAAACCTCAAACTCAAAATGCAGTAAGGAAAATAGTGAATGCATCCTTTTAACCACGAGCAAAAAAATTACACTAACAAAAACCAGGGAAAAAAACCAAAAAATAATTAAAACTAAATAACTTTATAAAAAGAAAGATTAGGTGAAACAGCAAATCATAGACAATAATAATTCACCCAAGAAAATGACAATAATGAGACATCATTCAAACGTGTGGGATGCAGCCAAAGGGTAATAAGGGGAAATTTAATCTCTAAGGCACGATAAAGTAGAGAAAGAGAAGGTCAAGGAATTGGCTTGCAACTAAAAAAATGCTAGAAAAGGAACAAAATTAAAAAACCCCAGTCAAACACTAAACTTGAAATTTAAAAATAAAAGGGGAGATCAATAAAATTGAAAGTAAAAACTGAATTAATTTAAACAAGAGTTTTCTATGAAAAACCAAAAAAATAGACAAACCCTTTAGAAACGTTAAAAAGGAAAGAGGAAAATAAATTTTAATCTTTAAAAAATGAAAAGGGAGAACTCCTATAATGAAGAAGAAATTAGAGCAATAATTAGGAATTATTTTGCCCAACTTTATGGCAATAAATTCGACAACTTAAATGAAATGGAAGAATACCTTCAAAAATATAGCATGCCCAAATTAACAGAGGAAGAAGTAAATATCCAAACAGTCCCATCTAGGAAAGAACAAGCTATTAACCAACCCCCTAAGAAAAAAATCCCCGGACCAGATTTTCATGAATTTCCCAAAATTTAAAGAACAATTAACCAATCCTATAAACCATTTGGGTGGGACAAGGAGTTCACCAAACCCTTTTACGACACAGACATTACTATACCTAAACCAGGTGGTGAAAACAGAGAAAGAAAATTATAGACCAATTCCCAATGAATAACGATGCTAAAACTAAATAAAATATTAGCAAAAAGATTAAGAAAATCATCCCCAGGATAATACACTTGACAAGAGATTTATACCAGGAAATGGTTCAATATTAGGAAAAACTAACATAATTGACCATATCAGCAAGCAAACTAACAAAACCATATAATCATCTCAATAGATGCAGAAAAGCATTAGATAAAATCCAACATCCATCTTTAAAAAACATTTGAGAGTATAGGAATAAATGGACTTTTTTTAAATAGTCAGGAGCATATTTAAAACCATCAAAAGCATCATATGCAATGGGGAAAAACGAATCTTTCCCATAAAATCTGGGAAGAAGGTTGCCCACCGTCACCATTATTATTCAATATTGTATTAGAAATACAGCCCCGGCAATAAGAGTAGAAAGAGATTAAAGGAATCAGAATAGGGGAAGGAAACCAAACATCATCTTTGCAGATGATATGATGGTATATTAGAGAACCCTAGAGACAGAAAAAGCTATTAGAAAAATCCATAACTTTAGCAAAGTTGCATTAAAAAAACCCCCATAAATCCTCAAATTTTATACATCACCAAAAAATCCAACAGCAAGAGATAAAAAGAGAAAACAGAATAACTGCAACATAAAATATTTGGAAATCTATCACCAAAGGAAAGCCAGGAATTTAGAGCTAAATTAAAAAAACTTTCCACACAAATAAAGTCAGACTTAAAAATTGAAAATATCAAGTTCCTGGATAGGTCATTTAATATTTAAAACACCCCAAACTAATCTATTTATTTAGTGCTCTACCAATCAGACTTCCAAGAAAATATTTTAATGATCTAGAAAAAATAAAACAAAATTATATGAATAATAAAAGGTCAAGAACTCAAAGAATTAAAAAAAAAATCAAATGAAGGTGGCCTATGTACCTGATTAAAAACATATTATAAAGAGCATCACCAAAACCATTTGGATTCAAGAAAGATTAGTTGATCATGGAACAGGTTAGGGTTCACAAGACAGAATAGTCAACTATAGCAATTTAGGTTTGACAAACCCAAAGATCCTCACTTTGGGGATAAGAACTCATTATTTGACAAAACTGTTGGAATAACTGGAAATTAAAGAAATTAGGCATGGACCCACACTTAAAGATACCAAGATAAGATCAAAATGGGCCCGGGATTTAACAAAAAGAACGAGATTATAAATAAATTGAGGAACATAGGATAGTTTATCTCCAGACGGGAAGAGGAAGAAATTTGTGACTAAAGATGAACTAGAGATCATTATTGATCAAAAGAGAAAATTTTGATTACATCAAATTAAAAGCTTCTATACAAAAAAACTAATTAAAAAGATTAGAAGGGAAGCAAAAACTGGGAAAACATCTTTACAGTTAAAGGTTCTTAAAGGCCTCATTCCTATATAGAGAGCTGACCTAATTTATAAGAAACCAAGATTCTCCAATTGATAAATGGTCAAAGGATATGAAAGACAATTTTAGATGATGAAATTGAAATATTACCACCATATGAAAGAGGTTCCAAATCATTATTAATCAGAGAAATGCAAATTAAGACAACTCTGAGATACTACCACACACCCAGGATTGGCTAAGATGACAGGAAAAAAAATGAGTGTTGAGGGGATGGGGAAAACTGGGACACTGATACATTGTTGGTGGAGCTGTGATCAACCAACCATTCTGAGAGCAACTGAATTATGCCCAAAAGTTATCAAACTGGGATACCCTTGATCCAGCAGTGTTTCTACTGGGCATACCCAAGGAGATATTAAAGAAGGAAAGGACCAGTGTGCCAAAAGTTTTGGGCAGCCCTTGTTTGTAGGGCTAGAAGCTGGAAACTGAGGGATGCCCACAATTGAGAATTGTTTAATTGTGGTATAAAGTTATGGAAATTATTGTTCTGTAAGAAATGACCAGCAAGATGAATACAGAGGTTTGGAGAGAATTAATGAACTGATGCTAAGGAAATGAGCAGAACCAATAGATGTTATACGCCAACAACATTGTATGAAGATGTAATCGATGGAAGTGGATTTTTGACAAAGAGACCATCAGTTTCAGATCAAGATGGACAGAAGCAGCTACACCCAAAGAAAAACACTGGGAAATGAATGTAAACTGTTTGCATTTTTTTTTCTTCCCGGTTTTTACCTTCTGAATCCACCTCCGGCAACAAGAAAACTGTTTGGATCTGCACACAAGTATCTGGATATACTAAATTTCAACATATATAGGACGTTGCCCCCATCTAGGGGGGGGTGGAGGGTGGAGGAAAATCGAACAGAAGTGAGTGCAAGGGAAATGTTGTAAAAAAAAATTACCCTGGCATGGATTCTGTCAATAAAAAGTTACTATAATAAAATTTAAAAAAAATAGTTGACATAAAAAATAGATTGAGAAGAGAAAATTTAAGAATTAATGTACTGTCTGAAATCCATCACCAAAGAAAGGGCTTAAATGTCATATTTCCAGAATATAAAAGAAAACTGTCCTATTATCCAAAGGATAAAATAGAAATTGAAATATATAGAATACTTACTGAAATATCTACCCAAATAAAAACTCCCAGGAATATTATAGCCAAATCCAGAGCTCTCAGATCAAAGAGAAAATAATTCAAGCAACCAGAAAGAAACAATTTAAATATCCTGCAAACACAGTCAGGATCATATAGATCTTGGAGTGATATCCCAGAAAGCAAAAAAGTTAGGGTTACAACCAAGAACAATCTATCCAGCAAAAATTAGTGTAATTCTATAAGGTAAAAATGGAAATATAAAGAAATAGAGGACTTTCAAGCATTACTAATGAAAAGACCAGAGCTAAAAAGAAAATTTGACATTCAAATATAAGAATGAAGAAGTAGAAAATGACAAACATAAAAGAGAAATTATAAAGTACTTAATAAGATTAAACTGTTTACATTTCGAAATGGAAAAAAGGTACATGTAACTACTAAGAACTTTATCATTATTATGCCAGTTAAACAAAGTTTAAATCTTATATCTATAAGAAATGGGTGTGACTTGAGTATATTAGAATGATCTCCAAAAAAAATAAAGAGTAAGAAAGAAGAATGTGCTGGGAGAAGGGGGAAGGGAGGTGTAGAATGGCAAAGTTTTCTCACATAAAAAAAGTACAGAAAGTCTTTCCAAAGGAGAAGAAATAGAGAAGTAGCAGGCAATGCTTGAATCTCACTAATATCAGAATTGGATCAAAGAAAGTAAAATATACAAACACTTTCAGTTGTGTATAAAAATGCAACTTACCCAATTAGGGAAATAAGAGGACAAGGGGATAAAAGGAAAAGAGAGTGATGATAAAAGAGAGAGAGAGAGAGAGAGAGAGGATTAAGAAAAGAAGTGGTTGAAAGCAAAATAAGTTTTAATGAAGGGCAGGATAAAAAGAGATTGCAAAAAACAGAAGAAAATGGAATGGAAGGAAATATACAGTCCAGTCATCATAACTGTGAATATGAATGGGATGAACTCACTCATAAAACAAAAGCAAACAGCAGAATAGATTAGAAACCCAGAATTCAAAAATATATTGTTTACACAAGACACACTTGTAAAAGAAAAATGCACACACAGAGTTAAAATAAAGACCAGAAGCAGAATATGATATGCTTCAGCTAAAATTTAAAAAGACAGAAATAGCAATTTCAGATTAAGAACTAATTAGGCAAACTACATTATGCTAAAAGATACCATAGATAATAAAGAAATATCAAAAAAATTTACAGCAAGCTTCTCTGATGTAGACCTCATTTCTCAGATATATAATGAGTATAAAACTTAAGACAGCTTTATAAAAATTAGAGCCATTCCCCAATTGATAAATGATCAAAAAATATAAACAGGCAGTTTTCAGAAGAAGAAAACAAAGCTATTTATAGTCATATGAAAAAATGCTCTAAATCATTATTTAAAGAAAGGCAAATTAAAGTGATTCTGAGATACCACCTAATACCTATCAGAAATAACAAATGTTGGAGGGGATAATGGGAAAATAGATGAACTGCTTGTGAAGCAGTGAACTGGTCCAAAGATTCTAGAGAACAATTTGGAACTATACCCAAAGAGCTATAAAACTGTCCATATCCTTTGATGCAGCAATACCACTTTTAAATTTTTTAAATTTTAAAATTTTTAATTGTTAAAAGAAATTTTTAAAAATGGAAAAGGATCTATATAAACACAAAAATGTTAGCTTTTTGTAGTGGCAAAGAATTGGGAATCAAGAAATTTTTCACTAATTGGGCAATGACTGAAAAAGTCATAGTATATGATTATAATCAATAACTATTATACTATAAGAAATGGCAAGGGAGATGGTTTCAGAAAACATGACAAGACCTATATGAATGGATGCATGAAATGAAAAATCTTTGTACACAGTAACAGTGATATAGAAGTGATGATCAACTATGAAACACTTAACTATTCTGATCAATGGAATAATCCAAGCCAATTCCAAAGATCTCATGATGAAAAAATGTTATACACCCCCAGAGAGAGAACTGATAATCTCTGGGTGCGAACTGAAGTATAATTCTTTCTTAATTTTTTTTTGCTTTTTTTGCAATAGGACTAAGATGGAAATGTTTTGCATAATTTTATATGTATAACTGATATAATATCGCTTTTCTTCTCCATGAGTGAGAAAGTTTGAGAGGGAAGAAAGAAATTTGGAACTCAAAGTTTAAAATGAAGAATCTTAAAATAAAGAATATATATATATATATTCTTTAAAGTAAAAAAAAAATGAAAACGGAGAAACAAAAAATTGAAAATGTGACAAGAAAGAAAGGAAGACCACTGAATTTGCTTTGGGTTTGGGCTTGTTATAAGAGCCTACCAATCTAAATCACAAAGTAGACTCCATAAGCCTTAACTCAGGGGATTAGTAAATGCTCATTTCCTAAAACAGAAAATAAGAAAGAAACCTTGAGGTTCATCTGTCACAACCGTCTCTTTCTTTTGGCGAATAAGTTTCCAAGCAGGTACAGGTGGTGGTTTTGGTGGAGCTATGAGTGGACATGACCTAGTTCTGGTTACTAGCACAGGATGACTACGTATATGACAAAGTCCATATTCTCTGAGCTTCTCAGCAGATTCTGCCTAAAAGATATAAAAAAGAAATAACAAAGAGAATGAGGACAAAAAAATTATTCTTTGAATTCTGAGCTAAATTCAGGTCTGAAGAAAATATTATATCAGATATTGATTGTTGAAAAGGATTATATATCAGGTAGGTTTTGAGAATTACTTTAGAAGATTTGTTGTTGGAATGGTATGCATTTTAACAAAATATGAAATTTTTCAGGTGGTTTAAATATTAACCCTGAGGAAATTGAGGTTAGACAATTTGATCAAGGATACTGTGAAAGGGTGGAGACCAAAAAAAATCAATCAATTACCTTACCCCACTTAAAGTAATTAAAGTAATCAACATTTAAATCCAGGTCTCTGACTCCATATAATAATATAATATTGAAAGGTAACTATTACTTTTTATAGCTAAAAGGTAGAAATAGTTGTCACTGCCCCATTTTAGGATACTCCTATATTTAGACAGCTAAGTCCTAGTAAAACCAATCTCATAAATTGTGTTCTATTGTGAATTCAAATTCCAATTGCATTGTCAGGTCAGTAAAGCTGAATCACTTTAGCACTTAAATAGTACATTTTATTGGTAGTATTTATCAAGCCAGAGGCCTAGGATGACAGAAATCAATACAGAACTCTTGTCAATACTACACTTAAATGTAAAGCTATAGCCATTAAATTTCTTAGAGCATTTTTTAATAGGATAAATATGTTCTGGGTATTTTATTACTCTAAGGTTATGTCTATCTAAGAGAATGAACATTGGAGTCATAAGACTTAGATTTCCCAACTCTGGTATTTATTCCCTGTGAGACCTTATGTAGAGATCAATTTCCTTGATTCTCAGTTATCTCATCTGCCAAATTACAAGATTAGACTCAATGGCTTCTGAAGTCTCTTTCAACTCTATAATATTATGAATTTCCTCCTGCAATTTAAATTGGGTATTTGTTCCCTGTAGTTAATAATATTCCCAATAAGTCACCCACCATTGTCCCTAGGAAAAAATAAAATACAGTCTTCTCTTTGGGGAATTGTAGACTTTATACTTTTCACTTTCCTGACTAAACTAAATTACCTTGACTAATTAGATATGTTAACCACTTGGCTCTATGTTCCAGCCAAACTCACCTACATTTTATTTCCTACCTCTGTGCCGTTTTCTAAACTACACCTTCTATCTCAAATGCAGTTAATTTTTACTTCTATTTCTGACAAACCTTAACTCCCTTCGAGATTCAGCTCTTTTATAAAATGCATAACCAGCAACACTTAATCAAGATTAGAGTAATAGCAAACAATCAATATACTTTCAAGGACAAGTTGAGCATTCCAACCCTACTACAGAAAGCACAATTCCATTGGGCTGGCCACATTATTCTAATGCCAAAAGTACATTTGTCAAAAATACTATTTTAAGAAGAACTCATATAGGACAAGCTCTCACAAGGCGGTCAGGGAAAGTGCTATAAGGACACTCTCAAGGTCTCTCTTAAGAAAATTTGTATGACATGGAAGACAGTGAAACAGGATAAAACAGAATTGAATGAGCTCCAAAGAAAGGTGAAATACACAAAGTTAGAGAAGCCACCCCACATAGGGGGTCTATTTGTATTTGACCTGTGGCAGAGCACTCCGAGCTCATATTGCTCTAATCAGCCACAGTCAGACATTCTATAACTCCACTAACAAAATGATGTCATTTTGGTCTTTGAGAATAAAGGACAAAACCAAACAACCAATCTAAAGAGTAATTTAATTGCTTAGTAACAGGATTGGATTACTAGGGTAGAAAGAAGATCAGGCAAGTGCTGCAGAAAAATGATTAGACTGAAATTAGTTTTTAACTATAGCTATCAACAATTAGTTGCAAGTGTAAAATTTCCAGATACATTAAATATGTAAATCAATTTTGCAGATGACCCAAAAGTTATAAAGGAGAATTATCACACTGGAAGACACAGTCAGCATTCAATATGGTGCATAGGCTAAAGTTCTAGACTACATTAAAAGAGCCTAATAAAGTAGAAAAGTTGATCAGTGTGTTATATTATGGAAGATCCAGAAGCAAATGAATAATATTAAATAAAACCAAAGAAAGGTACTACTGGTATAAGGACTCATTATTCAATAAAAAGTCATAGGAAAAGTAGAATACAACATAGCAGAAATTAGATCTAGATTCATATCTCAAGCACAATAAGCTCCAAATGAATATGTGATCTAGCTATAAAAAGTTATATCACAAACAAATTAGAACAGCAAAGAATATGATACCTTACACAATGATGTATCAGGGAAGACTTCTGAGGGACACAGACAGTCACAGGAAAAAATGGATAATTTTTTATATAAAATTGAAAAGTTTTGCATAAAAATTCTCAAGCAGTTTAAATTATAAGGTGATAATTGCCTAGAAAACATTTGCACCATATTTATCTGGTAAGGATCTAATATTCAAAATATATGCTCATTCAAATATATAACAGCCATTTCCTAATGGATGAATTTTCAGTCATAAATCATGAATTAATATTTTTCTTTTTTTTTACTTTTATTTTTTATTATAACTTTTTATTGACAGTACATATGCATGAGTAATGTTTTACAACATTAGCCCTTGCACTCACTTCTGTTCCGATTTTTTCCCCTCCCTTCCTCCACTCCCTCCCCTAGAGGGCAGGCAGTCCCATAAATGGGAACTATGTTTTAGTATATCCTAGATATAATATATGTGTGCAGAACCAAACAGTTCTCTTGTTGCATAGAAAGAATTGGATTCAGAAGATAAAAGTAACCTGGGAAGAAAAACAAAAATACAAACAGTTTACACTCATTTCCCAGTGTTCCTTCTCTGGGTATAGCTGATTCTGTCCATCATTGATTAGCTGGAACTGAATTAGATCTTCTCTTTGTCGAAGAAATCCACTTCCATCAGAATACATCCTCATACAGTATCGTTGTTGAGGTATATAAGATCTCCTAGTTCTACTAATTTCACTTAGCATCAGTTCATGTGAGTCTCTCCAAGCCTCTCTGTATTCATCCTGCTGGTCATTTCTTATAAAACAATAATATTCCATAACATTCATATACCACAATTTACCCAGCCATTCTCCAATTGATGGGCATCCATTCATTTTCCAGTTTCTAGCTACTACAAAAAGGGCTGCCACAAACCTTTTGGCACATACAGGTCCCTTTCCCTTCTTTAAGATCTCTTTGGGATATAATCCCAGTAGTAGCACTGCTGGATCAAAGGGTATGCACAGTTTAATAACTTTGGGGGCATAATTCCAGATTGCTCTCCACAATGGTTAGATTCATTCCACCTTTCCACTTTCCACAACTCCACCAATAATGCATCAGTGTCCCAGTTTTCCTGCATCCCCTCCAACATTCATTATTTTTTTTCCTGTCATCTTAGCCAAACTGACAGGTGTATAGTGGTATATCAGAATTGTCTTAATTTGCATTTTTCTGATCAATAGTGATTTGGAACACTTTCATATGAGTGGAAATAGTTACAATTTCATCATCTGAAAATTGTCTGTTCATATCAATGGCTTGATTTCTTATAAATCAGAGTCAACTCTCTATATGTTTTGGAAATGAGGCCTTTATCAGAACCTTTAATTGTAAAAATGGTTTCCCAATTTGTTGCTTCCCTTCTAATCTTGTTTCATTAGTTTTGTTGGTACAAAGCCTTTTTAATTTGATATAATCAAAATTTTCTGTTTTCATGATCTCTAGTTCTTCTTTGGTCACAAATTTCTTCCTCCTCCACAAGTCTGAGAGGTAAACTATCCTATGTTCTTGTAATTTATTTATGATCTTGTTCTTTATGCCTAAATCATGGAACCATTTTGATCTTATCTTGATATATGGTGTTAAGTGTGGGTCCATATCTAATTTCTGCCATACTAATTTCCAGTTTTCCCAGCAGTTTTTGTGGGATAATGAATTCTTATCCCAAAATTTGGGATATTTGGGTTTGTCAAACACTAGATTGCTATTGTTATTGGCTATTTTCTTCTGTCAACCTAACCTATTCCACTGATCAACTAATCTATTTCTTATCCAATACCAAGTGGTTTTGGTGACTGATGATTTAATACTATAGTTTTAGATCAGGTACAGCTAGGCCATCTTCATTTGATTTTTTTCCATTAATTTTCTTGAAATTCTCGACCTTTTGTTCTTCCATATGAATTTTGTTGTTATTTTTTCTAGGTCATTAAAATAGTTTCTTGGGAGTCTGATTGATATAGCACTAAATAAATAGATTAGTTTAGAGAGTACTGTCATCTTTATTATATTTGCTCAGCCTATCCAAGAGCATTTAATATTTTTCCAATTATTTAAATCTGACTTTATTTGTGTGGAAAGTGTTATGTAATTTTGCTCATATAATTCCTGACTTTCCTTTGGTAGATAGATCCCAAATATTTTATGTAATCGACAGTTATTTTGAATGCAATTTCTCTTTGTAGATCCTGTTGTTGGATTTTATTGTATGTATAAAATGCTGAGGATTTATGGGGATTTATTTTGTATCCTGCAATCTTGCTAAAGTTGTGAATAGCTTTTTAGTAGAATCTCTGGGGTTCTCTAAGCATACCATCATATTATCTGCAAAGAGTGATAATTTAGTTTCCTCATTACCTACTTTAATTCCTTCTCAACTCTTATTGCCGAGGCTAGTGTTTCTAATACAATATGAATAATAATAGTGATAGTGGGCAACCTTGTTTCACTCCTGATCTTACTGGGAAAGATTCCAGTTTATCCCCATTACATATGAGGCTTACTGATGGTTTTAAGTATATGTTCTTGACTATTTTAAGAAAAAGTCCATTTATTCCTATACTCTCAAGTGTTTTTATTAGGAATGGATGTTGGATTTTATCAAATGCTTTTTCTGCATCTATTGAGATGATCATATGATTTTTGTTAATTTGGTTATTGATATAGTCAATTATGCTAATAGTTTTCCTAATACTGAACCATCCCTGCATTCCTGGTATAAATCCTATTTGGTCATAGTGTATTATCCTGGGGATAATTTTCTATAATCTTTTTGATAATATTGTATTTAAGATTTTAGCATCAATATTCATTAGGGAGATTGGTCTATAATTTTCTTTCTCTGTTTTCAACCTACCTGGTTTATGTATCAGTACCATCTCTGTGTCATAAAAGGAATTTGATAGAAGTCCTTCAATCCCTATTTTTTCAAATAGTTTATATAGCTTTGGAGTTAATTGTTCTTTAAATGTTTGGTAGAATTCACATGTGAATTCATCTGGTCCTGGGGATTTTTTCTTAGGGGGTTGATTAATAGCTTGTTTTATTTTTTTTCTAAGATAGGACTATTTAAAAAATTTACTTCTTCCTCTGTTAATCTGGGCATGCTATATTTTTGAAGGTATTCTTCCATTTCATTTAAGTTATCAAATTTATTGGCATAAAGGCCGGCAAAGTAACTCCTAATTATTGCTCTAATTTCCTCTTCATTAGTGGTGAGTTCTCCCTTTTCATTTTTAAGATTAACAATTTGATTTTCCTCTTTCCTTTTTTTGATCAGATTTACTAAGGGTTTATCTATTTTATTGGTTTTTTCATAGAACCAACTCTTAGTTTTATTAATTAATTCAATAGTTTTTTTACTTTCAATTTTATTAATCTCTCCTTTTATTTTTAGAATTTCAAGTTTAGTGTTTGACTGGGGGTTTTTAATTTGTTCCTTTTCTAGCATTTTTAGTTGCAAGCCCAATTCATTGACCTTCTCTTTCTCTATTTTATGCAAGTAGACCTCTAGAGATATAAAATTTCCCCTTATTACTGCTTTGGCTGCATCACAAACATTTTGGTACGGCATCTCATTATTGTCATTTTCTTGAGTGAAGTTATTATGTCTATGATTTGCTGTTTCACCCAATCATTCATTAATATGAGATTATTTAGTTTACAATTATTTTTTTGGTTTATTTTCCCCTGGCTTTTTATTGAATGTAATTTTCATTGCATCATGGTCTGAAAAGGTTGCATTTACTATTTCTGCCTTACAACATTTGTATTTGAGGTTTTTATATCCTAATATATGGTCAATTTTTGTATAAGTTCCGTGAACTGCTGAGAAGAAAGTGTACTTCTTTCTGTCTCCATTTAGTTTTCTCCAAAGATCTATCATATCTAACTTTTCTAGTATTCTATTTACCTCTTTGACTTCTTTCTTATTTATTTTGTGGTTAGATTTATCTAATTCTGAGAGTGCAAGATTGAGATCTCCCACTATTATAATTTTCCTGTCTATTTCTTTTTGCAGCTCTCTTAATTTCTCTTTTAAGAATTTAGATGCTACACCACTTGGTGCATATATGTTTAATATTGATGTTGCTTCCTTTATCTATGCTATCGTTTAGCAAGATATAGTGCCCTTCCTTAACTCTTTTAATTAGATCACTTTTTGCTTTTGCTTGATCTGAGATCAGGATGGCTACCCCTGCTTTTTTGATTTCACCTGAAGCATAGTAAATTCTGCTCCAACCTTTTACCTTTACTCTATAGGGGCTGCCCTGCTTCAAGTGTTTTCCTGTAAACAACAAATTGTAGGATTCTGGCTTTTAATCCAGTCTGCTAACCGCTTCCTCTTTATGGGGGAGTTTACCCCATTTATATTTGTGGTTAAAATTACCAATTCTATGTATTACTTGCCATCTTGATAACCCCTGCTTATGCTTTTCTCTTTTCCTTCCCCCTTATCCCTCCTCCCCAGTATTAAACTTGTGACCATCACTTACTTCTCACAGCCATCTCTTTTTAGTATCCTTCCCCTTACCTTAGAGTTCCTCCCCCATCTTACCCCCTTCCTTTTCCTCACAATTTCTGTATTCCTTTCTGTTTAGCTTACTCCTTCCCTTTTCACTTTTCCCCTCCCACTTTTCAATGAGGTGAAAGAAGTTTAACCATAAATCAAATATGTTCAATATTTTTCTATTTAAATCAGTTCTGATGAGAGTAAGATGCACACTATGTTCATTCCCCTCCATTCTTTCTCTCAGATGTAATAGGTTTCC
Source organism: Sarcophilus harrisii (assembly GCF_902635505.1). Taxonomy (NCBI): domain Eukaryota; kingdom Metazoa; phylum Chordata; class Mammalia; order Dasyuromorphia; family Dasyuridae; genus Sarcophilus; species Sarcophilus harrisii. The sequence continues at coordinate 146,512,044 of NC_045429.1, forward strand.
TTTGTCTCTTTGTGAGATGTAGTACCCCCACTTTACTCTTTTTCTGGTACAATTTCCTTTCCACCTCTAGTTTCTAGAACAAATTATACATGTGTTATTTATGTATCTTTATAGCAGAGATATAGTTCCCAAGATTTCTTTTTAGGTTTCTCTTGAGTTCTATATTTGGAGATCAAACTTTTTGTTTAGTTCCGGGTTTTTCATCAGAAATAGATGAAATTCACTTATTTCATTGAATATCCATCTTCTTCCCTGGGAAAAAAACGCTCATTTTGGCTGAGTAAGTTAATCTTGGCGGCATACCAAGTTCCTTAGCTTTTGGGAATATCAGATTCCAGGCCCTTCGATCCTTTAATGTGGACGCTGTTAGATCCTGGGTAATCCTTATTATGGCTCCTCCATATTCAAATTGGTTTTTTCTAGCAGCTTGTAATATTTTTTTCTAGGTTTGATAGTTCTGGAATTTAGCCACTATATTTCTTGAAGTTTTGACTTTAGGGTCCCTTTCAATAGGTGATTGATGAATTCTTTCAATATCTATTTTACCCTCTGTTTCTATAACATTTGGTCAGTTCTCTTTGATAATTTTCTGGAAAATAGTGTCCAGGCTCTTTTTTTCATCATATTTTTCAGGGAGTCCAATAATTCTCAGATTGTTTTTGTTTTCTATTTTCCAGGTCTGTTCTTTTCCCAAGAAGCTATTGGACATTTTTTCCATTGTTTCATTTCTGGGTTTTGCTTGACAGATTCTTGGTGTCTCCTTGAGTCATTCAATTCCATTTGTTCAATTCTGATTTTCAATGAATTACTTTCTTCACTCACTTTTTTATATCTTTTTCTAATTGTCTAATTGAGTTTTGAATGAGTTGTTTTTTTCCTATGGAATTTTTTTCCATTTCACCAATTTTATTTTTTAGAGAGCTATTTTCTTTTTCCAATTCATTAATTCTGTTTTTCAAGGATATGATTTCTTTATCCACTCTATCTTTAAATGAGTGGGATGACTTATCCAGACTCTCTTGCCAAGGTTCCCTTTCTTTTTCCCATTTTTCTTCTAGCGCTCTTGTGAGAGCCTTTTTAATTTCTTCTATGAGAATCTTGTGTGTTGAGGACCAGATCATATCCCCTTTTGGGGATTAATCTGGAGATAGTGATAGTCTATTTTTAGTCTCCTCAGGTGAATTAACATTTTTCAAAAGAAAAAAAAGCTATCAAGAACCACATAAAATATACAAATCACTAATAATTATACAAACAAAAATTTAAATAACTGTAGTTCCACCTTATAGCAATAAAAATGGCAAGGATGACAGAAAAGGAGACAATTGATGAAAGGGATATGGGAAAAGAGGTTTAATAATACATTGTTATTGTAATAAAATTTTATTTTGTTCTTTCTATCTCTTCTCTCTTAGTCACTAGTAGAAAGAACCCTATGTATAGTGAAACAATACAAATTTGGGCATTAGCCATGTCTGAAAAAAAGATTTATATGGTGAATCCATTATCTATCTTTCTATACTGAGAGATAGAATGTTTTATCATGAGTAGTCAGGAATCATGATTGTTGTCATTGTATAGATCAGAGTTCCAGGTTTTTCCAAATTTGTAGCCCTGTTGGTATAATTGAGTCTTTAGAATTTTCTAAGTAAATCATCACATCATCTGCAAAAGAGATAGTTTTATTACCTCATTGCCCATTCTGATTCATTAATATCTTTTTCTTCTCTACTATTGATAGAATTTCCAACATAATATTGAATAATATTCATGACAGTGGATATCATTGTTTCACACCTGATCTTACCGAGAAGACTTTTAGTTTATCCCCATTAAAAGTAATACTTGCTCATATTTTTAGATAAATACTGATCAATTTAAGGAAAAACCGATATATACATATACTTTCAAGTGTTTGTAATAGCAGAGTGCTATACTTTATCAAAAGATTTTTCTGCATCTACTGATATAATAATATGATTTTTGTTACTTCTATTATTGTTATAGTCAATTACATTAATAATCTTCTTTATATTAAACCATCTCTATATTCCTGGCATAAATACCACTTCGGATTTATTGTGCAAAAATTATACAATCTTTCTAGAATATTATTGTAACCTCAGCTAGAATCTTATTAAGGATTTTTATATACATATCCTTTAATGAAAATGGCCCATAATCATTTTTCTCTGTTTTTAGTCTTCCTGGTTTAGATATCAATATCATATTTGTTTCATAAAAGGAATTTGGTAAGACCCCTTCTTTACCTATTATTCTAAATATTTTATTTAATAAATATTGGGATTAATTGATCTTTAACTGTTTGATAGAATTCTTTTGTAAATCCATCTGTTCCTGGGTTTTTTAAAAAGAGGATCATTTATGGCTTTTCTATTTTTAAGTTAAGTATTTAGATATTTTATTTCCTCTTCTGCTAAATCTAAATAGTTTATTTTTTGTAAATATTTTTAAATTGTTAAATTTATTGGCATATAGTTAGACAAAATTAACACCTATTCCTATTTATTACTCCATGGTTAAATGTAATCCTTATTTTAATACCATACAATGTAGTTCCACAGAATCAGCATCATGCCTCAGAGATAGCGTAATTCAATGGAAAGGGTAGGAGTTTTGAAATCAGAAGACCTTGAGTACTGGCTCTGTCACTTATTCAATATAACTCTCAAGGTTTCACTTTCATCATCCATAAAACAAAATGATTGGCTAGATGACCTTCTTTCTCATCTATAAATCCTGTAATTTCAGCAATATGACAATGGTAGGGATAGAAGAAAAAGGTAACAACAACCAGAGAAAGCAGCAGCAGAGATGATTATGTTATGCAGCAAGACACTTCATCCAGAAGACAAATTTAAATGCTTAATTTGTATTTGTATTTTTTTGTATTTTTAATTTGTATTTTAAATTGTATTTTTTTTAAATTTGTATTTTTAATTTGTATTTTTTAATTTGTATTTTAAATTGTATTTAAACTATATTGGGCATCTCCATTTCAATCTAATTTGCATTCAATTTTTATACAAGCTCCTTTTAACTAAGCAAAACAAATATCTATAGATTCTATTTCTCCTAAACTTCTTTACCTATAGAGTCAACACACAGCTTTTTAAGGAATTAAAGATCTAGATGTCAAAATATAACAATAATCAATAACACATCATAAAGGAAAGGTTAGACTTTTCCAAGGAAAATAGGCTTTTTGTCTAAAGGCTTACAGAGTAATCCTAATTGTTTCATTAGTAGAATTAAAAAGCACATTGAAGTAAATTAAGCTAAATATCGCCATCTTAAAGATGAAGTAACTAAGATTTAGATAAGTAAATCAATTGACTGGGCCAAAGTCTCACCTTGAATTGGGGCAGTTTGAGTACTGGATCCTAAATTTCCATGTGTCGATTCACATTCTCCTCTATACAAAGCTAAAACACTAGGATTTTAAAATATAATCAAATTTGTAATGAGTCCACTACTTGCTTACCATTTTCTCTAGGGTAAAGATCTTCTTTTCAGACAAGCTCAGAGGTGCAAAAGTACCATATACCGCCATCTGAGGGAACTGTGAAACCAATGGTTGAGTCCCTCCTGTTACTCCAACTAAAAAAAAAAAAAAAACCAACAAATCATATAACAATTAATATACTAAGTAAAATGAGCCTTTAAATATGTTATCACAGCTGGTTCAAATTTCCATCTACTTAATAAGAAATGGGGGGGGGTGAGAAATTAATGATAAGTTACAATAATGCAAGTTTATTTTATATAATCTCCATTATTCTGACCTCCATGATTATATATACATTACATTACAATGATAAATATTAAATCTTTCTCTAGCTAGTACCTGTGTAATGCCGGAGACACTGAGGCAGGAGAGAGATTAGAGAGTTTTCAATAGTTTATTATTTGGAGAGAATAATTGACTGGACAGGACTCTCATCTCAAATTATCCAGTCAGATAGAGATAAAGATATACTGGGACCAAGGAATCCATATTGGTCCCAGGGCTGGGGAGACTGTCATCTCAAAGAATCCAGCAATGAATAGGAGCTGCCCCATTCTTTAAATAACCCTAGAAACAAAGACCCAAAAAGACCGGAAGGCTTCTGTCAGGTTGGGGGGAGACCATAACTCCTAAAAGCCCAGAGACAGGATGTCTGAATACCCAGAGATAAAGATGTCAGTGAGATATCTTGGAATATTTTAGAGGGATATTGTAAATTCTTGAGGACAGGGGAGGGTCAGGAGTTCTGCTCTCTTGTTTATCTTGCTAGCAGTTTATAACCTTAGAGTAAATGGTTCCCAATCTTAATGGACCAGAGTGGGTTTTTACAACTAAGGGGATTTGACCGAACAGGAAACTGAGACAAAGGAAACTAGTTCAGGGAAACCAAGTCAGAATAGTTAAAAAGAACTGAGGCATAACACCTGAGCCTGTGTTCTGTTTTGGAGGAAGCTCCAAAGGTCATGATTGCGATACTGGAAATTACCTTGGCTGTTATATATAAAATCTCCATTTTGTGTTGTATAGGAAAAAATATAAAGTATAAATATAATTCTGTTATCATGAGTGCTCCTTAAAAAAACAATGTATAATGTTTATATAGAGAGATAATGAGAACAATTTGGAACTATGCCCAAAGGGGCTACAAAACTATGCATATCCTTTCATCCAGCAGTGTTTCTACTGGACTTGTATCCCAAAAAGATCATTAAAAGGGAAAAGGACCCACATGTGCAAAAATGTTTGTAGCAGCCCTTTTTGTAGTAACAAGGAAATGGAAATTGAGTGGATGCCCATCAGTTGGTTAATGGTTGAATAAGTTATGGTATATGAATGCAATGGAATATTATTGTTCTATAAGAAATGATGAGCAGGCTGATTTCAGAAAAGTCCAGAAAGGCTTACATGAACTGATTCAGGGAACATTGTACACAGTAACAGAAAGATTATGTGATGAAAAACTATGATAGATTTAACTCTTTTCAGCAATACAGTGATCCAAGATAATTTCAAAAGACTTGGGATAGAAAATGCCATCCACATCCAGAGAGAGAACTGTGGAGACTGAATGTGGATTAAAACATACTATTTTCACCTTTTTTTTAATTTGCTTTTTCTTTCTCATGTTTTTTTCCCTTTTATTCTGATTTTTGTTTCCAATGACTAATATGGAAATATATTTAAAATGACTCTACATGTATAATCTTATCAGATTACTTGCTGTCTTGGGGAGGAAGGGATAATTTACAGGAATAAAAATTAAAAAGGAACTACATAAATAGGTAGGTGAATAATCAGTAAATATAGAATTTGTACTGAAAATATAATTTCTTCTTTCATTTTGAAATTATTTACACAAAATGCCACTAATTATTTTATTATTTTACAATATTATTTTACATTGATAATATTACTACATTTGACTTAGATTTTCTATAGTAAATCATTGAGGGAATCATTATTTAAAGTTTTTTTTTATTTAAATTTTATTCTCCTTTTTTAATGAATTCTCAAGAACTTTCAAACACATTTTCTGTGGTTCCCCAGTGTCTATCAAAGTAATCTAAAATCTCCAATCCTCAATTCTCTAGAATATTATGCCAAAAAATATTTTCTCCTACTCTTTACTGTTTAGTTACATTGCTTTGTCCTTATAATTTCTTCAACTCAGATGGCTCTGGAGGGGAAAGTGAGGCAGGTGCCTTTGCACAGTTCTCCCTTAATTCAAACCCAATTTATTTGCATGTCACAGCTTCAGCAACCTGATATTATAGTCCTCTTCAAGAATGAGGGACAAACAACAAAAACTTGTAATGAACTTGCCCACAATTTACCTTTAGCAGTTGAGATCTTCCCTACCTTCAAAGCTCTGTTGGAATGCTAACTCCTGAATTAACTTGCTCTGATTCCCCCAAGTCGGAAATCATTCATTCCTCAGAACTATCATACTTCTTTGTGTGTACCTTTCTTAGGCTTTTTCATACTTTATCAGGTCACTTGTAATTGGCTTTGTAACTTTCTTTGCATCTCATCCAATTCCTTGCTTGTTTTTGCTTGATCATTTTCAGTTGTGTCCAACTGACTCTTTTTTTTTCCCCTGTGGCTTTCTTAGCACAAATATTGCAATAGTTGCCTTTCATTTTACAGATAAAGCAAATGAGGCAAACAGGCTTAAGCAGCTTGCCCAGGATCACATAGCTTGTAAGTATCTGAGACTAGATTTGAACCCCAGGTCCATTATTCTATTGTGTCACTTAGCTGCCCACATAGTTTGTATACAAATGCTCAATAAAAGTTTGCTAAGTTAAATTAAACATATATACATGTGTGTACTTGTGTGTGTGTGTATAGAGAGAGAGAGATAGATTCAATACATATGTTCAATATATGTATGTGTATAGATATGAATATTTGTGTATTTTTGTATATATATATGTATATGTGTGTATATTTGTGGAGTTGTGGTTTTACATATATGTGTGTCTACACATATGTATATGTAGACATGTGTGTATATATGTAAGTATATATAAATATATATAATATATATGAACTTGTTCTAGTTATAGGAACAACTGCTACTATTAAATAGGATCAGAGAGTTATACATAACTGAACCGACTCAACAACAATAACAAAAGGAAAAACTTAATGTCAATTAGATTTATTAAAAAATTGAACAAGATATCTAAAGACCTATTTGATTCCTGATTCTGTAGTCCTGAAAATGATGGATCACCAATTGTCAGAGATATTTTCAAGAGGAGGATTATTCTTCAGATATGATTAGATTAAATGACAAATCAAGCCCCTTCCAACTCTACAACTCAGAGATTCTGGATTTATTTTTAATGTTATAAAGCACTCCAATTAAAAGGGATCTCAGTAGTTAAATTGTCTAACTCATAATCAACGTGTGAATCTTGCCCATGACACTTGTCACACATGATTATGTATCTTCTAAAAAACTGCATTGAGTTCTCTCACATTAGCTCATTTTACTTTTGGCCAGGTCTGTTTGTTTTAAAAGTTATTTTCCTTGTTTTGATTTCTGGATTTGTTCTTCAATGGTTTGTGTGCTTTTAGCTCTGCTTTCTGGAATTTAAAAAAACTCACCTATTCCATTTTTTCTTATTTCCTTTCTACATGACAAACCTTTAAATCATGAGCCATCTATGCCTTCTCCTTGGCAAATTAAGCTTTCTCAGTTCTTTAAATGAGACTCATGTCAAAGTTTTTACTTCATGATTTATCTTTTGAATATGATCCAATTGGTCATTATTCTCCCCAGAATGTTACCTAGAACTATATGAAATATTTTCACTGACATTTGTCAAGGAAATTAGAGAAGAGATAAGAATAAGTCTATTAGATTACCCTTCAAATTCCTTTCATTTCTGAGATACTGCAAGAAAATGGACTGATCATTGCAGCATATTCTGAAACTATCAACTTCCTTCCAGCTCAATGGTTCTTTAATAAATTTAAAATATAAGCTACTCCCATATCCCACAGCCCTTCTAGGTCTCTGTTTAATTTAATATAATGTTGACAATAAATGAGAATCAGTGAGCATTAATTTTCATTATTTAGGATTAGATAAAGAGCTTGATTATTTGACTTAATTTTGTTCTGGATAGATGAACACTTACTTGCAGTACATTTTTTAAAATATCTAACCCAATTTTCCCTGCCTTAGGGCAAAAATCTAAATTAGTATATGATTAGAGGATAGGATAAGGATTCTTTAATGCAAATCTGCATATTTTTCAAAATGTTTCCCCCAAAAAGTTTAACATAATGACTGAGAGCTCACAATAAAGACAAATATAGCACATTTAAGTACCAGATAAACATAGACAGAATACTTTTTGTGAGTAATTCAATATTTGGGAGTTAGCTTGATTTTTTCAGCTTAAAATAACTTTATTTATTACATATTTGATCAATATAGAAACTTTTTAATCTTCATTAAATTACCATATTTAAAAGAAAAGCTTTACAAATACAAAGAAGAGAATATGTTAAATACTACTAGTCATAAAATAAAGTGTTAAATGAGTTACTTTCTTCAACATTTAATATTTAGAGGTTTACCTCTAAATATTAAATGTTGAAGAAAGCAACAAAAATATTTCCAGCTTGATAAAGACAAATTTTAAACATTTTAAAATAAAACTTTAGATTAAATTCACATGTATAACATATGCTGAAACAGTTATTTTGCCTAAAATTGCATATGGCACATTTTAAAAAATAAAAGTCACTATTCTTACTGATGGAAAGGTCAGCAGTTTACAAATAGCTTTATTCATACCATCTTTGTAAGTTGAATAGTGCAATAACTTATCATTCCTTGAGTGTTGGGATAATTTTATTTTCATTTTTGTATTCTAAGTTTCCTAAGTTGTATTCTAAGAGTAAGCACTTGATAAATGATTGAATTGAATTTTACATACAAAAACCTTGAGAACAGAGAAGTTATTTATTGCTCAAGGTTACCCACTTAATGGCACAATTATGAAAAGTTATGCGCGTCAGAATAATTATTGGATGAAGAACTTGCATGATGGTTATGTTGTTTATTTAAAGATAGTACCAATCATTTCTTTGAAAGCACAACTGAAAAACTCTGCATGCTCTCAGTCATTATGTTAAACTTTTTGGGGGGAACATTTTGAAAAATATACAGATTTGCATAAAAAGAATCCTTATCCTATCCTCTAAATAAAACTATGACATCAGAGTACTTATTATCTAAATATGTATAGTTTTGTCTCATTCTTATCTTTTATGTACTTTTCTTCACTTATTACTCCAAAATAAAATACCAGAATTTATGCTGCTTTACTGTTTTCTCACACAGAAAAATATTCTATTCAAATAGCAATTACTATAGCAAATACCAGTTGGAGTCTAAAGCTGTGATATAAAGTGCATCATAGAGTCCTAACAAATTATTAAGAACATATAAATCCTTAATGAAGAAAATTATAATCATTGAAACAAGTGAATTTGAAGTATATCCCATTAAGGAAATGTTAATGAAAATTATGATACTTTTTTTAAAATAGTAAAAATCTGAAAATATGAATACAAAGCACCAATTATGAAACGTAAGGTATTGGGTTGTTGCTGTGTTCATTATCATCTACATATCTATATTTTAAGTTTTAGGATGAATAAAGGAAAGATCTAATCACTTTGAATTTTTGTCAGTCTTCAGAGAGACAAAAGATCAAGAAGGTTGAAAAAGTTTTACAATAGATTATATTTGCTTTCCCAGTATTTTAACACCACAGCAAGTCAATTTCAGAATAAATCAACCACAGCATATTAAATGAACTCTAGATCTGTGACTTTTCCAAATGCTTAAAATACTAGCTGTAGTAAGTTTATTCCTTTAATAGAACCAATTGAGACAATGGACAGAAATATATCTCATTCCTTTGAGGAGAGGACATCCATATAATATCTTCATTAAAAATAAAACTGCTTCAACAAGCCTTGTAATTAATTATTAACCCAAAGGGTCTGTTAATTTTAAGCCAAATGTACTTCCAAGTACTAGAAAATATTTTTCATATGAAGTATTAGATTAAAGATCAAATTAAACTTGGAAAATAATGCCTTTTAGGTCAGCTAATCCTTTAAATTATAGTCTAGATGTATCTGAGAAATACAGAAATGCCTGGATGATTTAAGTAAAGTAAATAACATGACTGCTGGGACAATAGTCTACCTCTTCCAATTCAGATTTTAATTTTCTGAGTAATAAAGTAATAAAATTGAAGGAGTCAACAGTTTTCCATTAATAATATATCTTCATATAGACTAAATTTGGACATATAATCTCTTCTTATAATATCTGAGTTTACAAAAGTTATACTAATAAGCATACTAAAACATAAATCAATTAATTAAAAGCTTGAGTAAGATTCCTTTAGGTAATATAGTCTAGAAGAAAAAGTAAAGAATGATTCATTAATCAAGTACCATTTATTTATAAGTCACTTAAAATCTCTGAGCCTGAGTTATCTCACATCTAAAATTACAGAAATAATAACTTTTCTAGGAATCCTGTGAGGATAAATGAGATAATAAGTATGAATTCTTTTGAGGGCTCTAAGTACCACAGAAGGCTAGAAAATTTCAAGATATAGGGGTCTACATATAGAATAAAAATTAGTAATTCAGCTAGAATTTGAATTAGAAACCATTATCTTATCTTTTTATAAATGGGATAACAAGGAGAAATTTTCATTTTCAAAACATAGATAAGTTAATTAAATCTGAGAATAGGAACTAGTCCTCTACTAGCTCAAAGTACCACAGAATAAATAATAAAATAGATTTGTGGACACCAAAAATTCATTTAATTTATAATTATATTAAAAAACCTTTCATACTATTTAAATATCATTATTTCAATAGTTCTTAGTACTCCCATAAATCTATATCATTATGAATATGGTTACTCTTTCTAAGAGTACGATCAATAACTTTATTTAGTACATTCCTTGTCGACTTTTAAATCCTCAATATAGGGTCCAATTAATATGTCTTTACATTTCTTGACACAATGTAATAACAAATAGAGTATGTAAATTATCCTTGAGTTATTCTTTCTGATGACATTCCTTTATGCCGTTTCTCTTTGGTGATTTTTCAATAGTAATATGTCACAGTCTACACACAGACACACCCCCCCACACACACACACACACACACACTCACAAACACACATACACTGCATTTCTCAATTGCTCTTTGTATAATCACTTCATTAGAGTCTATGGAATTCCATATCTCTCTCATGAAGTATAATAGTTTTAACAACATGGCCCTTTCATTTAAGGAAGAACCTTGTGATCATTAAAAGAACTGTAATTCTGAAAGACAATTTGGCTAGATATCTTCATTCTGTTCAAATGAGTCCAATTCATTGCCAATCTTAGTAGCTTTTCAAGATATATGTATTTTACAAATTAGTATTAAACGGCATATCATGGTCAGCACAACAGACCTCTATCCACTTTATTTTTACTTTCATATATTTAGGACAAATTCTTTTGAGGAATTATAGATTTCATGTGTTACAGAGGAAAGGAACTTGGATTTTCAGTTAGAGGTCTTAGTTTAAATTTTTGTTTTGTTTTTCTCTATTTGATCTTTAGAAAGTCTTTCTTCCTTTTTTGGTCTGTTTCCCCATCTAAAAAAAGAGAGGGTCAGATTAAATAATCTAAAATTTCCCTTTTATCTCAAAAGCTAAAATCCTAGGATCATCTGATTATTATCTAACCAGGTATAAAACAGGAATGATACTCTTCATAACCACTAATCATATTCCTTAATAAGATTTTACAAATTAATTTCTTTTTTAAAAGCTGTGTTGTACTTGATTAACACATCTACTTGGCAAAGAGATCAAATACTGATTGGCAAAAACAGTTTTGAGGCTTTCTACTCTTCTTGTCCTGATGTTTAGTTTACCTCAATTAAATTTATTTAGAAAATATGATAGCCTGCATACATATCTATTCTTCAATCCATTTTCTAATTTGCAGTGCCAACAGCTAACTTAAATAGGTCAGGTTGGAGGAATCTAAGTATTCATGAAAGAAATTATTTTGATCTTTAACAAATAAAGTCTGTATTTTAAAAGTTGATTTAGAAATAACTTACACATCTTTATTATTTTCTATTTCATGTAATCAATTTTATTTCTCATTTTGTTAGTTTTTATACTATTCAAAGTATAAAGTATTTCTCATGTAGAAATAATCCATATATTATATTGCAGACACATATATGTGTATATCTATCTATAAATATTTATGTACATTTATTCAATGGATTTTGGCTAGTAGTAATATATTTTAATTGCATAGTTAAAAACTGACACACATTACAGATATACTTATATATTTTGTCTTTTCTTGTTTATTATTCATGAAAAGTAATTTCTAACATTTTTGGCAATCTTCCTCATGCAAAAGTTTGCAACTAAAGTTTACCCCTCATATATGTAAGCATATATTGATTTACTTTGGAAGATCTTAACAAGTGATTTATAGAATTTTTTCACTTCCTCATCCTCTGCAACAGATCCTAGTTCATATGTTGTCATAGTGCACTGTAATTTGAGATGTCCAAGTACACCAAGGAATATTTCTTATTGTGTTAGATATATAATAAGCCAATTCTATCAATGCCTTTGTTTTCCTCCAATAAAAACTTGTGAAACATCTTTCTATTTGACTCTTTTCTTCTAGTTTCATTAATAAGGATCTCAAGATTGAAATGATTTAATACTTCTAGTAACATGTCTAATAACATGTCTAGTAACAATAAACAGTATGAAACAATGTGACTCAATACTTTCTGATATTTTCTCTACAAATCTGTTATTATGTCTAAAGAATCCAAAAGTGGTTTTATGGAATTGATGACCAAATTATAGCATTTTTTTCTGTCATTGGTTGTTGTAAACAAAGAGTTCTTCACCAAGCAGATAGCCCAATAGTTTTGGGCCCCACATATTTAACTCTGTTTTTCCCCCAGAAAGTAGGTCTAGTCTTTAAAGCATGGTAGAATCTTCCAAAGATATAGCATAGTTGTAAGAACCAAAAGTCACCTCCATATTATGATGAGGTATCCACTAGGATTTTATGAAGGATTTAAATTAAATCCCATAAGTGAGGAAATCCCAATGAATATGGACCACAAATTGCTACTATTATTAATATCTAAAAAGGAAATGAAAATATGAGCATCCTCCAAAATTGTCATCAACAATTATATTTTTTAAATGACAAGGAAACCAAATAAGGTTGTCAATTTTTTTTAAAGCACTTTCAAGTGTGGTTTGCAGGAGAGAATTATTATCTTCTGGATAATCCAATGACGTGTCAAAAATATTTCTTAAAAAGAAGCCTAAATATTTTTTCTTTTTATTTTGTCATTTCCTTAAGAAGGGACTACTCATTTAAAATCCCATTTATAATCAATAACTATAAGAAAAGATTTGTTAGTTTAGACTTGAATAGACCTGCAAGAAAAAGAATCATGTAGGAAATACAAATAGCATACCCTTATAATAAATGTTGAATAAGGTACTTCAGTATCTTTGCCAAGAAAACCACAAGTGAGATCATGAATAGTCAAACACAACTAAAAAATGATTGAACAACAAAAAACATAAATGTAAAAGAGTGAGTATTTTTGAGTGCCTACAATTAGCTATGCACTGTGCTAGTTGTCATGTAGAGGTGGAGAGAGAAGAACAAGCCAAATCTATTCTATGTCAACATCCTTAATGTCCTGAAAAGCCTTAATAATTGTTTTAAAAATCAGTTAGCAAACCCAAAGAGAAAAAACATTCACTAACAACAAATAAACAGCACATTTTGAAATGTGATATGAATAGACAGTCTAAATTTTAAAATGCACACCAACAAATAATTATTCATAGTTTATGTGAGATGAGATATACCTAGGTATTAGGCAAATCACAAAGAAAGAAGCTAAGTAAGCTACATGGTGTTGAGAGACAATCCTTTTTGGGGACTCTAGTTTCTAGCAGGTATTGATTAGAATACTGAGAAGGGTTCTAGAGAACTTTCACAACTGTCTGCCTAACAATGCTCTGAATTCAGCAGATGTGTTCTGAACTGTAATATCCAGTGATGTAGGGGATAACATAGGATGATAAGTACTTTTCTGTGAAATTCAAGGAAAAATGAAATAGTAGTCTAACAGTTCTGAAAACTTCAAACCAATGGCCTAATCAAGAGAAATTGTACTCTTTACTTTTGGAGGTCGCCTTCTATATGGATCTAATACTCACAACCTCCCACAACACTAAATCCAAAACCTAACTTCCCTGAACAAATTTCCTTGATCCCGCTAGCACAAGAATGTTCTACACATTTTCTTGCACAACCAAAATATACAGGGATTATCTGAGAATGAAATGGCAGCTTACCCTCTGATATGGCCTGCAGAGATTGAATTAGAGAATGCTGTACATCTGATAGAGCCCTTGAATTATGAGCAGACATCTTGGCTTTATCCTTCTCCAGGTCCTTTGCCTTCTTCTTTCCTTCTTTCACATCTACTTTCTCTATTATAAATAAAAAAGAAAAAAATATATTCAGTTCTATTTCAAAGCCTCAAAATGTATTTTTATTGAAAGGAAAGACAAAAGGTAATAGTCTTCACCTTTAATAATAGAATCTCCAGAGTCCTTTCAAATATAACTCCCCAACATTTAAAAACACACTAAATGACCAAAATATTATTACTTAATTGACTAGATACTTGAAAGTTTAAGGATACAATCTTAAAATATTTTACTTAGAGGTTGTGTCAAAAATAATTAAATACCATTAAGATGCTACTATCATTATCATATTGATTCAAAAAATAGCCAATGCTTAAAGACTATATCCTAAATGAGAATACTTTGAAAGGAAAAATAACTGTTAAAAATTAAATTTAAAAAGCTATAGAAGAAATTTATATAAAATAATAATTATATATTACATTTTATTTTAAATAAAGCCAACAAAGGGGGGAAGGCAAGTATGGCATACAATTCAAAACAATACTAAATTTACTTTGAACTATGTGTCAAATTATCTTTCACTGAGATTTTCTATTGAATATAGCAATGTATTACATAACTACGTAATACTAAGGTAAGTCCTTTTTCTCATGACAAAGTTTAAAAGAATAATTGTAATCCTTCTTCAAGATATATCACTACTAAATACCCCCAACCTTTAGCTAGGAATATTTTTCATGGAATTTTCATCCCTTCAATCCTACTACATTTACCCTCAAAGGCAACATTGTATTTTCTTATGACAATGCCTGCTATGTTGTTCTTGTCACATATTTTGCCATTTCTTCTTGTTGATCTATACATAGGACTTTCAAGGGTGAGGGCAAGATGTTAAAGTACAAAAAGCATACAGCTGAGCTCTTCCAAAATTCCCCTCTAAACAACTTTAAAACAATACTGCAAACTGAATTCTGGAGTGGCAGAGCCAACAAAAGGTCAGAGTGAAACATTTTTCCAGCCCAAGACAATTTAGGATGACAATATTCTACCTAAACTCACCTATTTATTTAGTGCTATACTAATCAGACTCCCAAGAAACTATTTTAATGATCTAGAAAAAATAACAACAAAGTTCATATGGAAAAACAAAAGGTCAAGAATTTCAAGGGAATTAATGAAAAAAAAAATCAAATGAAGGTGGCCTAGCTGTACCAGATCTAAAATTATATTATAAAGCAGCAGTCACCAAAACTATTTGGTATTAGCTAGGAAATAGACTAGTTGATGAGTGGAAGAGGTTAGGGTCAAAGGACAAAATAGTCAATAACTTTAATAATCTAGTGTTTGACAAACCCAAAGACCCCAGCTTTTGGGATAAGAACTCATTGTTTTTTAAGGTTTCCATAACATTCATATACCACAATTTACTCAACCATTCTCCAACTGATGGGCATCTATTCATTTTCCAGCTTCTAGCCACAACAAACAGTGCTGCCACAAACATTTTGGCACATACAGGTCCCTTTCCCTTCTTTAGTATCTTTTTGGGGTATAAGCCCAGTAGAAACACTGCTGGATCAAAAGAGTATGCACAGTTTGATAACTTTTTGAGCATAGTTCTAAATTGCTCTCAGAATGGCTGGAATTGTTCAATTCCACCAACAATGTATCAGTGTCCCAGTTTCCCATCCCCTCCAATATTCCGCATTATCTTTCCCTGTCATTCTAGCCAATCTGACAGGTGTGTAGTGGGATCTCAGAGTTGTCTTAATTTGCATTTCTCTGATCAATAGTGATTTGGAATACTCTTTCATATGAGTGGTAATAATTTCAGTTTCATCATCTGAAAATTGTCTGTTCATATCCTTTGACTATTTATCAATTGGAGAATGACTTGATTTCTTATAAATTAGAGTCAATTCTCTATATATTTTGGAAATGAGTCCTTTATCAGAACCTTTGATTGTAAAATGTTTTTCCCAGTTTATTGTTTCCCTTCTAATCTTGCCTGCATTAGTTTTGTTTTACAAAAACTTTTCAATTTATATAATCAAAATTTTCTATTTTTGTAGTCAATAGTGATCTCTAGTTCTTCTTTGGTCATAAATTCCTTCCTCTTTCACAGGTCTGAGAGGTAAACTATCCTATGCTCTTCCAATTTATTTATAATCTCATTCTTTATGCCTAGATCATGAACCTATTTTGACCTTATCTTGGTGTACGGTGTTAAGTGTGGGTCAATGCCTAGTTTCTGCCATAATAATTTCCAATTTTCCCAACAATTTTTGTCAAATACTGCATTCTTATCCCAAAACCTGGGGTCTTTGGGGTTATCAAACACTAGATAATTAAAGTTATTGGCTGTTTTGTCCTTTGAACCTAACCTATTCCATTGATCAAGTAGTCTATTTCTTAACCAATACCAGATGGTTTTAGTAACCGCTGCTTTATCATATAATTATAGATCTGGTATAGCTAGGCCACCTTCATTTGATTTTTTTTTCATTAATTCCCTTGAAAGTCTTGACCTTTTATTTTTCCATATGAACTTTGTTGTTATTTTTTCTAGGTCATCAAAATAGTTTTGGGGAAGTCTGATTGGTATAGCGCTAAATAAATAGATTAGTTTAGGTAGTATTGTCATCTTTATTATATTTGCTTGCCCAATCCAAGAGCATTTAATATTTTTCCAATTGGTTAGATCAGACTTAATTTGTGTGGAAAGTGTTTTGTAGTTTTGCTCATAAAGTTTCTGATTTTCCCTTGGCAGATAGATTCCTAAATATTTTATACTATCAGTAGTTACTTTAAATGAAATTTCTCTTTGTAATTCTGACTGTTGGATTTTGTGAGTGATATATAAGAATGCTGATGACTTAGGTGGGTTTATTTTATAACCAGCAACTTTGCTAAAGATGTGGATTATTTCTAATAACTTTTTAGTAGAATCTCTGGGGTTTTCTAAGTATACCATCATATCATCAGCAAAGAGTGACAATTCAGTTTCCTCATTGCCTATTCTTATTCCTTTAATCTCTTTCTCAGCTCTTATTGCCAAACTAGCATTTCATAATTAAATAGCGGTGATGTGGGCCCTTTTTCCCCTGATCTTATTGGGAATGGTTGCGTTTGTCCCATTACATTGATGCTTACTGCTGGTTTAAATAATTACTGATTATTTTAAGGAAAAGTCCATTTATTCCTATACTCTCAAGTGTTTTTAATAGGAATGGATGTTTGTCAATCCCTCTATTTTTCTTTTTCCCCATTTTGATTTCCTTCAAGGGGCTAATTTCGGTTTTCAAAAATTCTTTTTTATACAGCTAAATAACTGTAGGGACATGTGTACATATATTGTATTTAACTTATACTTTAACATATTTAACATGTATTGGTCAACTTGCCATCTTGGGTCTGGTGTGGGGGGAAGGATGGGAAAAGTTGGAACAAAAGGTTTTGCAACTGTCAATGCTGAAAAATTACCCATGTATATATTTTGTAAATAAAAAGCTATAATAAAAAAATTTTTTAAAAAGCTATAATGAAAAATGCTATCTGCCTAAAGAGAGAGAGCTCCAAATGAAGACTGATGCATATTTTTTAACTTTCTTTATTTTTCCTAGGGCTTTTTGTTTTGTTTTTTTGACAATTTGGCAAATGTTGAAATATATATAATCAATATCAAATAACCTTCCTTCTCAAGGAGGATGAAGCAGGAGGAAAGGAAAGAATTTGGAATTAAAAATAAATGTTAATAATTATTTTTACATGTAATTTGGAAATATTTAATAAAAATATTTTTAAAGAAATCCAATGAGTAATGACACACACACACACATACATACACACAGTAACTATGGAGCTAAAAATTATTTCATTTAAAGCCTTTAACTATCACTCCCCAAAAGAATTCTTACCTTAAATCTAAAGATTTTAATTTAATTCAGGAATTTGCCATATAATGTTAGAAACAAAAGCAGTTCTATTATTTTAAACAGTGGGAAACTGAAAAGCTTTAAAATGGAAACAAAAATATTTATGTTTCAGAACTCTCATCTGTATTTAACTTATTTTCAAAACCAACTTGTGGGTAGTAAAACAAATTATTTTTTGAAATATTTTTGAAGACATAAAGATAAATAAATATGGGTTGATACCCATTTGTTGTTTTTTAGTAAAGACACCATTTGGGATATTCTTGGCAAAGACACTGGCGTGGTTTGTCATTTCCTTATCCATTCCTTTTTTCAGATGAGGAATTAAGACAAATAGGTTAAGTGACTTGCACATGGTCACACAGCCAGTAAGTGTCTGAGGCTGGATTTGAACTCAGGAGAGTGAATTTTCCTGACTCCACACCCAGCGCTCTGTCCATGGTGCCATCTAGCTGCCCCACAGAGAATGGAAAAGGGAATGCTAAAACTTTCTGGGTATTTTTCAAATTGTAAACTACCCCAAAGATGTATGAAACATTGAACAAGTTTTACAACACAGCTAAGTTCATCTAAAATGTGTTCATATATATTTTTCTATTAACACTATAATTTAATCCCACATATGAATTTATATTCATTAGAGGCCTAGCATATTGCAATTATAGCTAGCATTAAACATATGACTGACTTTTCCATATTGTTTCTCCTTTTAAAAAATTAAATTTACTTAGAAAGCTGTAGAATTAGAACTTTACCTTTACCTTTTCTTTTGCTTTTGTTTATTGTTTTTACTTTTTTTTCAAATGTGAAATTCTTTCCTAATAAGATAATAAAGCCAATTTTTTCCTGAGTAAATATTTGTCTGATAAAAAATATTTATCCTTTTACAATATTTGCTTTTCTTCTTTATTCCCCCTTCGTACAGGTAGTACTTTTAAAAAATGTATCAGATAAAATTATATTCTAATGTCTTCTTACTACACAAAGACCAGAAATTCAACATTAAAAATCTGGAGAGCTATGTTGATGAGTTATTTTTCCCCCAAGTTTTCTTCAAGGGCAAAACAGAAACACAGCACAAAACAAAATTTAGATTGTAGCATGGATCTTTCCTATTTACATTTGTTGGGTATTTTTATTTAATAGCATTCCCATGCATATGAAAGTCAATAAATATTAGGGAAATTATTAGCTATTTAACTGAACAATCAACAAGAAATCTGAAAACAACATATAGAGATTTTAATGTTTTAAAATAATTGCCTACCTTTTCCAGATTTATCACCTTTATCAGCTCCTTTGCCCTGTGCACTTTCACCTTTGCCTTCTTTTCCATCTTTTCCACCTTTTTCTTCTTTTCCTTCTTTTCCATTTTTTCCACTTCTTTCTTCTCTTCCATTTTTCCCACTTCTTTCTTCTTTTCCATTTTTTCCTCCTTTCTCTTCTTTTCCATTTTTTCCACTTTTTTCTTCTTTTCCCTCTTTTCCACCTCTTTCATCTTTTCCATTTTTTCCATCCTTGGAATCTTTTCCATCTTTTGATTTCGAATCTGATAGTTTTTCAGAACTGCTCTCTTCAATCAGTTTAAACTCCGGCAAAATTTCTTTCAAAAACTGCCAAATTTTGTTCAAATATTCTTGGCTTAAAAATAAATAAGTCAACTTTAGTTTTTTTTTTTCAAATAAAGCTTTGTTCTCTTCATCTAAGGATACTTGCTAGCAGTCAGTCTTACAAATGTTATTGTTTCAAGTATCATTGCAACTGTTTAATATTTATTGAATCCTTATTTTTATATTAGCACTCAGAATGAAAAAAGAAAGTATTTAAGTGGGTTTTTTGATATAACATTCATCCTAGAAGACCAATTTTAATAATTATTAATTTCATAATGATTCTCAAGATACTAACATATATCATTGAGATAATCAGATTAGCTATCATGTTGTATTATTTCATAGCCAGGAAGTCAATAAACATTTATTAATTGTCTACTATGTACAAAGTATTGTGCTAAGCATTGGGGTTTCAATGAAATATGAAACACAGTCCCTGCCTTCAAGGAGTTCACAACTTATTATGCTTTGCGATAGGCCTAAACACAGTGAAAAAACTGACTGAAACTAATTGTTATTTATTTTTAAAAAACCTAGATAATGTTTACATACCCTGTATATGTTTTAATCAAAAAAAGCCTAAATGCAGTCAAACCATTGATTATATTTAAAATAACCAAATGATTTCCATTAAAGTGCTATTGATTTTTTAAAAAGTCATTGGATTCAACTCTTTTGTCCCAGTGAAAATTCTATTGTTTTAGCTGAGTCTTTTGAGTTGGAGGCCTAAAATACAGAGGCAGTGATATGTACAAGTGACATTTGTGCTCAATACCTACCCTCAAAGGCCAATCTACCAATAAGGGAAAGGAGTGGGAGAGAAAGTATGTTTCTCATTTGGAACTGGAATATATCACCAATAGCAACATCTCTACCCAGTCCATTCATTAAGTTTGCTATAGAAATGAGTAGAAGAGAAAATCCAAGTCTATATAACACAAATCTTTAAGATTCACTCTTTATAAGTTGGATGGAGGTAGTAAGATCATTTTCAAAAGTCAGGAACTTTAGGCCCTACCTCCAGTTACTATATAATATGCATATATATATGTGTGCATCTGTGTTTAAAGCAGGAATGCAGGGTTGGTTCAATATTAGGAAAACCATCTACATAATTGACAATATCAGTAAGAAAACCAAGAGTAATCATGATTACCTCAATAGATGCAGTCTCTATCTAAAACCATCAGCAAACACTTTGTATAATGGGGAAAATCTAGAAGCCTTCCCAATAAGATCAGGGATGAAGCAAGGATGCCCATTATCATCACTATTATTTAATATAATAGTAAAAAAGTAGCAATAAAAGAAGAAAAAGAAATTGAAGGAAACTTATCAATGTCTCAAGACCCCAATAGGTCTGACAAATAGACCATTCCTTGTTCTTCTAATTTGCTTATAGTGTTGCCCTTTACATCTGAATCATACATCCATTGTTGTAATTCAACTACAAAAACTAATGATCAATATATGAAAGACACACCCCCTCCTAAAAATTATCAATCACTCTTTTGTTGACCTGCCTGCTCCATCTAATATCTCTGCCTGATGAAGATCTTATCTTGGTATATGGATGTAAAGGCTGATCTATACCTAGTTTATGTCCTATTGTTTTCAATCTTCCCAGCAGTTTTTGTTAGTGAGTTCTAAAAACAAAAGCTATAGTCTTAGAGTTTGTTAAATCTTAGTTTACTTCTGTATTGACTACTATGTCTTGTCTACCTAATTTATTCCAGTGATATAGCGCTCTATTCTTAGCCAGTACCAGATAGCTTTGATGGTAACTAATTTACAATATAGTTTGATATATGGTCTTGTTAGGCCACCTTCCTTTGTATTTTTTTCATTAATTCCCTTGACCTTTTGCTCTTTAGATAAATTTTGTTGTTAATTTTTTTTTAGCTCTATAAAAACATTTTTGGTAGTTTTATTAATATGGCATTGTATAAGTAAGCTAAGGGGCAGCTACGTGGTGCAGTGGATAGAGCACCATCCCTGAAGTCAGGAGGACCTGAGTTCAAATCTGCTCTCAGACACTTAACACTTTCTAACTATGTGATCCTGGGCAACTCACTTAACCTCAATTGCTTCAGGAAAAAAAAAAGTTAATTTAGGTAGAATTGTCATTTTTATTATATTGACTTGGCCCACAGACATGAGCAATTGATATTTTTCCAGTTGTTTAGATCTGACTTTATTTATATGAAAAGTATTTCATATTTTGTGTTCATATAATTTCTGGGTTTGTCTTGACAGGTAGATTCCTAAATATTTTATATTGTTTAAGTTATTTTAATCGAATTTCTCTATTTCTTATTGCTGAGTTTTGTTAGTCATACAAAGAAATGCTAATGATTTATGTAGGTTTATCCTATATCCTGAAACTTTGCTAAAGTTTTTAGCTATTTCAAGTAGTTTTTTAATTGCTAATCTAGGGTTCTCAAAGTGTATTATCATATCATTTAGAAATAGTAAACTGAGGCAAACAGGTTTAGGTGATTTGGTCAAGGTCACATTGCTAGTAATTGAGGTCAGATTTCTAACTCCAGGCCCAATGCTCGAGTCACAGTGCCACTTAGCCAAAATTATCTTCCTAAACATAAATCTGGCCATGTAACTTTCTTTAGATTCCTTCTTGCCTCATAAATAAAATCCAAATTTCTTAGGAGGAGAGACACATACCTATCCTATCTCAGGGTGAGGATCTGGGGAGAAAGCAAAAGTCCAGGATAAATTATAGATGACTCTCCTGCTAGTATAGGACTTGAGCAATACCAAATTAATATTTAAGCAATTATCTATTGCCATCTTTTACAATTTTACCACTTAACTCTAAATCTTTACAATACCACCTTGTATACCAAATAAAGTCTTCAACCTCTCATTCTAGATCCTCCATAATTTAGTCCAATCTACCATTTTAGTCTTAGAATTACCACCCCCTGAATTAAGAAAAATGACAAAAGATGTGGGAACCTATCATTACATGGGCCTTGAAGGGAAAAAAATCAAACTAATTCACATCTTATAAAACTATTAAATGGTTCAAATGTTCTAAAAAAAAAAGAAACAACGTGGAATTGTTATTCAATAAAAGTAACTAAACTGTTCATTCCCTTTGATCTAATGATCCCACTACTTGGAAAAATATGCATGAAAAAGTTCTTATTGCATTATTAGAGATAACAAAAGTGAGAAATTAAAATAGTGTTCCCCAGTAATAGGGTGAACAGCAAACAAATCATAGGAAGATTGGTGAATATTAATTAACCATAAGGAATGACAAACATAAAGAAGTCAAAGAAATAAAGAAAAGTCTTTATTGAATGATGCAGAAAGCAGGAAGCACAGACAAAAAATTATACAGCAATAAAATTAAAGTCAAAAACAAGAAGCAAAAAACAAAAACAACAAAGGCATATATGGAGAAGATACCTCAAGGAAGATACACATCTCTCCATTCCCCTTCACCATTTTACACACAGGGACAGTGAGGCTCAAAGAGGAGGAATGAATTATTCCAAGTCATACAGTATATTAGTAGGAAAGACAAATCTAAGATTCTGGTCACATGGCCAATGGTCATCATACTACTACCAATACCATTAGTGTTTCTAGCAAGTATAGAGGGAAAAAAAATGGGAAAACATTAGAGCTCAATAATCTAGTTTTCTACTTTTATAAATTATCCCTGTTTTACTTACTCTATTGTACATAAAGTCAACTATTATCTTTTCCCAAATGGAAGCTTTTTACTCTATTTTACATTATGTTAGGATAATATTTCTTTAGACTACCTAAGTAATTTTGCATAAAAGTTGCTAATGGCAGCCAACAGGGCTGCCCTCTAAGATCCATCAATGAGGCAACTACATACATATGTGTGTCTGTGTGTGTGTGTGTATGTATAGTAAGAATTTGATGTTACCATGAGATATCCAATCAAATCCAATTTGATGATGTGTCCTGAATGACTACTGTTCCATAATCTGTTCCCTGATCATATATTTTTGGTAAGAAAAAAATTAATATTTTTATAAACTTTCTATGGAAAATTTTACTATTTGCAAAAATGTAAGAGAAATATTATGAAGCACACTTTCCACAATGCATCTGACTGAGTAATCCTAGTTCATTAGTGGAAATTTCTATAGATAAGGGTTTCTTAAATTTTTTCTACTCGTGACCCCTTTTTTCTTGAGAAATTTTTATATTGCCCCCAATATATAGGCATTCAAAATAGGTATACACATCAAACATTTACTGCTAAAAATCATAATTTCATGACCCCACCCACAATCAGTTATGAGACCCCATATAGGATTGTATCCCATAGTTTAAGTAGCTGAGCTATAAACGATACCACCCGGAAAACACAGAACGTATCCTCTGGATTGGTAGGCATGCTCATTTCTTGAGAGAGATTCTCAAAAGAACAGACAAGACATAGAATGGGGACATATAGCAAGCATGGAGAAAATTAAAATATAAGGAGAAATGGGAAAGAAATGGTGTATAAATCAATATTCTAGTCTGTGCCAAAGGCATAGAAACATGTTATGAGAAACAGATTGGGTAAGCATGGGTATGGAAACAATGGAAAAAATATTTATATAGTACGGGTCTGGTCATGATGCCCTGACTCCTGATAGGGAAGAAAAAAATATTGCTGCATATTGTATTGAGATGGGGGATGAAGGGAATGTTGACTAAGTGCAGTCCAATTACAAATGTGTTTTTTTAGTCTCTGTGTTAAAGCAAATTGTGTTTATTAAATGTGAAAATAAAACAAGGAAGTCCTTCTTTTGTTAAATAATTACTATTGTCTTAGCTAATTAGCATTAGCATTTAGTAACTGTGTTATAATATATGAAATCAGAAGCCTTTATAATAAATTTCTCAAGTAATTTTTATAAGTTCTTAAAATATTATACAGTCTTGACCAATATATAGTAGATGTTTAACAAATGCTGGTTGACTAACTGACTAGCTGACACTTTTCAAAATGTGACCATTCTCTAATTTTATTCTTAAAGCCTTTTATTTCAAATATCAAGAAAAGATAAGTTATTAACTTGACAAATTTACCGGACAGGAATGACTTCAGGTAACCATCCTGTGAGTGCATGAAGAACTGTGAATTCTCCTAACTCTCTTTGGTCAGCCATATGAATACTAGAAAAGAAAAGTCAATAAGTTTGTTCACATTATTTAAATATCAAAACTTGGGCAAATATTTAAGGAACAAGAAGTCACTATTAAATAATCCTATCCTAAATATAATATGAAAATTTTATAATGTCTATATTAATTATAAATTATAATTATATAAATATTATATTTAAAATTTACGATAAAAGTTTATTATATTTATAATATATTTTATGTATAATATAAATTTATAATATATTCTAGATAATTATAAAATATAAACAAATTATATAAACAAATTATAAGTAAGCTTCAGACAGTCTGAATAATATACAATTTTGCCAATTAATACAGTCTTATGAAAATATCCAAATTATCATAAGCCCTATAAAAACACGGTGAGAAACTCATGAAATTTCAAGTCATGACAGCTCCTTCATTTTTCTTCAGCAAAAAAAAAAAATAAAAAATATAAAAAGTACTAAAATTTCTTTTGGCATGATTTCAAATTAAATAGTAACAATATCTTAAATATTTTTTGTTGAGATGACTTTGAAATGCTCAATATAACCAAACTTTTACATATATGACAATAGTATTCAAAATTCACTGCTTTAAATTTTAAAAATTTATCTGGCTAAATCTGTTTCAGAAAATTGCGATATTAACCGAATGAATATGAAAAAATGAAATTATATAAATAAGAAGAGGTACCATAAAGAAGTCATAAAGTCATAAGATATAGGCTCAAGTACAATTCCTGACCCTTTCTGATTCTGTGACCTTTGAATAAATCACTTAATCTTTCAATGTACTATACAATACTCAAGTGTTTATGTTACAGAGAGGCCAACCTGAATTAGTAGAGGCAGCTCCCTAAAATAATAAAATTACAAATCTATTCCCTATTCCTGAGGAACAGAATATGTTTCCTCCAAAAAAAAATTTTATGCTTCCCTAAGGCATTACAAATCACTGGAAACATTAATAAGCTACTAACATAATTTTTGTAAAACTTGCCAAACTTCACCTGAGTTTTCACCTCCTAAATGGAATAAAAGGAACCTTATTTTTTTATGCTCAGAAAACACCTATATATTATTTTGATATACAGAAGTAACACATCAAAGTATCACTACAATTTTATAGGTCATTTATTTGATGATGAAGTAAGCTAACATGTGAATTATTGGATTCTAAAGGCTACAGACATTATGCTAAAGCTAGGAAATGAAGAATCATTCCCTCAGAGCAATCAAATATCAGAATGTTATATCATGTTATTATTTGGCAACAAAAATTGAAATCAAAATCCTCAATGTGCTTCTCAAAAGGAAATGAAATACTTCTAAGGAGATTGGTTTTACTTTTTTTTTTTTTTATTTTTACTATTTTTTTACATTTTTACTTTTTTTTACTTTACTTTGAAAATTTGTCTTAATAATTGTCCTTCTGTTGTTCAGATTCACATTAGGCCTCTGAAGCTATTATATATCATTTTCAGTCATTTCAGAAATAAGAGTCTTAATATGCCATTAAAACTGGATTGGGGGCGAGGGGCAGCTAGGTGGTATAGTGAATGGAGCACTGGCCCTGGACCAGAGTTCAAATCCAGCCTTAGATAGTTGACACTTACCAGATACATGACCCTAAAAAAATCACTTAACTACAATTGCCTTGCCTCCCCTCTCCCAAAAAAAAAAAGAACAAAAAACCAATGTGAATTTTTGGTTTGTTTTTATGGAAACAATTGATAGCTTTCTTCTTCAACATACTCAATATTTGTGAGCTTAATGATGCCTTTAGTTAATATCATTGGCCAAAGTTCAATGTCACAATTTGTAGCTGGAAGTAATAACCTATTCTCTTCATCATATGGTAAGGTGTCATCAACTGTTATCTTTCTCCAACAACCCTAAAAATAAAAAAGAAATTTTAAACATGTAATGAAAATTTTAAAAGTCAGCATCCACAATAGATGTACAACCAAGAATTTCTAATTATTTTAATCAGATATTTTAATACTATTGACAAAATTAATTACTAGACTTAGATTTTTAAAAGCTCTTTTATATTCATAATACAAAGAATATTATCACTAAAATGTAATGGCCAATTTTAACTACTATTAACAAGTAGGCACTTGTTATAGGCACTTGCATCTGGAAAATGAGACAATGATATCTATCTTCACTTCTCTTTGAGAATTTCAAATTGCTCAGAAATTGAGATTTTGCTCTGTGTTTATTCAAAATATAGTCAGGGCTGGATGTGGATGTGAGTATAGAGGGAACAAACATCAGTACAAGCATATTACAAAATAAAAAACACAAATTTTAAACATCATTAATACTTTTTGTCAATAAAAATGACATTATTAGTTTGCAGTTTTATCTCATTCTACAATGATCAAATCTTTTCTGTCATGTTTGAAATTTTTAAGACAAAATAGAAGCTTTGCTTTAAAAAATCAACTGTGTTCATTTACCTTAGGAATTAAATAATTTTAAAGAGCACAACCAAAACATTGTGCTATTAAATGATAAGTATAGGTATTATCTAAAGAGCCTAATAGTTACTTTTGCTAATTTTAAAATTCAAATTTGACCAACTACAGGTTTTTTTCATTCTGTTTTGGTTCAAAGTCACTCCTATCATAAAATAAAGCTCAAGTATTTTTGTTTCCTAAATTCATAATCAATTTGTTAGAGCCAGCATGACATAGCTAGATAGAACACTGGAGTAAATCCAGAAATATCAGGGTTTAAATCTCACCTCAAAACATTAAATTGACAAATTACAACCTCTCTGTGCCTCAATTATCTCACCTATAAAATGAGGGGGTTGGACATGCTTTCCAGCTCCAAATCTATGATCTTATCAATATTTTTAATTTATATCTAAACCTGTCTAACAGCATTCAAGGGAGGATATAAGCATTTTTATAATGACATTAATTTTTTGTAGGTAACTGTAGCAAGTGTTGAAATTATGATTTAACGTATGAGGTTAAGTGACAAATATGCTGGCACCAGTCAATGTCAAGGTCAGAACCTGAACTAAAATCTCCTAATCACTGGATACAATGTTCTTTGTACTACTCTGCAGTAACTCATGCTGCGTATATTACACTTCATTTATTGTGAGGCTATAATGTAAAAAGAACTAAAGAAAATACTGTGGGGATAAATAGAATAAAAAAGACAAATACAGTTCCAAAAATTTCTGATAAAGAGAGATAAATTTGGAACACAGATACAAAATAGTGCATGAAAACTACAAAAGAAGTGTGGTGATATATTTGTTGTTGTTTGTCCTTGACTAAGGATGGCCCTGAATGCAGTGGGAGACTTTGGCCATTTTAAACTAAGGTCTTCAACAGGTCTCAGTTTGACTGGAGCTGCAGTCATTCAGTCATTAAGGCCAGGTAGTAATTCAGGGAAAGAATCTCCTCTTTCATTTAGGTCAAAAAAATCTAAATAAATAAGTAAATGATGAATGAATCTGGGAGGGGAAGACCCTAAGGGTTTCTGGCCAAAGCAGAAATGATTGCTGTTTACATTCAATCTGAGCCTAATAGGACTCAAAAAAAGGACCAAATGGGGCTTGGAGTTGGACCTACTAGTGGTCAATTAGAACCATATCCTTTTAACATCGTACACCAAGATAAGGTCAAAATGGGTTCATGACCTAGGCATAAAGAATAAGATTATAAATAAATTAGAGGAACACAGGATAGTTTACCTCTCAGACCTGTGGAAGAGGAAGGAATTTATGACCAAAGAAGAACTAGAGATCATTATTGATCACAAAATAGAAAATTTTGCTTATATCAAATTGAAAAGTTTTTGTACAAACAAAACTAATGTAGACATGATTAGAAGGGAAGCAATAAATTGGAAAAATATTTTTACAGTCAAAGGTTCTGATAAAGGCCTCATTTCCAAAATATACAGAGAATTGATTCTAATTTATAAGAAATCAAGCCATTCTCCAATTGATAAATGATCAAATGATATGAACAGACAATTCTCAGATGAAGAAATTGAAACTACTTCTAACCATATGAAAAGATGCTCCAAGTCATTATTAATCAGAGAAATGCAAATTAAGACAACTCTGAGATACCACTACACACCTGTCAGATTGGCTAGAATGACAGAGAACGACAGTGCGGAATGTTGGAGGGGATGTGGGAAAACTGGGACACTAATACATTATTAGTGGAATTGTGAATACATCCAATCATTCTGTAGAGCAATTTGAAACTATGCTCAAAAAGGTATCAAACAGTGCATACCCTTTGATCCAGCAGTGTTACTACTGGGCTTATATCCCAAAGAGATCATAAAGAAGGGAAAAGGACCTGTATGTGCACGAATGTTTGTGGCAGCCCTGTTTGTAGTGACCAGAAACTGGAAACTGAGTGGATGCCCATCAACTGGAGAATGGCTGAATAAATTGTGGTATATGAATGTTATGGAATATTATTGTTCACTAAGAAATAACCGACAGGATGATTTCAGAAAAGCCTGGAGAGACTTACACGAACTGATGCTGAGTGAAACGAGCAGGGCCAGGAGATCATTATGTACTTCAACAACAGTACTATATGATGATCAATTCTGATGGACCTGGCCATCTTCAGCAATGAGATGAACCAAATCAGTTCCAATGGAGCAGTAATGAACTGAACCAGCTACACCCAGCGAAAGAACTCTGGGAGATGACCAAGAACCATTACATTGAATTCCCAATCCCTATATTTTTGCCTGCCTGCATTTTGGATTTCCTTCACAGGCTAATTGTACAATATTTCAGTATCCAATTCTTTTTGTACAGCAAAATAATGATTTGGTCATGTATACTTATTGTGCATTTAATTTATACTTTAATATATTTAACATCTACTGGTCATTTAACATCTAGGGGAGGAGGTGGGGAGGAGGGGAAAAATTGGAACAAAAGGTTTGGCAATTGTCAATGCTGTAAAATTACCCATGCATATAACTTGTAAATAAAAAGCTATTTAAAAAGAAAGAATCATATCCTTTTTTGTTTAAGACCTGGTTCTTAAGAGAAAATTCTAGCCAGTACTATCAGTGATCAGCAGCCTTACATTAATGGAAGTGAGCCAGAACAGATTTATCTTAAGCCACTTCCGGGGTACTAGGCTATGTCCAATAGTCAAAGCAGCTACATTCACAGCACACTTGTAAGAATAGAGAAGGGTCATGTCCTCTTATTTTCTCATATTGGAGAAATATCAAAAGAAAGTACATTATGAAAATGTTGCTGGGAAACTAGATTACTCCAGAGATCCTATCAAAAAGAGTAAGTCCTGAGGGAATTCAGTATTTTAATACTTTAATTTTAAAATACTTAACCTTTTTATTTGTCTGTTTCATGGACCACTCTAGCAGTTAAAGAAGCCTACAGACTACTTCTCATAATATTTTTTAATTCATAGTTGAAGGAAATAGTATCTTTCAGTTGGTAGTTAGTGAATTTATTTAAATTTTTCCATCCAAATTTATGGAATCCCTGAAATTTAGCCACTGAACAGATGGGAATCTATGATGATTACTCATCAACACGAGTAATCCCTCCATGACATAAATCACAATTGAATTCATGCCTTCTCATTCAGTTCTTTTACTCATATCTTGTCACAAACTCTCCACAAGAGAATTTATTCAACATGTTTTCCTTTAGGTTTTTATTAAAAGTAACCATTTGGGCTATCCAACTGTTACTCCTAACTCTTACTATATAGCTAGCTAGCCTTCTTTTAAGCTATTTGTATCTTGTAAGATACTATGCTAATATATGTCCTCACTGATAGTAAATCTCATAACCCATTTTATACTACCCAGAGACTACTTTATTACATTGAGAATGTCTAAAACTGACAACCATAAATGACTAACAAAAATTGTGTGTTATTACATTTTACTAGAATTTAATATATAGATCTGTGGACAATTTGTAAAATTTTATCTGACAAATTGAAATTATAAAACTGAAGTTTGGAGATAAAAATAGAAATTTTAATGATTAACACAAAAGGGTAAAAAAAAATAATAAAAAAAGAAAAGCATCGTTACTCCAAAAGCAAATAAAAACAAAAATGAAGAATAAAGAAAAAGAAAGAATTTGACAACCTCCCCAAACACTTAAAACTTGGGAAAATGTCAATAATTTAAAAATGGATATACAATCTATTTTATGTTATTTTAAAAGATAAAACTGTTATATAAGATTATTTTATGTTCTACTCCTTTTATCAAGAACAATAAGAAAATAACAGAAAACAAATCAAATGTTTTGCTTATAACAATTATAACTAATGATTCCTGGTCTGAATTTGCCTTTTAAAATGATAAAATTAGGAAATAAATGTCATTCGTATATTGTTTAAAAGAACAACAGACAATGGAAAAAGCTAAATTTAAAAAGTGATTAAGAGTTTGTTCTACACTGGGAAATAAATGTGGACTACTTGCATTTTGTTTTCTTCCCAGGTTATTTTTACCTTTCTGAATCCAATTTTTCTTGTGCAACAAGAGAACTGTACGTATGTATACACATATATTGTATTTAAGATATACTTTAACATGTTTAATATGTATGAGAGTACCTGCCACCTAGGGAAGGAGGTGAAGAGAGGGAAGGGAAAAGCTGGAATAGAAGTGATTTCAAGGGACAATGTTGAAAAAATTACCCATGCATAAGTTCTGTCAATGAAAACTTATAATAATAAAAAAAAAATTTAAAAGGAGTTTGTTCTAAAACATATCATACAATTGAAAATTTAAAAAAATAATAATAATAGTAGTAGTACATAAGGCAAAGACGAAGGCATTCCAGAATAGTTAAAACAAAAATAAAGAATATGTAAAAATTTCTACCACATACAAAACAGTTCAACAGCTAAATTAAAATTTTTAAACATTAAGTGATATAAAAATAAATCAAGTGTAAGATTTTTCTTAGAGTATTTTTATATTTTCTTATAATAGCATTTATTATTTTCTTATAATAGTATCAATAAAATTAAAAGATTAACTATAAAGAAATCACAGATTTAGCTATTTTTAAAAGATATAGAAACAGAAAAAGGAGAATATGCTTTATTTCCAAGTACACATGTAAAACTCACACAAAGAATCACATAACAAGTCATAATAGTAAGCAAACATAAATTCAAAATGAAAGACATTGTCCTTGCTGACTAATTAAAAGACAAAGTTGATGATTTACAAAAACATAAATTGTTAAAACTGACACACTAAGAAATTGATCATTTAAATAGAACAACCTGAGAGAAAGAAATGATGTCATTTAAAAATTGGCCTGTAACCACCAGAGAGTTGATGAATTTAAAATTCAGAATGTGGCATACATTTTTCAACATGGTCAATATAGCAAATTTGTTTTGTAGTACTCTGCATATTTGTTTTTGTTGTTGTTGTTATTGTTGTTCTACCCTTTATTTTTTTTTATTTATTATAATAACTTTTTATTGACAGAACCCATGCCAGGGTAATTTTTTACAACATTATCCCTTGCACTCATTCTGTTCTGATTTTCCCCTCTCTCCCTCTACCTCCTCCCCTAGATGGCAAGCCGTCCTATACATGTTAAATTGTATATTTGTTTTAAGCATGTTTGATGAGAGTGAAATAGATGAAATTAATAATAAATG
Organism: Sarcophilus harrisii; assembly: GCF_902635505.1. Taxonomy (NCBI): domain Eukaryota; kingdom Metazoa; phylum Chordata; class Mammalia; order Dasyuromorphia; family Dasyuridae; genus Sarcophilus; species Sarcophilus harrisii. The sequence goes on from NC_045429.1 coordinate 146,544,547, forward strand.
CTCATTAAAAATAAAGAATGGATAGATAAATAAATAATGGAATTAAATTGGATAGATGAGGGGACACATAATCAGCAAGGGAAATATAAGAAATGCCCTTTCAAGAGAAAGGAGAAAAAAGACTGGTCTCATTTAAAAAAAAAAAAAAAAAAAACTGGTTCAAATGAATTCAATGTAGAATTCCTTCAAAATTTTCATGAACAAATAATGCCTAAAGATAGAGGAATTAAATCTTTTACATTCTAAAAATCAGTGCAAATGGCAAAAAAACGTTTAAACTCGAAATTATCCATCCTATGCTCTCAGTAGGTCTCAGAAATGAATAACTTCTGGCATGTAAAAGAAGTCTACAAGCTGGATCCAAAACTTTAGGATAAGAATTTTCCAAGTCACTTTAGGTCACATTAGCTGGTACACAGAAATATATAGCAAAAAGAGAAATTAAGAAATGTTTTCAAGGCTTAGCTCAGATACTTAGCTCAGCAGGTTGCTCCAAGATTTCTTTGATTCCCAGACCTCAGCATTATTTGTTAATGTTTACTCTTTTCTCAAATGACCTATTTTCCCCAATACAATGAAATTTATTTGAGGGCAGGGACTCCTTCATTATTAGCACTTGGCTTTGTGCCTACACTTGATAAAAAAATAAATAAATAAAAGTTTGTGTTGAATTAAATCGAGTGGCAGTCTTAGAGCTGGAAGCTGGTATGTATAGCAGGAGCAGAGGCTGAGAAATAATCATCAACCTGGTGATTCATTTTCAGCATCTGTCTTTGCCTATGGCTGTATAACCACACAAGTTGCACAAATAATCATTCTAGCAATATTTAAAAATGTGTTTTAATGCATGTGAACTTACCATCCAATAAAGTTTCACAATATATTTTCCATAGCTATTATATAGAGGCATATGTCCTTTCACTGCCTTGCATAGAGAGTATATATGTTCCCAGGGTTTCCAATTTACAATAGGAGGATCTGTTGAAGGGCTTGAAATATTTCCATTATATATCTTCCATATTGAATGTATTTCACTGATAATCCATCTCATCACCTAAAGACCAAAAATAATTGTCTTAGTTACTTCTATTTTTAAATTAAAATGTTACTAAATTAATTTTTTATTTTTTCCAAATTGTAATTTTCTAAAATAATTTCTATATTCAATTTAGAAAAAATATTGTTAATATTGTTATAATGCAATATATTATTTTTAATTATGATTTTCTGAATTGCAATTAAGAAAAAATTATTATACTTTCAAATTTATCTATACATATGTCTCCCAAAATAAAATGCTATTTTAAAGCTATAATTTTCTAAATACACTTGTATTTAGAAAATTGCAATTTAGAAAAAAATTTATATAATGATAATGTTATTATATTAATGTATTATGAATATATGTGCATTACAATTAAGAGTAGGAAGTTGTTCTAAAATACATTATGCAAGTGAAAAGTCAAAAAAAAACAAGGAGGATAATAATGGTATAAAATAAAGTGAAACTAAAAATTAGAAAAAATGAGAGGCAAAAGACAAGAAAGTTGAGGGAATACATATGTAATATATATCATTATGTATAATATATTATTATTTTTCCAAATCATAATTTCTAAATATGTGCATTTAGAAATTATAATTTGAAAAAATAGCATTTTATTTTGAGATTCTTATGTAGAGAAGCTCTAGAAATTTTAGAAAATTATGAGTGAAAAAATGCCCATTGAATTAGTAATATTTAATTTCTAAGTAATATATTGAATTATGAAATTATTTTCATAAGTAAATCTAGTAACATATGTTATCTATGTTCATTATCTCTACTTCCTCTCTTGTCACTTATTTTTTAGCATTCTGTAATCTGGCTTCCAACCTCATTGTTCAATTACAAAAGAAGTTCAGTTCATTTAAGAATATGCCTAATTTCTCTATATATACCTCACTGCAGATTATGTGTCCATTTGCTGTAAATAGGTCAAATGAAGTTTCATTTTTCACTACCACAGGAATCTGAAAAAAATATTTAAAATGAGATGAACAATACAAAATCAATCAAGGTTATAGTTAATATTTATCAAAATATTATAAGAAAAATAACAAAGGTAAATTATCACCTCATCAACATAAAATTTAATCAGCTATTTACATAAAATCAAAATACAAAATACAAAAACTTATTTAATGTGTCTCCTGTATTGATATGTAGTTTAGTAAACATATTTCACCTTGGAAATTCTTCTTTTTCATCTATAATAGAAAGAGAAGCAAATTACAGTAGTGAACATAGAACTAACATTAAAGTCAAGAAGGATTGTGTTCATATACTATCTCTGATGTATCAGTTATATAGCACTGGCCATTTTGCAAAACCTCTTCATTCTAATACAAAAGAAATCTCTAAACTATACCAGTAGCAGTGGTCTATACCTATGAACATACAGATATAGGCCACCCAAAGCTCCCAAAAGGAATTCATAAAATTAATTATGACATATTGGTAACATAAACTAACTTCTACTTAATTGTAAACAGTAGATCAATAGAGTCACATCTGGAAAATAGACTAAAAGCATGTCAATGTTCGAGTAGCACCTAAGTAACTAGAACTGGGTTTTAGGGAAAGATAATAAATTTTGTTTTGCACATGTTGAGTTTAAGATTCATATATGTCAGGCAATTTGAAAGTCAATTCACAGAACAGGACTGGAGCTCAGAAGAAAAATAAGGGCTAATTATATAGATTCGTGAATCACTTGCACAGAAATGATAACTGAATTTTGGGCAGCTGATGAGGTCATGAAGAGAACAGATATGTATAAAGATGAGAAGGCAGCCTTGGACAGAGCTTTGGGACAAACCCACTATTAGAGCTATTAACTTCTTTTGTACCTCATGTCAAGGACCAGAGAGCAGTTGTCATGAAAACTTAGAAAAGAATATTCAGAAAGAAATAGTGGTTAATGGTACATAGTAGATACATCATATATAGTTATTGATCAATTAATTAAGGAAAGGTGAATTTTGCTGTCAAAAGGCTCCATTTTTATTTTTTTTTAACAGATTAAATAAAATTTGGTCTGAAGCTTATATATTTATATAATTAGTCTGAATGCTTAATGCAAAAGTGAGAATCCTTTTAAGGGAAGATTATAAGTCATATTATGATATTTCCCAGGGGAACCTGTTGGAATCTTTACAAACAAAGTGTTAAGCCATTAGAGTTGATAGAGACAATAATTATCTAATTTAGCATGGTTCAATATGATTGATTTGATCTTAGGAGGAGATATTTTGGGCCAGAACTTGAAACAAGGTACTAAGTACAACTGATAGAAATAATGTTTGTGTTCACACCTTTAAAGAGCTCATAAGTATCTGAATATTCAATGGAGTTCACACGTTTAGGAGATTTCAGGGCTTAGTATGGCTTAGTATGAGATATCGGAATTCACACCGCCCTTAGGGCCAGAGAGCACTCTGGGAGAGAACCCAGAATCCCTCTCTCTCCAGAAGGAAGAGTTAACCTTTGGGAGATCATATATATATATAGGAAGCTCTTAGAGCTGGAGAGAGTTTTCTTGGGAACATTGACTGGGGTCGGAGAGGAGCACTCTGGGAGGAAGCCCACAAGTCCTATCTTTGAGGCAAGAGATTCATTGCATTCTCCAACTTGGTGCTGGCTGGAGGCTGAAGAAAGCAGAGGCAGAAGCCAAGGACAAACCTGCAAGATCTCTTGGAACCAAGCAGAGAGATAGGCCTCTGAGCTAACCGGGCTATATTGAGAAAACAATAAAAGATCTGAACTTTTATCACCTGGCTGTGTTTTGGAAAAGAAACACCAACAGGAACCTTGGGAGAGGACATGAGCCAAACAGAATTTATGAGAAACCACCTGAGATTTTATATTATCTTGGGAAATTAAAGCCCAATTGATACATGGGTTACATAAGAAATAAACTGCAACTTTTCCCTATTCAAATTTTTCATTATATTAGAAATAATATTTAATAGATGCTAGAAAAGACTACAATTTGGAGGAAATCTCCAATACTTGATTAGTCATATAATTTCTCTATTAAGTCATTTTTTCAACCATGTTCAACTCGCAGTGACCCTATCTGAGATTTTCTTGGCAAAGCTATTGGAATGGTTTGCCATTTTCATCTACAGTTTATTCTACAGAGGCAAAACATGGCTAAGTGAACTGCCCAGGTTACAAAGCTAGTTAAGGCCGGAGGTGAAATTTGAATTCACAAAGTTGAATCTTCCTGACTTCAGTCTTAGAACTCTATTTCACCATCTAGCTGTCCCTCATGACTTCTTTAGATTTCTGATTTTCCAAGGATATAACAGGGATGATAATGCGAAATTATTAACCAGGGGAAAATATGCTATTCTACTGCAACCAAATAAACTAGTATTCCATTACTCCACATAGTGAATTGGTTCATTCAAACTGGAACTTGTGGAACTGAAATAGACAAAGGAGCTATTTCTAATAAGCACTGAAGAAAATAATAAAACAAGTAAAGTGACTTTGGAATTACAATAAAAATCCTCCTGAGAAGTGGCAATAAAAAAATCTGCCAATCAAACAGTCTGACATTTCAGGCAGAAGCTCAGTCTACCATATTGACATTAAAAACTTTCTCAAGAATGTAGATAAAATTGAAACTGTTTCTTGGCAGTTGAGGGAAAGGAAAATATAACAGCAATAAAGCAAAATTAAGGCTATGTGCCACCTTATACTTATTTTCAAACATCAAGCAATAATAAAGATGTGGATTGTTTATTCTTCATGAATATCGGAGAAAAATTAGTATTTTCTTATCACTATAAAATAAGAGTTTTTGCATTTAGAGGCAACTAATATCACAGTGTAGAGAACATTGGGTCTGGAGTTAGAAAAGATGAGTTCAAATCTATGTTCAGACACTACTTGTGTGATCCTGAACAAGTTAATTAATGACTTATTGCCTCAGTTTTTAGATCTATAAAATGGGGATAATAATAGCATCTATTATTTAGCATCTAATGCCTCTCATAGTTGTTATGAGGATCAAATGAGTCAATATTTGTAATGCACTTTGCAAACCTTAAAGAACATGCATAGTACACACATTTTATATATGTGTGTGTATATATATATATATATATGTGCTAGCTATTATTGTTTATATTTCAATATATTATTGTTTATATTTATGTATCAAATTTATTTCTAATACTGGATCAAAGTTGTTGATCAATGCACTTTATTGATTATGAAAACAAAATTTTGTACCTTATTAATCAAAACTTCCTGTGGACGTTTCCATGAAGAAACTTTTAGTGATGGTGGCATTTCAATCTTCCCTTCAGGGTCATCAAATAAATGCTATTTATTACAGGTAAAAAAGATAAAGGTACACATTAGGAAATCAAAAGTCATTAACAAGAACGAAAAATAGAAATTTTCTTGAAAAACCAAATAAATCTGTAGAGACTTGCCAAGAGATGTTTCAAAAATTAAAAATAAACAATTAGCAAGCAAATTGAGTTCTTTAACTGTGTGCATACAATAATCCAACATTTATTATATTTTTAAAAATAATAGCTATTTTCAAAATATATGCAAAGATAGATTTCAACATTCAACCGTACAAAGCCCCCTCCCCCTCACTAGACAGAAAATAATCCAATATATGTTAAACATGTGCAATTTTCCCATACATATTTCCACATTTATCATGCTGCATAAGAAAAATCAGATCAAAAAAGAACCAAAAATGAGAAACAAAAAAAAGCAAGTAAAGAACACCAAAAAAAGTGAAAATACTATATTGTGATCCACCTTCAGTCCTGATAGACCTCTTTCTGAATGCAAGTGGCTCTCTCTCTCTATCACAAGCCTATTAGAATGGGCCTGAATCACTCATTATTATAAAGAGCCACATCCATTATAATTGATCATCGCATAATCTTCCAACATTTATTATCAACAATATATAAATAACAAAAAATAGAGTACAAATATTTAAATTACTGATTTTTATAAATTTTATATTTCCTGTCATTCTCCATTCTTTTCCATAAAAGGAAATCAGAGGATGTAGGTTCAAACCTCCCAATTACTTATTCTTTGTCTTTGTTCAGTCATTTTTCAGTTACATCCAAATCTTCATGACCCAATTTAGAGTTTCTTGGCAAAGATACTAAAGTGGTTTACCATTTTCTTCTCCAGTTCACCTTGAAGATGGAAAAACTGAGGCAAAAAGGATTAAGAGACTTGCCCAAGGTCATTTAGTTAGTGTCAAAAACTAAATTTGAACTCAGAAAGATGTCTTCTTGACTCCAAACCCAGAACTCTCTCATTAAATTTATATCTAAATGTAATTCACATTTTATATTTTTGCAAAATTTTTCACATAGATATATGATGATCAGAAAAAAAAATCCTAGTAGGAAATGTACATAATATGGGATATAATATTATATATATATATATATATATATATGTGTGTGTGTGTGTGTGTGTGTGTGTATTGTGTGTTTATATTTGTATAATATAATATGATACAATATAATATATATTAACCAAAATGTCTCCAGAATATTCTCTCATACATTAATATTGAGGATTTTATCAAAAATATGAAATAACTAACAGTTGGGAACTATTGAGTACTTCTTGTGTACAAAGTATTCCATATATTTCATCCTTGGAATTGTAATATTTCACAAAAAGAACATTGTTATTGACTACAATTTCAAAATACAATTACAATAAATAATATCATGTTTACTGTGTCAGGCATTATGCTAAGACTATTATTTCACTTGATTCTCACAATAACCCTAAGGGATAGGTTTTACTTTATCCTCATATTACAGATGAGGACTGAGGCAGTGAGAGTAAGTGACTTCCTTGGGGCCACATTGCTAGTTTGAGTCAGAGACCAGATCTGAACTCAGATCTTCCTGATCCTGGGCCTCATGCTCTCTTTCCTATGCTACCTACTAGCCAGTACTTGTGACTGAAAATTTTATGAGGGTCTAAAACAGAATTTCTTAACCTGAGGGGATTCTGTGACCTTAATTTAAAAAAAAAATTTTTTTTGATAATTGTTTCTTAATTCCTTTGTTATCCTATATCTGTAATTTTATGCATTTAAAATTTTATGAGAAGTGGTCCATAGGTTTTACCAAATGGCCAAAGAAGTTCATGAAACAAAAAAAATTAAGAACTATTCCTCTAAGAGTTTTACTATAAAGTAAATTGCTGCGTGATAATATATTATTTGAATGGTGAATTCAATCTAATACCCTGAACAGGAAAGTCACAGATATTTTTGAAAGCAAGAAAATAGTTAAAGGAACTATGATTTTATGAATATGGGACAGTCATTTAACAAACATTTATTAGGCATTTAGTACATACTAAGCACTGTACTAAGCACTGAGAATAGCAGGCAGGCTAAAATATAGTGTTAATGTCAAGGAAAAATAACTTCTCCAAAAGTTTGGTAATTTTGAAATGATTCCATGGGAATATTTCAAAGTCTTCTTCTTACTTCTGTAGGAGTAAATGAAACTTCTTGCATAATTTTCAAGAGCAGCTAAATTCAAAATATTAATCACTCTGAAAGTGATTTGGTGATACGCTGCTCCAAATTATCATAAATCACTAGGTACATAAATATGCAATAAACAAATTTTTTTAATGAACATGAAAATGAAAATCCAGAAAGTTCATATTCTACTTACTAAAGTGGGACTTTTTCCAGATTTGTCTTTTTCCTTTCCTCCTTTTCCTACATCCCACTTTTCTGCATTTATATCTGCTTCATTCCATTCTGGCCAAATTGGGAATTTTCCTTTTCTTATTTCAGTTAAACCAGACTGTGTGCTACTCCCAAAAGATGACTGACTAAAAAAAGAAAGATAAGTTAAATAAAAACATTTCAAATTCACAGAAAATAAAGGGATTATATTATTTAATATCTCTATGCTTAAATACATACATGAGAAAAATAACTATGGCTCAAATAAGTCTCAGGGATGTAGAAACTCAAGAAAATTCTTAGGAAAGCAACAAAGTCTAGAGATGTGCAGATGTAGCTAAATGTGCATTAATTGACTGTTAACTACCTATTTTTTTCTCTTTTGAGGTTCAAATACTACTGAAGAACTTTTTACATTTTAAGAAGAGTAAAAAAAAGCTATTCTAATTAAACAAAAGCAACTTTTCTTTGTTTTCTGTTGGAACCTCAAATTCCTAGCTATTTTTTTTTTATTTTCAAGGATGTGTTTGAAATTAATTTGGACATTAACAGTAATGAAAAGCTTCTATGACATAATATTTTTAAGTCATGATATGACCTTGTTGATCATTTGGTCTCTATAAATAAAGTTTTCCATTTCCAAAGATGACACTATAAAAAGGAATTTTGATGTCTACCAAAAATTGTTATTAGAAAGTATATTTTCAGCCATTCTATTTCCAGAATATTGTGTGAAAGGAG